>NW_027397065.1:6049973-6522289 GCF_003265705.2 Callorhinus ursinus
AGAAAAGAAAAGAAAGAAAAGAGAAGAAAGAAAGAAAGAGCGAGCCTCTTCCCCAGTAATGCCAACCAAATCTGGATTGACCTGCCCACCCCTGAAAGAAGCATTACAACTAAAGAAATGGAGTGTTATGATTGGCCAAGCCTGGTCACATGTCCACCCCTGGATCCAGGGGATGATAACAGTGCTATTCAATCCATAAACTGAGATTAGAGTACAAGTGATTCCCTCAAGGGATAGTGAGCAAAGAACAGGCGTGCACTACAGAATATAAAACACTGAAGAACCAATGGGGTAAAAGGAATCAGAAGGAAATTCAAGTGCTTGAAGACTTCAACAAAATCAAAGTGCATTGTTGGGGGAGGGAATAAGGGAATGAAAGAAGTGGCAAGATATTGATTGGACAGACAGGGGCAAAATCTCAAAAACATGGGGAGTGATCTGTGAGTCAATATATAACAGCACAAAAGAAGGAAAGGTGATGGTAAAATCAGGCACTATAAATCCGAAAGTAATATCATTAATAAAACAAGGGTTAAGAGTAAAGCTTAGGCAACAGTAAATTCAGAAAAGTACTTGTCCCTTAACTGAGCCATCAAACCAATTCTTCCTCACAATCTATTGGTTGTTTAACTGGGTTGATCAGTTACTGGAGCCAAAATAAATAATAAGTATAATAAATAAAAAGAGAGAGTAAATACATAGTAAAATATAGTCAATAAAAAGAGAGACATTGTCAAGAGTAAAAATAATGTATATGTATCCTTAAGTTTTAGGGAAGGGACTTACCATGGGCCAAAAAATGCTTGGATATGCTTTGTCCTAGCTAAATTCCTTCTATTCATATTAATCTCACATCAATAAAGTCTTCAGTTGTGTGGTGACATTGAAGCCTCCACATAACTATTAATCTAACTATTTAGATTAGGGACTGTTATTCCCATGTGTTTATATGGTTGAGCCTGCTAAAGTAATAATGTACATCAATTTGTTTTATCTAAGAAGTTAATCATTTTTAACCTATTTTAATGTCTTAAGAGTGATTATTAAAACTTGCAAAATAAATATACCATTTGGTTAATATTGGAAGTATCACCCAAGACAGAAGCAGAAATGACTAGATTACTCATCATTGATGACCATCAATCGTCCATCATGTCCAAGAGTGTAAGATAGGAATGCTCTTACCCCATTCTGATTTCCATGAGGAAGTTTCCCCAAGTACTAAACCTTTTTGTCCCACCTTGCTTTCTCATCAGATAGAGAAACTTACCTGTATGCAGGTACAGGGAGAAGCCAGAGACATGTGTAGATCTTGTCTACCATAGGAAGCTAGCGAACGTCTGCTCTGCTCCTCCATGCTGGAAGTTGTACAGGGGCAGGACCCCACACGGGAAGGCCTCTGCTGACCTGGGGCTGCCCTTGGCTGGATGAGCAGATCTAACTCTGCAATATGATAATAGGAATCCTATGATTGCCCACATTCTCCAACATCAGCTTTACTGGTAATAAAGGGGACACCGGGGACGCTATCTGACTATCTCTTGTTTTATCTCTCAAACAATTCCATACTCAGGCAGGGATAAAGTATCATATGCAAATCCCAAAAAAGGTTGTATCTACTTTTAAATAAAATGTATTTCAGGAGACCAGAACCTAAAGCAGCTAAATTCTATGAGTGAGCTATTGTCTTTATTGATTCAGATATTTAAAATATGGATAAAATAAAGACAAATGAAATACAGATCTTAATTCACCTGCATGGAAAGCAATCACAGAATTCAAGAACATTATATGAAATATGGCTCTTTCACATAACCCTTTACTCTCCAAATACATTCAATCTATCGGTATTAACATCCAAAACTACCTGTTACATTAAAACTTAAATAATTAGAATAGATGAAAAACATCTTTACCTTTAATATTACTTTTACTTCTTTCTGAAGAAGGGGGAAAAAACTATTCTCCAACCAGCTAACATTTATTTCTCCAGTACATCCACCAAACATCAACCGAACATCTACCTACAAATGGCAAGACACTATCTATAAACACTATGTACATAAACCATCACGGTTTCTCCTTTCAAGGAACACACAATAAAACTGGGGAGATGGTACCTATGTACAAGTACTTAGTATGAGGTAGTATTTGCTAAGTACCCATAACAGATAATAAAAGTCACATAGACATTTACAACAAATCACGACCTCTGTCAGAGGACAAAAGCCTCTCCACAAAGGAGGAAGTAAATTAGGTGGCATTTTCAGTGCAGATAACAGAGGAAGGCATAAAAGGAAGAGCAAATGTATGGAGTTTGGAAAGCACAATGGGAAGATCTTTTGGGGAGAAACGAGAGACGAAACTGAAAAGGTATTTTGGGGCCATATCTGGAGTGGGGCTTGAATCTCAAAGAGAGTTTAAAATGTTTGGAAAAACTGCTGTGTGGGATGTGCAGTGAGTCAGCAAGAGATGAATAAAAGAAGTGCTGAGCAGAAATGACGGTTTGGTTAAAGTGAACAAGCACAAATGTGTGGCAGACTCAATCAGCACAGTTTTCTCCAGCAGCACTCAGCAGCCCAGCAAGGAAGCGACTGGAAGTTCAAGGTCAGTGGGGAATTTTAGGGAAAAAGCAAAGGCGCTGCTGAGTTGGCTGGCCCTGGAAAGCAGGATAGGCAGGACAGACATGATGTCAGAACGGGGGGAGAAGAGCTGAGGCAGGGGTGTGATCAAAGTGAAGACAGGGTCGGTCCGAGCAACAAATTTAGAATGACTGACATTAAAGAGATTTGGTAAGAGGCTGGATCCTCACAATTAGAGATTGTGCAGATAGATGATGAGACCCGAGGATGGAGTGGAGGTGGAGATCACTGGTGTGAGGGAAGTAAGAAACTGTGGAGTCACCGACGTGGCAACAGAGAACGCACTGGGGGCCTGAGTATTCCATAGCAGCTCCATGGAGGAGGGTAGCATGAGACAGCTGTAAAGAGTACAGATTACTGAATTCCAACTGCCAGAACAATAATCTAGAAATTGGCAATGGTAGGGGTGCCTGGGTGGCTCAGTTGGTTAAGCGACTGCCTTCGGCTCAGGTCATGATCCTGGAGTCCCGGGATCGAGTCCCGCATCGGGCTCCCTGCTCAGCGGGGAGTCTGCTTCTCCCTCTGACCCTCCTCCCTCTCATGCTCTCTGTCTCTCATTCTCTCTCTCTCAAATAAATCAATAAGATCTTTAAAAAAAAAAATAAAAAAACAATAGAATTGGCAATGGTGAACAAAGAATGTTGACCCTTTTCTTTGTCCTCTGTGTTAGTGATAAAAGAAGGGGAAAAGGAGAAGTCTGTGCTGAGAGGAAGTTCACATAAAATAACATCATTAATGAGAAAGCCAGGTTCACTTATAGAAGAGAGGTAGAAGAGCAGTGGAGAGAAAGAGACAGAAAACCAAAAATTTTCATAAAAATAGGGAATAAATCATAGAGCATAACCATAGGACCTGGTAACACAAAAAGACAAAGGCCCCCTCTAGGACTCATAAGGGTTAGTCACTAATATTCTGATTCACAAAGCCAACATAAACATGGACTTGCTCTGGCCAATTAAATGTGATCAAGTGGCTTGTGTCACTTCCAGTAGAAGTTCTGCGAGCTGGTACACAATTCACCACATTCTCTTGACCTCAGGCAATCTGGAGGCATGAGTCATAATGGAGCTCTAGTATGTGGGTCCTTGAGAAGCAGAGCACCTTGCCAACCTACCGTACACATGTGACTTGAGTGAAAAATAAATATTTGTTGATTTGAGCCCCTGAGATTTGAGGGATGGTTTGTTACTACACCCTAACCTGTCCTGAGTGATACTCTAGTTACTCTAGAGTTACTCTAGTTACTCAAGTAACTAGAACCAAGAAGCTTTTTTAGAAAGTTCTTGAGATTCTACTCGTGATTCTCATAAAATATAGCCATATTTATAAATTACAAAATGTTCATCAAAATAGAAAGAACTGTGAGTTTAGGCAAGAATACTCCGAGATTAGCATACCCTCATGTTCACTGATAATTCAGGATCAGCAGCAGCCCTTGGGACCTATAGTCTCCTTCTCCAACCCCACTGCTACCCAATCTACTAGCATCACTAAGCCAATGCTACAGCCTCCAGGGAGAATGCAGGTGAAAGGGGCCACTCTCGGGGAACGACCTGGTCTGAGCTGCAGATGGAGGAGACAGCAGAGGGGAAGAGTTTGTACCCGGAGAGTGTGCAAGAGAAGAGGTGAGAAGTTAGCAAGATACTGATACAGAGGCTCACCAGACATAGAATCTAGAATCTCAGAGTCAGAAAGGCAAGCAGGACCCAGGTAACCAGTATTTGGCAGTTTGGCAATGATCAGAAGGCAGAATTTACTGACTGGAGGTTTTAGGAGCTGATAGAATGGACCAACTCCAATATTAGATGGGAAATCTGTTTATTTTAGTTTTTGTTTCTATATTTATTTACTTTTCACAGACTGGGAGATATGGTGAGTAGAATTTGGTGTACTCTGGGATGATTCCAGTTACACCTGCCAACACCTATAGAAAATTCATCAATTCACAACATTTTGATTTTTAAAAAAGTCTGGCAGTGATGATACCACATGAAAGAGCTTGTCTCCTGAATCAAATAAGTATCGATTTTATATATATATATATATATATATATATATATATATATAAAATCAACTTTCTTAGACCTGTTCCAGTTTCTAGGCCCATGGTCCCTGGTTGTGATGGCACAGATGTTTGGTGCAGTGCCAGTTGCCACCTGCTATGGGATGATTCCAGCGGGAAGTGGCAGACCCAAGCAGGACAGTCTCACTCAGAGCTGTCATTTATGGCTTATAATATATGGTACACTAATGACTTCATGACACTATCATTCCTTTTCTTAGCTTCTCAAAGGACACCTGGCTCCACTGAACTACTAGCTTATTTTGTCACACTGTAGGTCATCCTGACCTTTAGAAACAGAATTGAAGAGAGGAGGGAGCACCATGCAATTGTCACACCATTAGTCCCAGCCCTAGAAACTCATGCTACTGAAGTTCAGAGATGCAAAAGAGACTGCTGGGAAGGTTGGCTGCCTTCTTAGTTCTGACAAGGATAATTCCAGAGCCTATGGCTTCTAGTAATAAGGTTTCAAGTTGGCAGCATTTAGATGTATGCATTTTTTTGACAGTTTTCTTTAGGTTACACTAAAGGCTCTCAGGAGTTAACATTGTAGGGCCACAGTCTAGAAGACAGAATGAGACTTGTTTGTGCATCTTAGTGAGATGTGCATCAGCGAAGAAAAAAGGAGGTACACAGAGAAAATTTTGCACTTGAAGGTCCTGAATGAGCATCACATATCCGTCGTTGTTACCATTAGATTATTTTCCATTTATTTAGCATTTTCAAAGCCAAACGCTACACCACAGGCCTTGCTTTGTTGACTTTACATCTTCTCTTTTTTATAAATGAGTGGGGTCTGCCATCTTAATTATATTGAGTATTTCCACTCCCTTTTCATTTAAATTATGTTAAAGCCAGGCATAAGGTACTCCTTGCATTTAAACAAATTAGATTAATGGAGTTTTGATAACTCAGCCAGTTTTATTCAGAATAGGCCTAAATCAGACATATGTGCTGCCCGCTCCGAAAGGAGTTTTAGTTGGAAGTTATGGCTTTGGACAGGTAAGATTTTTTTTCCAGCTCAGACATCATACTTGCTTTTGACATACGATCACTTGTTATATGCACTTTTGTAATATAAAACCTGGGCTATGGTTAAGTTTTGCCCACACAAAAAATTACAGAACTCTGCACACAGTATGGAATCTTTTCTCTTTTATTAGCAGTTCAAGGTGCACACCAGGAGGAATTTGGGCATGCAACGGAAGCAGTAATTCCAGCTCGGCCACAAAAATAAGGAAGGATACCCAGGAGTTCTAGGACATAACTGTGCAGAAGGGCACCCGGGTTCCACTGGCTTCTGGCTGGAAACACAACCACGTGGCTTACGTTCCTCCTTGTGCTGCATTCGAATAAATATTTTCTAAGGAACATTTGAAAATTAAACCCTACGTGAATTTGAGGAAGGTGGACAACTCCTGCAGCCGGTTCTGATTCTAGGCTTTATGGGCCATCAAGGTCTACTGAGAAAGAAAATGAAGAAAATCACTCATTTTAAGAGTGCAGGGCCCTGATCCTGGCCTCGGGGAAGAAGTCCTGGTGCCCAGGCGCCAGTGAGGGGAACTGAACAGCCTCTGCTTACATGCTTGCTAGACTGCCCTGGACTGTAACAGGAGAAAAGCCTTCACCACCAACCACCCAGGTTCAAGCCCCTCCAGCCAAACCACCGGTATCTTTCCTGTGGCTGCCGTACAAAAGCAGTGGCTTCAAACAGCACAAATTGATGCCCTCGCAGTGCTGGAAGGCAGAATTCCCAAGTAAGTCTTACAGGGCTAAAATCAAAGCAGCGTTCGTTTCTTCCGGAGGCACTAAAGGAGAATGTGGTCCTTGCCTTTCCGGGCCTCTAGGAGCTGTCCTCCTTGTCTCATGACCCCACATCCCATCATCTCTTCCCTCCCTGCTCCCGTTACTGCATTACCTTCCACCTTTGACCTTCTACCCTCCCTGTTTTAAGGAGCCTTGTGATTATATTTAGGACCCATTTGGCTAATCCAGCATAACTTCCCCATCACAAGATCTTTTTTTTTTTTTTTAAGATTTATTTATTTATTTTGAGAGAGTGAGAGTGAGAGAGAGAGAGAGAGAGAGCGCGCGCGCACATGAGAGAGGGGAGGGCCAGAGGCAGAAGCAGGTTTCTCGCCGAGCAGGGAGCCCGATGCGGGGCTCGATCCCGGGACTCCAGGATCATGACCTGAGCCGAAGGCAGTTCCTTAAGCGACTGAGCCACCCAGGCGCCCCCCATCACAAGCTCTTTAACCCCTTCACATCATACAAAGCCTACTTGGCGACACACATGGGTTCCAGGGATTAGGACGCCCTTCTCTTTGGGAGGCCTTTTTCAGCCCACCACACCTCCCATGTGGGTGCTCCCCCCTCTGGTGCCGGAGGACACTGCACCCTCTCTTACCCACTCCCTCTCCCAGCGACGGCCCTGCGGAAGTGACGACAGCCTGTTTCAGCCGACTGGTGGTTTCTTCAAATAATCCCCCACCGCCACCCCCACGTACACAAAATGCTCTGAGGTACTCACAAACTCAAAATGCAGGAAACTAGGGCATATAACAGAGGGGTAGAAGAGAAGCTACTCCCCTGTATTTGGCCAAGAACCAGGGAACACAAAACACAACAAGCTGAAGATCCTTGAGCAGGGACAACAGTGAATGAGGCTGGGGTGGGGAAGTCAATTTCAATCCCCTTGAATCTCAGGAACGATGTCCCATGATGAGGGTGAGTGTGAATGGTAGTAACATTGTTATAAGACAAATATTCTAGTGTGCATTCTAATGTCCATTAGTTTGCGATTGATTTAAATACTTGCAAATTATTTAACTGGAATACTGTGTGTTCTCCAGAGGGAGGAAAATAGGTTTTTTTCCTATAGCTGGTTATAGAAAAACTAAGCCATTTAATGCCCGTCCAGACCAGTTCGTGGCTCTGTAGCTTATTAGGTTTGGTTGTAAAGCTATTCACAGATTTCCTCGGTATCTGATCCCTTTCTGGCCGGGATAGCAGCACCTTGTTCCTTACCGTGGAGGGGTATAAATCTGAAGCACGAGTGAGCTACCATTCCAATAAGACCAGATCCTTTAAAAGCTCAACACTCGAGAAAGATGTGGAAAGGGTTATGGTTGAAGACAATACACAGCACAGGCATCTGACAGTAAATTTTATTAGGTTTTTAAAGAGAATTATAGATGATAGTGGATCTGTGGAATAATGGATAGTCCCAGAGGAACTACAAAGCTGTGATGCACATGAAGGGTTCCAGTAACGTTGTAAACAGTGAAGTGTAGGCCCAGCCATTTATGAATAGCCACTGTACCCAAAGAAGAAATTCAACTTCATATTAAAGTTGATATAATCTAGTGGTATTTAATTCTCAGTAATGATTTTTATTGATTTCCATATTTTAGTAATGCAAGGAAATAAAATGCCTTAGAACCTCAGAGACGCTATTACGGAAAGAGAAGTATTTTTATTCTTATAACTAGGCTATTGTGATAGCTTTTCATTCATTCCCTTGTTCATCTATTCATTCAACAAATCTTTCCTTAGTACCTCGTCTCATGATTGATATTGTGGGGACATAAATAATGATAATCATTTAATCATCTTTAGGTTTACAATTTACATGGCACTTTTCCAGATGCTATTCCATTTAATAGCTCTAAAATAGGTATTTTTTTCCCATCGCCTTATAGATGGGGAAACAAAAGGCTTACACAGACAACTATCTCCCCAAAGGTCACACAGTCTTAGGGAACTGGCAGAGTTATAAGTTAATCCCAATTCTTCTGCCTCCAGACCCACCAAACTATGTCATATGATTTGCTCCCTGCCTTCTGAAATCTTACTGTCTTCAAGGGGTTAGACATAAATAATCGTAATACAAGTAAGAGGTTGTCTATACCATAAAATCAAGAATCTGCAAGTGTTTTCTCAGGCTCCTGGCAAACTCATAAATCACACTGAGTGGAGAGTTACCCCTTTCCTATGCCTCTCCTCAAACCAAAAGTTAACCACCTTTTCAACTTTCATCTAAAGTTTTATCTCTCGATTAACAGCCATTTTCCACAACGGAGCACAGCTTTTAATGAGTTCACAAAACTTACTGCCTGTGTTACAACCAAGAAAGAACAGTGAAGCCTCGCTGAGGTCTAGATACTCGGCCGAGCATGACTCATTTCCCGTGAGAAAATTCACTACTGCACTCCCACTTTGTGGCATTCAAGATTTGGATTGCACCTCAGCAATGTTCAAAATGCCTTTGAATTGGACTTTCATGGGCTTTTGTGAGTAATCAAAACTTAAAATGTTAAGTCCATGAGTGGTCAGGTTCTACGGTGGACAGAAAAGTGTTGAGGAAGTTGAAAGAAGAGAGAAATCCCAGCTGATGGAGGAAAACCAAGCCGGCTTCGTGCAGAAGACAGCCATAGGGCTGAGCTCCGGTGTCTAAGCCGGCCTTTTCTAAGTCGGTGGGACTGCAGAAAAGATTCCAAGAGGAGGAAATGCCATGAGCTGAATGCCATGTGCGAACACAGGGACGAGCTAGGTCTGTTCAGGATTCACCAAATAGCCATGGGAGAATAAAATAGAAGAAGAAAGAAGGAGCTGGATTATATACTACATTCGCTGGTAATAAGGTTTAAACTGAAGACCAGGGTGATGACATTTTCTTTAGAAATGTACTCAGGGAAGCACATTTGGCAAAAAATGCAGAATGGATTTAAATACCTACCTGAGAGTTTTCCCAACCTCCCTCTTTCTCCCTAACAAATATAGAGACTAAAAAGAGCAGATATTCACTTACCTGGTTATACTTGCTCTAGGGCAGAGGAAAGCGGCCCAGTCCTGGCTAATAAGATGTACAGAGAAATCTTCCAAGAGTTATCCGGGAAAGCTTTTCTCCCTTGATAAGACACACGGGGAGAAATTCTCCCCACTCCCTTCCTGTCAACTAAATGCCCTTGTGTGAGGACCTGACGTTTGGAGCTGCTGCAGCCATGGGGAGCACATCAAGGAAGTCCCAGAATACCAGTCCAGAGCCCTGACGTTGCTGAACCATTAAAGCAACCCGGGAGCCTCCTACTTAGGATCTTCTTGTTATGGGAGGGGGAAAAATGTCCCTGTCATTGAAGCTACTTTTAGTCTATTTTTCTATTTGTTTTAGCCAAAAGCAGCCTATACCAGAGGTACAATGATGCTGGTGAAACGTAATGACTGCCTGGATGATGTCAACGGATCTGGAAGTAATAGTATGTATGGATAGTAATAGGATGTATGCAAGATAAACGTGACGTAAAATTAAAATCTCATGGACTGATTGATTGGCAACACTGTATATAAATTCTCTCATAATAAAACTAGGAATCCTCAACCCACAAGTTGAGTTTTGTTTTATAAACTTGACAAGTAAAATAAATGTAAGTGTGCGGCTAAGGAGGCCTGGACACAACTAAGTCTAACCCAGGTGTCAACCCAGGTGGCAACCTGGAATATGATCATTACAAAGAAACTTGTAATCCGATTGGCTGTATCATGCCTATCTGAATTAAAAAAAAAAAAATCCCAGATTAGAGTACAAGACCAGGAGTCTACATCAGAAAGCCAGAGAAGTATGAGTCAGGGTTTACCCAGCACTATCTGAGAAGAAGGTCCTGGACCTGGAGGCTGTGGGCAGATCTAGGGCCAGACTTGGAAGATGTTGACCTCACCCAGCAATTGACATCCTTCAGGCGTTGTTTGGGGATGGAGGAAACAGTTGACCTTCTACTATGATATGCTAAGTCAGTTCTCCCAAATTCCAACAAATTAAATGTAGAGAATAAGAGAAAGAAAGTGAACGAAACTTAGCCCAAAGTCTTTGGACTGGTTACCACAGAATAGTGATTTAAATAACAAACAGCAAATACTGGAAGGGAAAAAAATGGATTGAAAAGTTATTTTTTTTTAAGATTTTATTTATTTATTTATTTGAGAGAGAGAGAATGAGAGGCAGAGAGCATGAGAGGGAAGAGGGTCAGAGGGAGAAGCAGACCCCCCGCTGAGCAGGGAGCCTGATGCGGGACTCGATCCCAGGACTCCAGGACCATGACCTGAGCTGAAGGCAGTTGCTCAACCAACTGAGCCACCCAGGCGCCCAATTTTTATTTTTTTTTTAAAGATTTTATTTATTTTGGATTGAAAAGTTAATGGTTTGGGCCATGTCACGTTTTAGGGGCAAGTAAGGATACAATGTATAGATCTCTGGAAGGTGACTGGAAATGCAGGTCTGAGCTTATGAGAAAATGCTGATTAAAGACAGACCAACTTTACTCGAGGCTATGAAATCTTCAAATTGCCAAGACAACAAGATAGAAGGCTAGGGGAGGTGATGGCATCCATATTTGTTGACTATCTATCTTGTGTTGGGTGCAACATTAAGAACTACACATGGTATCAAATTTGACCTCCCAACACCACTATAAAGAAAAGATTATAAATTCCACTTATAGGAGAACATACGTGGGTTCAGAGAACTTATACATCGTTCCCGACATACAAGGTGTAGCAAAACCAGGATTCCAATTCCAAAAAAAGCCAAAGCCTTTATACCTTGCTCTTTTAAATGCACATGTTAAAACACTTAGTTGTTAAACTGCTAAAATGCTTACTTTTGGGCGCCTGGGTGGCTCAGTCGTTAAGCGTCTGCCTTCGGCTCAGGTCATGATCCCAGGGTCCTGGGATCGAGTCCCACATCAGGCTCCCTGCTCAGCAGGAAGCCTGCTTCTCCCTCTCCCACTCCCCCTGCTTGTGTTCCTGCTCTCGCTGTCTCCCTCTGTCAAATAAATAAATAAAAATCTTTAAAAAAAAATGCTTACTCTTATTTCAATTTATATCATTAAAAAAGCATTCTTACAAGTCTCAAAGCATAAATATAAACTTTGTATGAATAGCATAGAAAAGATATTATTCTCCCAATTTTACATTTGGGGAAACACACAGACGGTCATATACAAAACCACTCAGTGAATCATGATCCCAATACTAACATTTGATAAATGTTATTGACTCCTTAAATATGTGGGGAATGGAGGCTACTAAGAGCCCTGGTACTCTCAACAAATTTGCAATATAGTTGGAGAGATTATACAAATATAAATATAAATATAAATACATATATATTCATATATACATATATATGAAAACTCAGAGTACAAAACCAGATAGCATAGGATTAACTTTTAAAGTCACATATTTACATTTTTTTAAACTAATTATCTTACCAATAAATTTTCTCCGTAAATAAGTCATCAAAGACCAAGATGTTTAATAATAAACTTCTCTAAGCAAGCATACTCAAATTTGCATTATTTCTCATGTAGTATATTCATAACAATAGTCTAATATATGGATAAAAATCACAAAGTTTTCACGAAGTATTTGCTTTTAACCATGCTATATTCACTTACCTAACCATCCTTATCTACTCTTATTCTGTATCACCACAAGGTCATTGATTCAACACGTCAGGGGATATGCACCTGAAGTATACTAGATATCATGCTAGGCTCCGGACTTAGGAAGATGAGTAGGGCATTGTTCTTATTCCTACTGGGCTCACAATGCCACTTGTACTCGTAAGAACACAAGCTAGACAGTTACCAAATTACTCACTGGAAACATATGCCATTAGTTTACAGTAAAATATATGTTTACACTAAATAAATTTCAACATGCCAAAAGAAAAAACAAGGAAATTATTTAATCCAAAGAAATTTCAGACTTCTGATTGGAGACAATATTAATGAGATGCTAAATGAAATCCTCCCCATTGCAGAAAATTAGAATCTTCTGGTATATTTTCCTACCAGACTGAGATTAAAAAATATATACAAGAAAAAAAAAACTTGCCATCTTTATATAATATTTTGAATTAATCCTTGATAAAAATGATGGTACATCTTCAGACTGAAATACATCCACTTAGCAACTTCTAGGATCAAACACAAGCATTCAAATGTGTACAAATGTGGAACTAGAAAATCTTAAAAAGAGAGATTAGAAGAATTGAACATATTATTTAGCTCTGAGAAAGGAGGAAATCTGTCATTCGCAATACATGAATGGACCTCAAGGGCATTATGCTAAGTCAAATAAGTCAGACGGACAAACACAAATATTATATGATATCATTTATATGTAGTATGTAAAAAAATCAAACTCATAGAAACAGAGACTAGAATGGTGGTTATGAGGGCCTGAAGGTTGAGGGAAATGGGGAGAAGTTGGTCAGAGGATACAAACTTTCAGTTATAAGATGTATAAGTTATGAAGACCTAATGTACAGCATGATTATAGTTAACAATACTGTATTATATACTTGAAATTTGGTAGGAGATTAGATCTTAAATGTTCTTGCCACAAAAAAGAAATGGTAATTATGTGACATGATGGAGATGTTAGCTAATGTTTCAATACAGTGGTAATCATTTCATAATATATAAGTATATCAAATCAATATATTGTACACCTTAAACTTAGACTATGTTATATGTTAGTTGTATCTCAATAAAGGTGAGTTTAAAAGAAAAAGAAAATAGTTTAACAAACAAAAAATTTAGAGGCATCAATAATGTCAACAATATATAAGAGCAGGATTCTGTGAATATAATCATCACACAAATACTGAAAGATGTAGCTAAGCACCTTCAAATTACTGATAAATACTCTAGAGATATTTCACATCAAATGTGGTCCCCATCTTTATAATCAAAGAAAAGCTTTCCTTAAACTCTAGTAAAAGTGTCCATGTAGTAACAGGAAAACAGTGTCCTACCATTAACTCATGCTACACTCGAAAATTGGTTTTAGCATGATTTTTAAGTTTCTTTTGAAGAGGGAAAACCCATGAGACCTCTAAGATAGGTGTTTGAAACATTCACACAGTAAAATAACATGATAAATGTCCCTTCCTCCTCCCCTGTGTTCTCTCCTCTCTTTTTTCATTAGACTGAATGCCTTGAACATCTTTGATATTGGCTGAATTTGTTCAAAATAGGAATAAAGAATTCTGATAAAATTATTTACACTAAATTGTTAAGAGAGGACAACAGCAGAAAAAAAAATATGTTCAACCTATGGGAATGAATTACTTAAGGTGGAGTGTAAGGGAACAGTGGGAAACATCTTTGTCCAGACACATTCAGGGTCCCCCCTAAATAACAGGCACATATGGAATCACCTTTTATGCCAATAAACAAGAACTACCCTCCTCCAAAAATATAAAAGGTTGAAAATGAAGAGCTGTTTCTATCCCCCCACATTCAGAGAGAGCCAGACAGAAAAACTGAATCAACATGATTGTGACCGCCAGAGTTCGTAGATTTCCTAGAACAGTCCCAATAATAAGTATTCTTCCCATTGTTGTAAAAAAAAAAAAAAAAAGGTAATAATGCCAAGGCAATGTCAGTTTGTCGGCCAGTTTCCCAGACTGCTTCTCATACCTGGAAGGCACAAAAAATTGTCTGTATCTTAGGTATTTCACTTGGGGCTAAAGAAAATTTCTCACCATCTGTGAGCCACACAGTAGAAATCACAGTTCAGAAAATCAGTGAAAAATTCAGCTAATCTCATCATGGTCTTCCATTTTATTCATGGTGGTCATACAGGCCAATCACAGACCAGTAATCCCAGAATTCCATCTGAAGAGCACTGTAAAAAATGTGAAGCTCAGATCCTGACTAGGTATGTCTTGAATTATTATGGTGAATTATGGCGAAGGCATGCTCAGTTAGTAAAGCTCAACACTGACGGAAGAATCATAAACCACGGACCCAAACAAAAAAGCCTCGCACAGCCAGAATACATCCAATATAAGAAATTTGAAAGAATTTTTACCTGAAACAAAAGAGAGAGAGGTAGAGCGGGGGGGGAGAGAGAATTCAGGCAACAAAAGAAAAACAGGTTTTTCTCAAGAGAAAATTAAGATCAGCCCATCAGCAGGAAAACAATTGTGCACTGAGGGTAATCCAAAGAGATGAAAAAGGCAGAAAGCAATGCACTAAGTGGTGGAATAGATGAGCTTGGTATGCTAACAAACCCTATACCAAGTCCCTTTCCTCTAGCACTCATTCAACTATTTATTGACTCCTTGCAGAATGCTCAGTATCATATCAAGTTGTATTTCTTATCTCTTGTTTATTCTGCACTTTTAAAGGTGAAGGGTGGAGAAGAGGGATGGAAAAAGAAGAGTATCAGAAATAAGATTTCATTAGATTCCCACCTTATAAAAGTCAAGTGAAAAGACAAGTGTAAGTTATTTCTCTGTGATGCAGAGTAACCACTTGGAAAGTAAAATGTTCAATCAGTTCTTTTATTTGTGTAGTACGAGATTCAGGTATGGATTTCCTCCATGACCTGTGTATCCAAGAAACAATGTGTGTGTGAGAGAGAGAGAGAGAATGTGTGCATGTGCCCGAGTGTGGGCAAGCACACACAAATTAATCTGGCTCTGCCCAGACCTGCTGAGGTGGAGGGAAATTCAAACTGAATCCTATTTTAGGAATACTTCCTAGGGTTATATAAGAGTGTAGTCCAGAAAATTTAAGGAAAGATCAGCAGTCTTCAATGCATTATATCGACCAGGCCCGTATCATTTATTCCAAAACAATTTCCAAAGCTTGGCCACAGAGACCCTTCTCCATGGCCCCTCAAGAATGCAGAACCTAAGCATCCACTTACCACTGCCTGAGAGGTCCTGTCCCCTCACAGAACACTGCATGGCAGGATGGCCTGAGTCTACACTCTCATATATCACCCACACATGACCCTTCTCTCTATTCTATGGAAGACCCTACTAGGACCAGGAAAATCTGCTGTTCTTCTCTTAAACTCAGCTCAAAACATTACCTTCTAACCCTCTCTGCTCTAGGGCATTAGTGGATCTAAAAAACAAAGGAAAAACTGAGTAAGAGAAAGCCAGTGAGGATATCTACTAAGATCTTTAGAAATATTATGTATGCTAGATTCTTCTTTCAGGAGTGGAAAAAAGAATACCATTTTTTTGTCTTAGAAAACTGTCATAGGATAAATAAAACCGGGGGGAGGGGGGAAGCTCAAGAGACCATTTATGTATTAGCTTGAAACATACAAAATTGCCATTGTTTTAGTTCAACATATCTATACATCAGCAAGTTCATGTGATTCAGCCTATTTTCTTCGTAATAACTTACCTTATTATATGTGTTTGACTAGTTTTCATTAAATGAATTTTTTTAAGTAGGCTCCACACCCAGAGTGGAGGCCAACACAGAGCTTGAATTCATGACCCTGAGATCAAGCCCTGAGCTAAGATCAAGAGTCTGATGCTTAGGGGCGCCCGGGTGGCTCAGTCATTAAGCGTCTGCCTTCGGCTCAGGTCATGATCCCAGGGTCCTGGGATCGAGCCCCGCATCGGGCTCCCTGCTCAGCAGGAAGTCTGCTTCTCCCTCTCCCATTCCCCCTGCTTGTGTTCCTGCTCTCGCTCTCTCTCTGTCAAATAAATAGATAAAATCTCAAAAAAAAAAAAAATCTGATGCTTAACCAACTGAGCCACCCAAGTGCCCCTAAATAATTTTTTTAATTGATCAGTTACTTGAAGGTCAAACTCTACCTAAACATAAAAACATGCAAGTGACTTACCAACCTTTCCCCAGAAACCATGATTATCTGGGACAATCCTTATATAGATATTTCAGTATAACACTGCCTAGTGTGTTGATCCTACCAGTAATAGGTGACTTAGGCTGTCAGCTTACGTTGTTACATTGGTCCAGCAGATGAAGAGAATCAAGAAGGAAGGAAGGAAGGAAGGAAGGAAGGAAGGAAGGAAGGAAGGAAGGAAGGAAGGAAGGAACCCAAGTATCTGAATAAACTTCAGGTCAGTTTTAATCTTTCTCCCAAATCACCTGAACCTCAGAAAGTAATTTTTAAAATATTTTCTAAATGGAAAGGGTTTGGTACATTTCCATTCTCTGTGATAGCATCAGAGTAATTAATGCCATGACAACAAGGAAAAGGCTGAAAGGAATAAGTAAAAAAGAAGTTAATTTTTCTATTTGTTGCTGATATAAGATGCTTGTTTCTTTTGAAAATTAAATTATTTTCAATAATCTTTTAAATCTTCTATTTCCTTCACAAAGAAAACCTCAATTCAGTTCCAGTCATCTCAAACCACTGATAAGTTCCCACCCAGCTAACAGGTTTAAGGCTCTCCGGAGCAGAGAGCAGCGGTGCCTTTTCTGTCCAGCGAAGGAGTGGGGAATGAAGAGGAAGGAGCCCCTGACCACTCAGGCTGGGCAGCCCTTGGCTGGGGGTCTGCTAATGGGCAGATCAGTACTTATTCAGAGTCAACTGAATTCATCCCAGAAGCCTTTCACCAGAATGATACAAACTAGACTCTGGTGGATATTTTAGCATTCTTTTACCAAAAGCTCATGGTGTCCCAAAGCAGCAAAGGATCCAAAACTTCGAGGTCATGAAGGTCTACACTTAAGTATTGACTTTTTGCAGTACCTGAAGGGGCAAGGTCTCTCTATTTAGGCCTCTGGAGGAGGTTCCAAGGGGACACTCCCCCTTTGTCTTACCTTCTCTCAAGCATCTTCAGGTGCCTTCAGCTGTCCTCTCTTCAGCCCCTCTCAAAAAAGGACATACCACTCTTCCCCCCAGGCAACCTGAGTCCTGGTGCTGGTCTCATCTTCTGCTTTGCAAACTCTGCCATCTCAGACTTCATTAGGAATTCAGAGAGGTCTATCTCTGCTTAAGCTTCCTCCGAGTCCAAGGTCTATGGAAAAGGTGGGTATTTCAAGGTCAGTGAGGACACTTTTCACCAGTAATGTTGCAACTCACTTTCCCGCTAAATACTTGAAAGTTTACACCCCTAATCACAGAGAGGGTTCACTTTCTTCCAAAGGCTTGAGCAGAGCACTGTCTAATCTTCATGAGGAATGTGTACATCAACTATTAACATGACTTTGGCCCCTATTCCTTGTGAAATAATACCTCTAACCTTACGATATTAAAAGCTCATGGCTTTCCTGGCCTGGTTTTTATTACAAAGAGTCCCCACATTAATGAAAATGCTTCTGCGTGAGGTGTTCAAGATGAATCTTGCCAGGCTCAGAGACTGTCACTCTGACACTCTAGTTGCTCTCATGACAACAGATGTGACATTTCCCCGATGCAGATCCAGCTGACCTCTGGAAATCAAGCCCAAGTAAATTCTATTTAGGAAAAAGCCCTTTTCAAAAAACCAGGAGCTGCTTTATATGACCCAGGCATGTCTTCCATATTTATACCTCCTGCTACTATAACTAAGATACCATATTTATTCATAGTCACTCTAAGTATCCAAAGAAAAGCACATTTATTGATCCGGAAGATCATTAATCTAGATCAAGGTCAACAAGTTTTTTTTCTGTGACAGTTCACTAGTAAATACAGTCTCTTTCACAACTACTCAACTCCACCATTATAGCTTGAAAGCAGCCATAGACAACACATAAATGAGTAGGCATAGCTGTGTTCCAATAAAATTTTATTTACAAAAATAGGTAGAGGGCACCTGGGTGGCTCAGTTGGTTAAGCGACTGTCCTCCACTCAGGTCATGATCCTGGAGTCCTGGGATGGAGTCCCGCATCAGGCTCCCTGCTCAGCAGGGAGTCTGCTTCTCCCTCTGACCCTCCCCCCTCTCATGTGCTCGCTCTCTCTCTCATTCTCTCTCTCAAATAAATAAATCTTTAAAACAAAAATTTTTGAAAAAAAAATAGGTAGAGAGCCAGATTTAGCCTACATGCAATAATTTGCCAAGGTCTATTCTACACTATTATTCCAAATTATGGATTTTATTTTTTATAAGACTTATTTATTTATTTGAGGGAGAAAGAGAGAGCACAGGTGGGGAGAGGGGCAGAGGAGAAAGAGAAAATCCTCAAGCAGACTCCCTGCTGAGCACAGAGCCAACGTGGGGCTTGATCCCAGGACCCCGAGATCATGACCTGAGCCGAAATCAAGAGCCGGCCACTCAACCAACCGAGACACCCAGGCACCCCTCCAAATTAGAGATTTTGAAAGAGACTTTAGATTTACATTTATTCAGATTAATATCAAAAGTATATGAAGGTATCACAGATGGTCTCTCCTTTGCTGTCCCACCCGCTGCTCCTTTGAGGTGTATTCCACAAACTCCTATCTTCTTCTTCTTCAAAAAAAAAAAAGTATGTGAAGGTATCTATGAGGATAGATCTATTTACATGCAAAATACAAATTTAAAAATAGCCACAGAATTTCAAAATTCTAGACATCAAGAAAACGGAGGATATGTAGTTAATGTATCTTATTTTACAGATGATAAAAGTGTACAACAGATTTTAGTAAAGAACTAGGTCCACTGATTCCCAATCCAAAATTATAACAGTGCAAGAGATGCATCACAAAACTGAAAAAGCAAAACACAATGTGCACATGAGTAACTCTGGGGATATAAACACTATCAGTTATATCATAAAGGGTCTCCAGCCTACTAGTATCTAAAGAGTTAGATGGAATTCCAGCTACTGTTCCAGTTCCTTCAGAACTATTAAGTCCCTACCCTAACACACACATACCACACACACACACACACACACACACACACACACACACACACACACACACACACACATCATATACTACATTACTGTGGGTTTCCAAAATTCAGCCCAGGCCAACACAGGCATAAAAATTCAACTGCAATATACCTTGACACTGAAAACAAGCAAGAGTTATTTCCACAGTGAAAAATAATAATAATAAAGTACACCAAGAAGCCATTAATAATAATACTTAGAAAAAATAATAATACTTAGAATTAGGTCACTGGAAACTTAAAATACAGCATAAAAATATTAACAGTGGCAGATCTTTTAATAATGTATATTTTACCTTTTGTAATTTTTTTCTGTATTTTCTAATATTTTTCCAATTTGCATGCACTAGTTTTATAATCTGGAAAAAAAAACCTCAAACTGACACAGGACATATTATGTAATACAAAATAACTCCTTGAAAGAATGACTTATCATAGTCAACTCTGTATCACTAGTTCCTAACAAAATACACATATTAGACATTCAAGAGACACATACGTGGCAGATAACTTGAGAACATTCTCAGTTAAACAGGTAAGATTAGGGAAGGTATTTAAACATTAAAAAATTCTAACAAAGTCACTTTCATCTTCATTTGTAATATCCATTATTAGCATGCAGAACCATTTGGCTTTATTACAATCTAAAGTTATGTTTCACAGCTGTGTTTTTGTAGCTGTGAAAATTTAGTCCTCCGATTACATCTTAGCTGTTTACATTCTAGCTGTGAAATAGGATTTTGTTTTTAGCTAGCTAGCAAAAGAACTTTTGTTACATCAGTTTCAAAAATTGTCAAATCAGAAATAACAGCTTTCAATATATCAAAATATACCTTGCTTTTTCTCATGTGATAATACCTGCCATATAATAATTAGTGAAGCTGAACAGTTAAATTACTTTATCATTTTTTCCATGGAAATTTCTGTTATGTTCTAAATAAAGAAAATATCCAATCTAAGGAAAATGGCACAGGGTCATTGCGGTATCTTCATTAATAAAGTACACAGAAAATTCTCTGTTCTGATGCAAAGTTCATATATATGAACACAAACAAATATTTTGCTAAGGAACAAAATAACTCCCGTGTAGTTTAACATGGGTACCAAAATCAATGTGCAAACCAAGATTTAACTCGCTTAAGAGAGCTATTCAGAGAGTCTAGGACAGTGATACTCAAAGAGAAGTCCCTGGACCATCACCTGGGAGCTGTTTAGAAATGCTGAATCTTGGGCCCACACCAGAGCTCTTGAATCAGAGTCTGCATTTTAACAACCTTAGAGGATTCGTGTTCACACTGAATTTGAGAAGCACCAGTCGACTGCTATTTTCAGCAAGAATTTTGGACATAATATGCAAGCTGTACCTTCATAGACAGTAATGAGACCAGTTGGTCACAAATATACCAAAATACTTGTATTCAGATTTGTGTCATTCTTGGTGTAGTCACATTTGGAAGCTATATACTTATTTCCCTGACACTCCATCCGTGACAATTTATTTGGAAAGTCCCTTTTGGACTTGTTAAGACTCATAAAATCAGTGGCATTACCTTATAGTTTCACCTCCTTTTAATACCAAAAGCAGCTTTTCACACTGATTTTATTCACAAAACTAAGCCAAATAACACTGGGCTTTTTCCAAAATCAAATCCATTTTCAAACACAAATATTTATTCTCTTTGGGAGTAATAAAAAAAAAATGGGCTACAGGCTCTGAAAACCTGAGGATGGAATCAAGAAACTGTTTAGATGATGGTGGCAAATTACAATAATGTACAGCAAATGACTCCTGTAAAAAGGACAACTCTCACTTATGTGTGCCATTAAGTTTGGGCATTTTTGTTGTTTCAACTGGGGACCCCACTAAAGATTTAACTAGTTAAAAGAATGATCTGTTGAAGATCTTGTTGAAGCCCCTTTAGCAAGAAGATACCATAAGGTCTTCCAAACTGTCCTCGGAAGAAGGAATTCTTAAAAAGGAAGGGAAATGTTTCCAGATTGTGGAAGTAAATAGACATTTGTGTCTCTGTGGTCTGGACCCTTCCATGAACAAACACACTCTATCGTTAGAAATAGGAGAGGAATTGATCCTTTGTTTGGGGCAAGGGAAGGGGAAGACTGCTGATCCCTGTGGGTGAATCCCCAGAGGTGGAGTGTGGACACTGGATACCATCTAGCATGGTATTTTACTAGCAGGTCCTTGAATGGTTTGCAAACCCAAAGGATGGGCACTAAGATGTGTGTCCTGTGGAAATGCTCTCATTCAGAGGAGCATCCTGGCCTGGAGATCCGTGCAGCACTGTGTGGGAAAACAAAGCAATGCCACAATGGCCCCAGACAATGAGTTCTCCTGGGGCCAGAGTAGCCATGGGACTTTTCTTTGGGGCCTCTGTAAACCCACAGAACTCTTAAATATTTCTGAATAGGGGAAGGGGTACTCTAAGGGTATAATATTAATGTTTATGCTTATCATGAAGCTAAGATTCAAGCCAGTTCTGACTCAACTCAGAAATAGAAAACAAGGGCGCCTGGGTGGCTCAGTTGGTTGAGCGACTGCCTTCGGCTCAGGTCATGATCCTGGAGTCCCGGGATCGAGTCCTGCATCGGGCTCCCTGCTCAGCAGGGAGTCTGCTTCTCCCTCTGACCCTCTTCCCTCTCGTGCTCTCTCTCATTCTCTCTCTCTCAAATAAATAAATAAAATCTTTAAAAAAAAAAAAGGAAAAAAAAGAAATAGAAAACAAAAGACAGTGCCTGCAGCCCAAGTCTTGTAGAGTAGATCATACCTTGTCATTACTTTCTGGCCATACCTACTAACGGTGTTAAATAAAGACTCTCACTGGCAACAGTTGTCAAGATGGTAAATTTTGTGACTAGCCACTTCAGAAGTCAGTAATGTGGGAGAATAAAGTGAAGTTGCATGATTGTGATCTGTGGTGTGGGATACAATGGGCCAGGTGAGGGAGATGTAGCTCAGAGAATGGGGATTATACGATATCCATTCAGTCTTTTAACTGTGTTCATGGAGGTTTTTTGTTTTTTTTTTTTGGAGCGTCTTCTATAGTACGGATCCTGTTCTAGGCAGAAAGTGTGCAAATCAAATAACTGGTTTTTCAAGAGTTCATATTATTGAAGAGAAAGTGATACATGATCATGTAATGTGGGGTAATACAGGGTATCAACAGAGGAAGCAAAACAACAAAGTGGTTAAGTTTATAGGCTGGGGGTCAGACAGATCTGTCTGAAAATGTACTACCCATGTTACTACCCAAGTTGGACAAGTTACCTAAAGAGAAACTTTTGCCCCTCCCTTAACTTCCTAGAAGAATTTAAATTGGGGGTCTTTCTCAGAATGAGAGGTTCTACCAGAGATAAATTTTATCTGAGTGACCCATCTGTATGGCAAGGCAAACATCTAATTACCAATCATCTGCCTCTCTTTTTATTGCCCTGCGAACTGCTCTCTTCCCCTTTGAATGTACGTGGGCTCCCTGTATGTATGAAATTAAATTTGATTTTCTCCTGGTAATCTGTCTCAGATCAATGTAATTCTTAGACCAGCCAAAAAAACCTCTGAAGGGTAAAGAAAAATTTTCCCTTCCCAACAGTCACAAGAGAATTAAAGTACAGGGTCCATCCAGGGATTAAAAAGGGTTTAAATACAATCATAATAAGAGGTCTGGGAAAGGAAGCAGAAATGATGATGAAAATGTAAAATAAGGCTATGATGTGGCTGGCCACATAACCTCTTAGCAATGAGGAACCAGCAAATGTTTTAATACAAGTAGCAAAATCATATATATATATTTTAGAAAGATAAGTGTGGTACTTTGAAGAGACTAGAGGAGGAGAAGTCAGTAGTGTAGGGCATCTAGGATAGAAAATATCTGATGAAAATCAAATAAATAGGGGTGCCTGAGTGCCTCAGTTGGTTGACTGGCTGACTCTTGGTTTAAGCAGAGGTCTTGATCTCATGGGTCATGAGATCCAGCTCCACACTCAGTGGGGAGTCTCCTTGAGCTTCTCTCCCTCTGCCCTTCCCTCTACTTGCATTCTCTCTCTCTCTCTCTCTCTCTCTCTCTCTCTCTCTCTCTCTCAAAATAAATACATAAAATCTTAAAAAAGAAAATCAAATAAATACACCAGGAAATGCTTGGGAATTGTTGGTGTGGGAGATGGAGAGGTGGGTAACAATGTATATGACTGTCTTTCTCCTCCTTTTACACACACACCCCCCCCCACAAACGTGTATTTATGTGTTGGTCATAAAACCTCTGTGCCTCATTCTCCCCATTCATAAAAAGGAGGTAATAATAGAATGTCATACGGATCAAATGGGTTGATACATAAAAAGTGCCTGGCACATAGTAAGGATTATATAAACACAGTTATCACACTCTTTCCTATCCTATCAACACTTTCCCTTTTTTCCCTGGTTTAATCACTGCCCCCTTCCCACTGTCAACCACTTTTATGTCACCAAAGATCCAGCTGCAAATTTTCAGGCCTAAAACGTTCGAGGAGTTCCACTACTTCAATTCAATTCAATTCATTTTAAGCGGCTCCCTCTTATAAGAATTCCCAGACATGGTAGGAGAGAGTCCACGTATAAAAGGAAATCTTCCTCTTTTTTCTGTACTAAGGAAGCTCACATTCCATTAGAGGGAATATGCAAAGTACATAAGGTAGTAAAACGTGGAACACAATAAAGCAAAGACAATGAGACAAGTTACAACCAAATGCACAATGGAAAAGCACTTTGCTAGGTATCAGAAGACCCACGTTCAGGGGCGCCTGGGTGGCTCAGTCGGTTAAGCGTCTGCCTTCGGCTCAGGTCCTGGGATCGAGCCCTGCATCAGGCTCCCTGCTCAGCGGAGAGTCCGCTTCTCCCTCTGTGCCCCCCCCGCCCCCCACCGCTTATGCTTGTGCTCTTTGTCTCTCTCTCTCTGAAATAAATATTTTTTAAAAATTTTTTTAAAAAAAGAAGACCCATGCTCTAAGTTAATGATTCAACATTTAGTGGCCAAATTTCATGGGCAAATTGCTGAACTCTGGGTAGAGTGTGCTGGTTAGTCACTGGGGTCTGGAACCAGACTGGTGGATTCTCGTGGGACTCCACTATTTACTCACTCTGTAGCTTGGGACAGGTTACTTTATCCCTCTGTATCTCTGCACTTCAGTCTATAAAAGGAAGATGAGAATAATAATATGTGCTTCCTACAACTGCTATCACATGAATTAAAACATGGAAAGTTCTTAGAACACTGCCTGGCATAAAGAAAGCACTCCATAAAAAAGTAAGCTATTTTCAGTATTTCTGAACCTCCATATCCTTTACCATAAAATAAGGATAACTGTTATCAGTCCATCCTAGAAGGTTATTTTGAGATAATTTACATGAAATGACATAATTTATGTGAAAGTGTTTTGTCAATTGCTGACTATATAATATACAAAAGCATGTAATTTATAACATGAACAAGTAATACCATCAAATAATAAATTGTTTCTTCTCAGAGTGTCCTTTGGCCATCTTGTACATGGGAATGCCATTTGAAGCCCTTCCTAAATGCATCAAAACTAGAATGAAGCCTTTAGATCCATCTTGCTAGAATTCTCATCAGTGAGAATTTGGGACAATGTGGAAAATAACAAAAAGTGTTGTCACATGTTTGTTTTTGTCACATGTTTTTAAATAATCCTTTGAGTGGGTTGTTTTTAACCAATGAACCTGTAGGCACTAATGACCATATTTTTGAAGTGATAATAGAGTAAATATAAGAAATTCAATCTTTTTTAAATGTTATCCACTTGGAATGTCTGTTGACATTTTGCAAAGCAAACCATAAATGTACTTAAAATTATGAGTAAAACATCAAAATTAAAAATCAGCCTGTCTTTTCTCTGAGTACCTTTTTCAAATGGCACAGAGAACTTTACACAAGCTCCAGGCACCTCTATATTTAATTCCTAGGGGCAACGGTATTTTTCACTGCATTAAACATCCTGGTCAGGTACTGCTGAGTCAACCCCATTCTGGGACTTTCCTTGATTGTGAATGCAGCATACAAGCCTTGAGATGTCATTATCCCAACATTATGATAAGGCACTCACTTATGCTGCAAAGGGGAGCAGATTTTGCCACCCCAAAATATGTCTCTGTCATAAGGATTATTTTGAGCTAAAGGCAATCAAAACCCAGCAGACTCAGGGAAAGTTCTTTACCTCCTCCTCAACTGCCTAAATTTACATTGGAAAGGGGCTATTATCAGAGATATCTTTTTACCCAAGAAAGTTATCTGCAGGGCCCTGGGTGGCTCAGTCAGTTAAGCCTCTGCTTTAGGCTTAGGTCGTGATCCCATGAGCCTGGGATTGAATTCCGCATGGGGCACCCTGCTCAGTGTGGAGTCTGCTTCTCCCTCTCCCTTTGCCCCTTCCTCCTGCTCGTTCTCTCTCATGCTCTTTCTCAAATAAATAAATACTTTTTTTTTAAAGTTATCTGCATAACAGGGTAACCTTTGTTTTCCAAACATCTTCTCTGCTTTCCAGTAAATGGCCTTCCTCCGTCCCTCAGATCTCTATCCCTTTCCTTAGCTCAGGATGTTATATAAGCCTCAATTACCCAGCTGCCTTTGGGTCTCATATTTTTATGGGGCTCCCCTAAGTATGAACTTTGCTTGTTTTTCTCTTGTTAATCTGTCTTATATCAATTTAATTATTAGACCGGCCAAAGAACCTAGAAGGGAAGCAGGGCTCATAAAGTGCTTCTTGCTGGGGGATCTTAAAACAAAAAATAGCAACACGTTTGCTCCTTTGCCCTTTTGTAAGTGAGAAAATTGTGGTACACATAAGGTAGAGTTGTTCTCAAGGTCTCAAAAGCCTTAACAAACCTCAAATGTGGCCTCTAGTCCTTGATGTGTAATCTCTAAAACCTTTACTTATATGTACCCAAAGTAAATTCCGAGGGGCTATTAGTCAGTAAACTGGTCCCTTAGTTGACTAGTTAAATGAAATTTTTGTTTCTAGAGTCATTTACCAAAGGGTGATGCTAATTATTAGAAGTAAGACTAAGACTAAGGATGACATGCAAAGTCTCAGTGTAGCAACTGCATACAATTTAAATTGAAATACCAGCCTATTTTAGCAATGGAACAAGGATGAGAAACAGCACTCCTTTAATCACAACATTGTCATCACTCTTTACAGCTGGGACTGTTCTCTTCTCTATTCTAAACCACGCCCAGAACGTCGTCAACCTAAAATGTTTGCTTCTCTTATTCCCATCTTGCACGTTAATACTGGGCCAGCTGCCTTTGACAAACACAGCTTTCGAATAACCACGAGAGGGCTACAGGTTTGTAAAATAAGCAAATAAATAAGGCTCCAAGGAGCAGATAACTCAAAAACATTTGATATTTGACTTTGGAACTCTGAGGCATATATATTAAGAAATGCTTATATCCCCACAGGAGGGAGTGATGGAACTATTTTGTTTCCTGCTGGTGGTGGTTACATGACTCCTTGCACTTGCAAAACTCAATAGAATACTATACCCCCAAAAGTGAATTTTCCTGTATGGATATTAAAAATTAGATAACAAGTGTAAAAGCTTCAGTATTTCTTATGTCAGAGAGAACTCAAACTCTTGCTGATCACTTCAAGAACTTGGCTTCAATGTCAGCTCTTCAGTAAAGCCTTCCCATACTTCTCTATGTTCTATTAACATTCTAATTCTCTCTTCTTCCCCCCCCCCCCCGCCCATCCCACCTTTCTTCTTTAAGGAAATAAACATTATTCATATAGCTCAAGCCCATATGTTAAAGGATCCCTCTCTCCCCAGGGATAACCTCCATCTGACACGTTTGTATAGTTCTACTACATAATTATGTACCAACTTTTATATTTGGAAAGGTTTACAAAATCTCTTCACATTAAGTTATTAATACTAATGTTACTATTATTTGCAATTTGCTTTTTTCATCCAACACTGCTTTCAAGATGATCTATTCATTTTTAACTGCTGCAGAGTATTTCACTGTAGGAAGATGCCCATATACTCCTTCACTGTATTCTTGACAGATATTTAAGCCATTTCCATGCTACAGGTTACATATTTATCTGTTCTGTCTCCTCTTTCTGCAAGACAAGGAGCAACTCCAGGGCAAAAACCGTCCCGAATCCCTGTTCCTCTCCCTAATTTCCATCACACCAGAGAATCAAGGCACATACAATGTGTGTAATAAGCACTCCATAAAAATGTGTTGAATGAATAAATTATGACAAAATATTTGAAATCTTGTGCTCTCTACTCACTTTTCCATAGTGTAAGATTTGAGGGGCAACTGACTCAATTCTCACTATAAAGTCCTTTAAATATTCCTATGTCCAAACAGACATCTATGAAACAAATCACTTCACAATTTTCCTACTTTCTCACTAGAGGATCTCAAAGCACTATACAAACCGCGATTTTCTCCACTGACATTTGCCCCTCAATGTGCCTCAAGGTCAGTTCGGAGCAGTATTCAAAGCTTGAATACCCTTTACCGGTAGCTGGAAAAGGCCGGAAACCAGAGTCTGGATATAAGTAACAAGAACAATCCACTATTCCAGGTCTTTTTTTCCTCCAGATTTGGTTTTTCTTTCATGGGTCCGCGTTTGTGCTCTAAGTCTGCTCACCTGTGTAGTTTAAGCCCCCGACATTAAACTGCGCGCCTTTAGCAGGTCTTAAGCCACCCCGTGCCCTTTCCCTCCACGCCTCCACTCTCTCTCATACTACTGAGTAGATCTAATGCTGTTTGATCTCATCTCCAATTCTTTGCCGTTTAAGAAGCTGTGTAGCCTTGATGTACAAGACAAATACACGCTGTAACTCTGGGCTTTCAACATCATCTATCATCATCCTGCCTTTGGACGTGACCAGTACATTGTGTGTTTCAGAGAAATTAATCTGGTGTTTAGGAGGAGAAAGGCATTTCAAAATCATTCGGCGTGCAGAACCTTCCTGCAGACCTGCTGAGGCATTTTCGACGCCTTTCGCCCCTGCTCAGCAAGCCTCAAACTTGACCTTCGAGAGGATTTCAAGGATAGTACCTTCCTCCCTTTCCCTCTCCTGTTCCAAGAGCGCGCGCAGGCCTCCTTCTGAGAAACAGCTGCCCCGGACGAGAGCTCAGAGCTCGGAGGATTGCACGTCTAGGCGCGCGGACGCGGCGGGGAAACCGCAGGAGGCGCAGGCGCAAGGCGGGGGTCGGGGGGTGGGGGTTTGAGGCGGGGGAAGAAGGGGCGGGGGTTGCAGGAGAAGCGGGAGGGAGGAGGAAGATCATCTGCATATGCATGAGGCACCCAGCCCTGCCCTCTTCCCCGGCAGCTGCTCGGGCGGGAGAGGAGGAGGGAGGGGACGTGGAGCGGAGGAAAGAGACGCGGGCGAGTCGGCAAGAGCAACCGCTAAGGCCGACGCAGGTTTGGAGAACGGAAGAGGTGATTTGCATGGCGCCTGGTGATTGGATGATGGCCGGAGGCTGGGCCTGAGAGGCGGCTGCTGAATGGTTTAACGGAGGAAATTACCGGATTCATTTGGCTAAAGAAAGCCCAAGAGGGCCGGGTCTGCGCAATATGAAGCTTGGCCGCGAGGGGGCGCGATGTCCCATCTTTGTTCCTGTTACAAGGCTCCTTTTCTCTCCTCCCCACCCCCTCCGTCCCTGCCCCCACCCCCCACACACAGACACACGCAGAAAGTGCAGAGAAACCCTGTGATCCAGTCAACTGGCTCTGCCCCGTCTATTAAGAAAGATGAACACTCCTTTCTCTTCCATCTCCTTCATGGGAGACCACTTTTCATTTCAGATTATCACATCAATAAATATTCTTCCAGGAATAAAAAAGGCACTTTGCCAAAAGATAAGAGAATATATATGAAATGTGTGGATTATAGAGAAAGACAATACATGTAGGCAGGGGAATAGGCACACATATGTAAATACGCACATAATCACCCTGAGAACACAAAATACGGTGGGGGTGGGGGCACAGCCAGACAGGACACCCGGAGAGAACACGCATCACTCACAAGGTGCTCACGGGCTGTACACGCTCGCCCACACGCTGAGGCACACATCCACTGACCAGCACACCACCGCTACCATCACCACCACCACACACATACATACATACATACACGCACACCCCTCAAAAAAGGCATCCAAGTAAATTCACACGCAGTGGAAAGACTGCCGAGAAAATATGGGAGAAGAATTTAAATGGTTCATCCCCCCCCTTCAAAAAATACTCAAGCAGAATGATTCTATTTGCATAATACTAATATACGCAGGATGGCGACAGGAGCGAAAAAAATGGCTCCATTTGAGGCACACACCAGATAATGCGTGTATACACACACACAGACATGCACACGCACGCGCGACTGTGGGCGGGACACACCCACAGCCTGTGTCCTCCGCACACGGGCATAAGCAGAGGACAGATGCCATCGGCTGCCATCAGTACAGTTTTCCAGAAAATACTAACGTGAGAAAAACGTAAAGAAATCCACCCTGCTAAGCCACAGAAGAACCGTTAGTGAACCCAGGTTTTCTAAACACACACACACACACACACGCTTGTCAGACAGGAGAGTTAGGTTCAGAGAAATAATGGATGCACAATAGATAACTGAGAGCTAGAGTGTGTCATCAGCTTAAACAATACTTTGAAATTACTTCAGCCTGAAGATGGCTTTCTGGAATGCTCCTGAAAAATCATACCTAAGAAAATGAAAACATTTTCATTTATTCTGCTTTTCTTTATTCTTTTCCCTGCCCTTTCCTTCGTATTTTTTAAGACAGGGAAGAGGGAGAATCTCCCTTCCCCAGAGAAGGGTAGCCCTGTTTTTGTTTTTGCAAGCTCAAGAGATTTCCAGTTGATTTCCCTGGGAGGAAGGTGCTAGGGAGAGGTCTTTCCCGCAGCCTCCCAGCCAGACGGCACCACAAAAGGCATTATTACACATTCCAAATAACAAGGGCTGTCTATATATTTACAAATCTGTTCAAATATTTAACCTCTTAACTTGCTAAATATCCCCCTCTCCTCCCTTTCATTCTCTCTTGCGCTCTCCCTTCTCTCCCTTTCTGCCCTCTCTCCTCCTTTTCCTTTCTCCTTCTAAAAGGGGCGGGAGTGAGAAGTGCCCTTCTGGGGTCCAAAATGTGACCAGGGGCGCTGGGCTTTACCTGACCCTATTTGAATGCCAATTTCGTTTCAGGCAATTGCTTCTTTGCCAGCCAAAAATCGGTTTTGAATCACCAGGGCTACCTTTTTTAAAGAAGCTTTGATGTTGCCTCTGTTTTTAAACTGCCCCCGAAAGGCATCTCCTAAATGGGAGGGATTTTCCTGACCCTTTGGAGTTGCAGGTGCCCCTAATCCACGATGTTTTCCTCAGAGTTGCACCTTCGGCCCATCAAGGGACGAACAAGAGGGGCAGCTGCATAAGTGAGGACCTTCTAAAGATAGGGAGTTTCGGCAGCGTTTTGGCGACTCAACCAAGGCCAGAGGTGAGGCACACGCCTATTGCAGTAACCAATTTGTAATGCCACCATTGAAAATTTCTTACTGCACAAATCTTTCTTCATCGGGCTAATAAACTCATTCTGAGGGCCAATGTAAAATGAGAAGATATTTAGCAGTGGGCCTTTAATGCAGCAAAAGCGCTACATTCATCCAAAATCGAGGTGTACTCACTTTGATGCCTAAAGGGAAAAGAAAAGTTGTGGATGAGTTTTGCGGGAAAGGAGCAGGTGAACCTCTAAGGGCACTGGGGCGGCCCACTCCCTAACTCTCCGGGCAGGTGACCTGGGTGGGCTTCACTCCGAAGGACCCACAAGCACCCTTCCCCTGGGGTGTTCCAGCCTCGCCCAGGACTTTGCTGTGACACAATTTAAGGGGCCCTGAAGGAGCTTCCCGCACCTTCTGGGGGTTTCTTTTTCGGAAAGAATTGCAAGGCAAATCCGCAGCCTCTAAAGTTGACACAGAAAAGGACACTTCCTCTCGTCACGTTTCCTCTGGCCTCAAATAATAACTTTAGTTATGTATTTATTTGTTGCAGGGTAAATGCAAACAGTGAAACTGCAGTTTGGCCAAATAATGAGATGTGTGTCTCCAAGTCATATTTGTTCAGTTGACCATAATATTTCAACTCCCACCATTTTCAGATGTCTGTTCTTCTCTGAGGCGGACTACCCACCAGCGGCCAGAGAGCGCTTTAGAAAATCCAGCCTTCACCTGGGACCCTAGCCTTCCACACACTCAACTTGGGGATACACCTCTCAGCGTCCAAGAACTCCTCGCCTCCGGGTATCTGCCCGGCGCTGACTCTCCCGAGGTGCTGGAACGCGCCTGTCGGCGTGATAATGGCCTTTGCTCGCAGCTGTCGGGGCTGGCGTGCCGCGCCAGGAGCGCTTAGAGCCGCCCAAACCTTGGGCAAGGGTGGTGGGGGGCCGGGGCAGTAGGGAAGAGGGAGTAGCTAACATATATGTTTGAAGAGGTTTCCTAAGAACTTTTACAGATGTCAAATAAGAGAAGAAAGGAAGACTGAGTTTAAAAAAAAAAAAAAAGTATGTTTACTCTTCGTGCCACGCCAGACCCGGAGGAAAACGTTGGCACTGGATTGTTATGCGATGTATTCTGTAAAATGCCATCTATTTGCATGACTGTGTGACGGTCAGGACATTTCTCTTCTATTGCACAAACCCCTTAGGAAAACTGCGGGCAGTTTAAGAGTTTTCTAGTTCTTCCTGATCGGAAAAGATATTCATCCAGAGACATTATCTAAATTTGCGAAAGAATGAAGGCTGCTTGTCATGCGTCCTTCGTCTCGAGTAATATGTGCCGCCCAATTAGAAGCAATTTAAGCAATCAAGGCCGGTATGAGAGAAGGGGGTGTTAAAAATAGGTTTTCTATAGCCTCAGAACTCTAATTCGGAAGAAAATCTAAAATTACATATGTATCGTTTCTTTATATAAAATCAATATATAATCCAAGTGTCCCCTGTTTGCTCTTCTTTTTTCCTCCATGGTCCCTCCCCCATCGCCTGCCTTCCTTTTGGGAATTTGTAACAGAAGTGAAATGTGAAGTCCGATAAAGCAAAGAGATTAGGGTCCCTAAAAAGTCTTTGAGACCACGCGAGGATTTGGGTGGGACTTGGCCCAGCTTCTCCCGGGCTTCTCGTCATGTATCAAGAGCCCTTGGCAGTGGTCGCTGAGTTCCGTCCGTGGTGGGCGGAAAATCTCAAAAGTAATGCCCAGATATGGAGGGACCCCATTCCTGGAATCAAGTTGTATGACCTCCCCCGGTTCCCGGGAGGGGGGGCCAGTCAAGGATGGCAGTCTAAGGCGGTAGACTCTGGTCACTTGAGTTAAATCAGGATAGCTGCTAACACATACATTCACCTTGGAGCTTAGGGAAACAGAAAAAAGGGCAAAGAGGCTGTGTTTGGGGAAAAGAGGTAAATAAAAACAGGTGCATGTTTCCAAACAGAACGGGAAAAGTAGAAATCAAAAAAAAGTAAAGCAAAACAAAACGACCCCAAGCAATGTCCCCAGGCAGAAGAAAGAATGCAAAACTCGGGAGCCCCACTTCTCACCCATTTCCGGACTTCCCACTAGACAAGCGCCAGCGCCGGGAGGCCTGGACCAGAGGCCGAGGGCCAGAGTGGCTGACTCCCGCGCTTCTCCACCTACCCAACCGAGCCTGCCCTTCCAGCAGTGCAATTTGAGAAACAACTGTATCCTCCCCAGCTCCCCTCAGAGAGCTAAAGAAAGCCGGTCCGGAAATGGACACCAGTTGGCAGAACTTACAGGAAGCGAAAGGCCAGTGCCTCTGCTTCCTGCAGGTGCTAGGTCCCGAGCCTTTGGTTCCTTTGGCCAGGAAGGCTGCAGTTCTCTGAAAGTGAGTTGTGCTCAAAGCCATCTTGAACCCTGAAAGCCCTTGGCAGGACAGGGAGCGTGGGGAGGAGTCTGCACTGAACCGAGCTCTGGGCTCAGAGTGCCAGGGTGCACATCCAGGGAGGCAGGAAGTTGCCTCTGCACTCCATGAACAGACACCAGCTGTCTCCAGGGGGCTGACAGCCTCCGGAGTGGGAATTAATCACCTGGCAGTAACCACCTTCAGAACCCAGTCTTCTGGAAGGAGCTTAAGGTCAAAACAATATTCCCTCCCCAAAGCCTCTAGGGTGGAGGATGAATATCGAAGTGGGGACAGTGCTCTCAGGTGTGCCACTGTTGTTCAGAGACAATAGCAGTTAAAGAGGAGGCAGCAATGCCTCAACAGGACAAGCTGAGCATCAACGTCTGGGTTTCTCAGAATGTGAGCCCCAGGCCAACTGGCACAAGGAAGGCAGATGCCAGGACCCCTCTCCAGCCTCCCACGATTCTTCACAGAAGGTTCTCAGACACAGCTACGATAGGATTGCAATTTTAAAATCCTTCCTAATAGCACCTAATTTATTTCCTATTTGTTCTGCTTGTTTGTATCTGATTCATGCACTGAAACCATTTGATTTTTAACAAATTGATCGATTTAACAATTCGAAAAGTATTTATTTTCAAATAATCTTCCCCGGAAAACAATGTTGAAATTTCTTGAATTTAAAGCTTCATGAAAGTTTTCATGAAAACTTCATGAAAATTAATTGCACCCAAAATTTTTTGAAAAAATACTGTATTTTTACACAGCTGAGTTGGAAAGAGGTGACATTTTAAAAACGAGTAAATAATAAAAATATTTATCCCAATGAGGTTTTGATTTAATAAATACAGATGTAAGCATTTTTTAATTTAATTCCTCCTTTTGTTACATAATGCCCTAATATTTGGGGGTAGAGATCAGAATAGATACTATTATTATTTTAAGATTTTATTTATTTATTTGAGAGAGCACGAGTGGGGTGAGGGACAGACGGAGAAGCAGACTCCTGCTGACCAGAGAGCCTGACGCAGGGCTCAGGCACGATCCCCAGACTCCAGGATCATGACCTGAGCCTAAGGCAGATGCTTAACCGACTGAGCCACCCAGGACCCCCAGAAGAGATATCATTGACAAGCAACAGTACCCTCTTAAAAGTTAAATTTGTCCTTTAAATCTACTCTTTTCATTTAGCAATTTGAAAGTTTAGCACACAGATGTATATTCACAGAACATAATATAACCTAGTCTCTGTTATAAACTAGTGGGTGAATATAACTCTTTTCTCCTTACTCGATCTCAGCTTTGTTAATTTTGGAGATCGAACTAAATAATCTACAGTTCAAAAATTATAGTTTTTTTAAGATTTTATTTATTTGAGAGTGTGAGAGAGAGAGAAGCATGAGCATAGGGAGGTAGAAGAGGAGGGAGAAGCAGACTCTCTGCTGAGCAGGGAGCCTGATGCCCTGCTCAATCCCAGGACCCTGAGATCATGACCCCAGCCGAAGGCAGACGCTTAACCGACTGAACCACCCAGACACCCCCCTAAAATTATAGTCTATAAAATATTTACTTCAATGTGTTTTACAGTTACATAGACATTATTAATAAACATTTTCCTGGCTATTTTATACAGTAAGTCTGTATTTTAACTGTCTATGTAATACTCTGTTTTAACAATCTGGGAGGACTGTCTAACCTGATCCATCACCCCGTAACAGTCCAAGGAAATACAGGATGGATTATAAAGGATTGTGTATCTTGATGCATATATCCACTTTTCTGTAAATGAGGTCATATCTCATTAGATTCCTAAAGAGTCACGATTCAGAAAAGCTTAAGAACCACTATCTAGGGCGCCTGGGTGGCTCAGTTGGTTAGGCGACTGCCTTCGGCTCAGGTCATGATCCTGGAGTCCCGGGATCGAGTCCCACATCGGGCTCCCTGCTCGGTGGGGAGTCTGCTTCTTCCTCTGACCCTCCCCCCTCTCATGTGCTCTCTCTCTCTCTCTCATTCTGGCTCTCTCAAATAAATGAATAAAATCTTTAAAAAAAAAAAAAAGAACCACTGATCTATACTGGAAGCATTTGTAGGCAAAAACACAACAAGCCCAGCAATCATTTCATTTGCATTCCTTGGCATGGATGAAAGGGTTAGTTCTTAAAGTAATTTAAGGGCACCGAATGCTATGTGAACTTGTACAATAGCACTCCATCTAGTTGTAGAAAATGAAGATCTCAGGAATGGTGTTATCTATAAGAATTTTATGACCCTAAAAAGAGCTTAAATTTTTCCTCTGGCTATTATTGAAGTTCGTGAATTAATACCTTTGATAATTTTATAACTTTCTCTGGAAGACAGCTAGTTCATTTCAGTGATTATGAATCAAGAACTATGTGGAGGGGTGCCTGGCTGGCTCAGTTGGAGGAGCATGGGACTCTTGATCTTGGGGTCCTGAGTTCAAGCCCCACATTGGGGGTAGAAATTGCTAAAAAATAAATAAATTTAAAGAAAGAGAGAAATATGTAGAGAATATGCTAATAGTGTCTTTGAAGTTGTCTTTTTCTCCAGTAATAATCTTTTCTCAGTTCTCTTCCTCTTCTCCCCCCAGTCCCTCTTCTATTCCCAATACCCAGTCCCCACCTAGGCCCATTCTTCCAGGCTGACCCAAACTTACTTAGTCTGAGCAACATTTTCAGAAATCATCAGCAGCAGATTACAATGAACAATTTTTTTTCAATTTGGCCCAAGTCTATGAAATTAATTTCCATTTCGACAATCACAACACTTCGCTTGGAAATATCAGTGACTGCACAAGCCATAGACAGATCAAGTGTAGGTGCTCAATCATCTGAATGGGGTTGGGTTATGTTTTCAATTGGAACAAGGTATTAAGTGATTAAACTGTGCCAGCAGACGTAACACTTTTATCAAGCCCTTTTCTTTCCAAGCAGCACAAGGATAGTCAATCCCTGGTTCTGAAAGTCTCTAAGGAAAACTTGGAATGTTTTAAGAAACCATGTTTGCAATTAAAGCACTGGCATTTTTTTTTTCCATCACAGAATAAAGGCTGAATACCATTTTGGAAACTTTACCTTTCTTTTTATTTCAATAAGCTGCTTAAGATCCTCTTGCATTCATTGACGGGATTTTTGGCCCCATTCTGCTGCACTAGTCCACAACCATTTAATTATTAAATGTTAACAGATTACAAGTGACTTAACAAAGGCACATTTAGAATTCGAGATACCATTATCTTAATTCCTACCACAGCTAGCATTCATACAATACAGAAGATCAAATACCAATTTGGGCACCATATTTTGCCTGCCTTTTTGTAGATGGAGTTAGAACACTGGTATGTCTTTACTTTACTCCTATCAGCATACCTGGCACATGGATGGGAGAAGGAGTTAATTAATAAAAGAATGAATGAATATGCAGGGTACTCAGTGTCTATAGACTATTTGAATCATGGGAGAAGTGGCAGCTTTTTAGTAATTCCTAGGACACTTCCTAAAAGTGCTCTTAAATGAAAAATACAAAATGAACACAATAAAATACTAAATACATATAATAAATCTGAAATAAAATTAAGCAGTCCATTATCATAAAATTATTTTTAAAAGTCTTCCAACTGATGGAAATGGGAGAAGTTAAAATGAAACTTCCTTGGGAAGTCCAAGAGATTATTGTGTCAGGCATTGTTCTTAGTGTTTTGTGTGGATTATCTCATTCAATCTCCCAGGAAAATCCTCTGAGACATAGACTATTTTGACCATTTTACAGGTATGGAAATCAAGGCAAGGGATTTGACTCACTACTCCACATCATATGATGCTGATGACTGCTATACGGTGGAGCCAAGTTTCAAATGGAGGCATTTAGCCATTTAGGGGGCACTTAGCCATTTAGGTGGTACTTTCACACAAAAGTGTTAAACTGATGGTCACATAATTTGTTGAAAGACATATAAGAACATGGGAATTAAAGAAATATTCAGAAAAATAGCAGGTGCTTCAAAGAATCCAAAGATTATACTCATATTTCTAATGGCAAATAAATAAATAGGCAGCACAGCATGAACTGTAGGGTCAGCTGAGCTGGGTTCACATCTCTAAGTCCTCATTTTTTGGCTGTGAGACCTTGGGCCAGTTACCTAACCTCTCTGAGCATCAGTTCTTCAACTGTAAATTGGCAATAAAAATACCAACCTTATGGAATTGTAATGATTAAATACAATGGATACAAAGAACTTTCTATAAAATAAGTATATAGTAAATATCAGTTATTATGTGTGACATAGATTATAAGATTGAATTGTATCCTAATTTCAGCATTGACTCTGTTTTGAAAATTGAAATGCCGATTTTCAGTTGAGTTAGGCTCCTCTAGCTACTTCCATAACATCCCCACTGTTTTTCCCAATTTGGTATCTTCAGAGAATATTTCTGTTACAATTAACATGAAACCAATGTTATGCTCTTTGTGTTTCAAAGATAAACTTGCAAACAATCTCCCTACCTCCACCAAAAGTACTGTCTTTGAAGTATTAAGAATATCTAATCTGGAGGGATGCCTGGATGGCTCAGTAGGTTAAGTGTCTGCCTTAGGCTTGGGTTGTGATCCTGGGGTCCTAGGATCGAGTCCCACATTGGGATCCTTGCTCAGCAGGAAGCCTGCTTCTCCCTCTGCCTGCTGCTCCCCCTCCTTGTGCTCTCTCTCCCTCTGTCTCTCTCTGACAAATAAATAAAATGTTAAAAAAAAAAAAAGAATATCTAACTTCAGGAGAAGGCCTGAAATGTGAGGAAGATGTGTGCAAGGGCATAAGGGAGCTTGAAATGAGGAGACAGACTTTTTAATCTAGTCATTAATTTTCCTGTAAGAAGAGCTCTCTCTGATAATAACATATTTTTACAAATTTTTATCAAGGTAAAAGATAATATATGGTTAAAAATAGTACATAGATTGACTATAATGAAAAGGAAGTGTCCTGCCCTTTCCTCACTTTCATTATAGCCCTTCATAAAGAATCATTTTAAGTTTTCCATTGTTTCTGATTTTCTTTCTGGTGATTACTACCATATTGCTAAATATTATGTTTATACACCTATTTGTTTATTAATTTTGGACAATGTCATAAACTTCCTGCCATGGTTTTGAAATGCAGATATAGGTTACCTATATGTACCACTTCCCATACATTTTCCCAATATAGTTTCCTCACCACGTTTTACTTTCTACAATGTTTGTCTTTTTAATTTTAAATATTTCACATGTGTTTCTTGATGCAACAACCTCAGGTAATATCCTTTGATTTCGCACTTTAGCTATCCTCCCATCTCTCACCACCCAAAGAGTATTTTTTGTGTTTTATGTTTATCTTACCAAATTTGATGACATTACACTCTGCTTTTTAAATTCATAAAATTGTTTATGTACTGGGCGCCTGAGTGGCTCAGATGGTTAAGCATCTGCCTTCGGCTCGGGTCACGATCCTGGGGTCCTGGGATCGAGTCCCACATCAGGCCCCTGCTCCTTGGGAGCCTATTTCTCCCTCTGCTTCTCTCTCTCTCTCTCTCTCCCTCTGTCTCTCATGAATAAACAAATAAAATCTTAAAAAAAATTTAAAAAAATTGTTTATGTACCTTTTTATAAATTCAATATAAAGTTGAAAATCAATAAAGTTTTACAATTGTGACAATGTAAATATTATTGATTTATTGCACAACTGTAGTATTTTCTCTTGTACAGCCTTTTTGTTTTTCCTGGAGTTTCCTATTGCCTTTCTTTTTTTCTTTGAATTCTCTTTGTTGCCTCCATAAATTTTATTAGAATCAAACCTCTGAAGTCTATTTATCTAAAACCTCCCTCCATGAGCTTTCTCCTTTTCTGCTCCAATTTTGACAAATAGCTCTCCAAGCTGTCTCTACAACTGATAGGCTGAGACATCCTTCATTATTTTCCTGGGTGGTAGCCAATATTTTCTGCATTGTATCTAATGTCATTTTTTTTTTAAGATTCATTTATTTGAGAGAGAGAGCACACACACGTGTGCATGGGGTGGGGAGGAGCAGAGGGAGAGAGAGAAAATCTCAAGCAGACTCCCCACTGAGTGAGAAGCCTGATGTAGGGCTCCATCTCACGACCCTGAGACCATTACCTGAGCCAAAATTAAGAGTCTGATGCTTAACCGACTGAGCCACCCAGACACCTGTCATGTCATTTTATTGATTGATTGATTGATTGATTATTTTGTGTGTGTGTGTGTGTGTGTGAAGAATTCTAGGTTTAAAATATTTTCCTTCAGAAAATTTAAGACACTGATCTACTATCTTTTGCTATGGCTGATACGAAGACCAACTGAATCTGATTCTGTTGTAAAAGTTCAGGCACCCCTGCCCCCAGGAAACTTTTAGTCTTCTCTTTATCGTTAGTGTTCTGTACATTTAAATAATGTATTGAATATGGGTCTGCATTTATTCACTGTTCTGAGCATTGAACTGATACCTTCAACCTGAGTACTCATGGTCTTTAACTCTATTTCCTTTCTTTAGTTGTCTTTTTTTTCTGTTTCTAAAATTCCTATTAGCTTTTTATTTTTTTAAAGATTTTTATTTATTTGTCAGAGAGAGAGAGAGAGCACAAGCAGGAGGAGCAGCAGAGGGAGAGGGAGAGGCAGGCTCCTCACTGAGCAAGGAGCCTGATACGGGACTCGATCCCAGGACCCTGGGATCATGACCTGAACCGAAGGCAGACACTTAACGACTGAGCCACCCAGGCGTCCCAATTCCTATTAGCTTTTAAGACAATTTTTTTCTCTCTTGCATGTCCTTTATATTTTCTATTTACCTTTCTACCTTTCTTTTGAAATTTAATTTTATTCTTCATTCAATTGTATTTTAGTCTGATAATCACATTTTTTAAAATTTCATTTTATTATGTTAGTTACCATACAAAACATCATTAGTTTTTGATGTAGTGATCCATGATTCATTGTTTTCATATAACACCCAGTGCTCCATGCAGTACGTGCCCTCCTTAATACCCATCACTGGGCTAACTCATCCCCCACTCTCCTCACCTCTAAAACCCTGTTTGTTTCTCAGAGTCCTGATAATCACATTTTTAAATGCAAGGAACACTTACCCCATCTATAATCTTTTTTTTTTCCATCCCATTCTTTTTTTACTGACGTTTATGCTTTCTTTTACGGATTTTTTTCTGTTTTTGTTGTTCCTGAACAATCTATTTCCTTCAAAGTACTGTCATCTCTGTGTTTGTTTCTCTCTTTTTATGAGTTTTTCTGGGCCTTTCTCATTCATAATGGTGGCTCTTCTCAAATGATTAGGGATGCTTGGCATCTGCTTATAAATAGGAAATAGTAAAATGGCTGACTGGTTGCTCTCTGAACATGGGTAGGGTCTTATCTACGGGCAGTTCGATTAATAAAATGTAATTTGGGAGCTGGCCATTTTATTGAAGAACACATACTTGTCATAACACACAGGTCTATGTTCTGTAGTATCAATGGCAGCACAAGTTCCCTGGATCCACTTTGACAATTTCTCTATAGAGAAGGACTTTCATTATATTGCAAAATGATACAATTGCCTATGCTGTACATATTGGAGTGGGGGCATTGATGATTTCACATATAATCGATTAAATGTCTGTTTTTAGTCACACATCTCACCTTCATCCTCCCTCACACCTATTTCTGAGTTCTGAGCCTTTCAGGGTTCCACAAGGCAGTCTGGACCCCTCTTTGTCTCTAGTCACCTCTGCATATTCTAGGTAGTGGCTGCTTCCTCCCTGGTTCATTAGTTACCATTCCTCCATCTATTTTTCAACTTCTAGAACTTTTACAAAATCTCTCTTTCGCAGATTCTTCTTATGTTCTTTTATACATTTAAACATGGCTTTCTATAATTTATTAATGTTTTAGGAGGGTCAGACTGCCATGTTGAATCAGAATCTTATGTTTAAAAAATTTAAAAACCTTTTTATATTGTTCACACTTTACTTATTTCAGACATCTGATTTATTGCTTTTTATTGGCAGTTTGTAATCAATCATGAACCTGAGTTTAATTTACAGTATAAATTAGATAGTTCTAAGGCACAGTCTTGGATGATTTGAATGACCAAACATAACTCTTTCTTTTGCAAACTATGCTTCAAAATGTGAAATGGATATAAAATATTTATTTCCAGGGAGTCCTATGTTAGTGTTAAGAGCCTAGAAAAAACAGTGCTCGCTTCAGCAGCACATATACTAAAACTGGAACAATACAGAGATTAGCATGGAGAGACTTTTTTTTTAAAGATTTTATTTATTTATTTGACAGAAAGAGAGCACAAGTAGGCAGAGAGGCAGGCAGAGGGAGAGGGAGAAGCAGGCTCTCCGCTGAGCAGGGAGCCCGATGTGGGGCTTGATCCCAGGACCTTGGGATCATGACCTGAGCCAAAGGCAGACACTTAATGACTAAGCCACCAGGTGCCCCATGGAGAGACTCTTAACTATAGAGAACTGAGGGTTGATGGAGGGAGGTGGGTGGGGAATGGGTTAAATGGGTGATGGGTAGGGGCACCTGGGTGTCTCAGTTGTTAAGCATCTTTACATGGCATAAAGAGTTTAAGTCAAAATAATATCCAGCTTATAAAGTGTTAGCACTCATTCAGTGTATTTAACTTAAAAACAAAAGCCTCACAGAATTCAAAAATAACAGTTTTATAAGCACTGAGGGCAAATTAGGTTTTCTTTCTTAGATCAACTCTATAAAGTTATTGAATGGACATTTAGACATTTCATCTTGGTATACAAACCACATTCTTACAGCAAGGTTAAAGACCATATCTGCTTGGCATTGGAGCTGAATTAAAATATAATACTAATTCACTATGCAAATAGCCTTACTTACAGTTGATTGTCTGCTTAGAAAATAAGGACAAATATCTTTCATTCTTGATTATGTTACTAAGTTTTAGCAATTTCCACTTGCAGTTCTTAGATTTTCTTGATGAAAACAGAATGTCTGGATATTTTAACGTTCTGTTTACAAATATCCAGGTGCTCACACTTTAATCAAATAAACCACAAGGTAGATTAGGCAGAACTAAATGAATCTGGTTAATATTCCCCAACTGAGCACAAACAGGGAGAGATTGTGACACTCGGGGTGAGCTGGTGCACAGACTTGGCAAAGTTTTATCTGGGCCCCCTTTGAAGCAGAGTTGGGAGTCACCATCAATTCCAATTTTCCTAATAAAGCAGTATCTCAAAAGAGACAAAGATAGGGTGGGTACCTGGGTGGCTCAGTCGGTTAAGTGTCTGACTTCGACTCAGGTCATGATCTCAGGGTCCTGAGATTGAGCCCTATATCGGGCTCCCTGCTCAGTGGGGGGGTCTGCTTCTCCCTCTTCCTTGGCCCCTCCTCCTGCCCCCCCAAATAAATAAAATCTTAAAAAAAAAAAGACAAGGATACACATGACTATTTGGAGAAAAAAATGTAACTGAGTAAAGAAAAGGAGGAAATAATGATAACAAATGATAAAATGGTAATAAGAGTCAAGCACTCTAAGTTCTTTACATGTATTAGTTCACTTAAAGAGAAAACACAGAAGAAGGAAGCTAGGGAGATAATTTATTTTCCTAGAAAGTCTGATGTTAAAATGACATCGTTTTTCTACTGTTATCCTTGAGGAAGTATGATGAATGGGACTCTACCTTACCATACTGTGGCTCTGAAGTCTTGGATCTTGTCAGAAATCAGTTTTGCTTTTTAGGTGATAAAAAAGGCATTCACATGGGTATGAACTGGAAACTCCACCAAGATAGCCAGATAGGGAGAAATGCTTAGTGCCTTTCAATTTGGGGGTGCTGGGCACTCTAATTAATTGTATTAATAAATCTCAATGCAAATTCTAGATTTCTTAAGTCTAAAAACTGGAGTTTCATTTTGTTTTTAAAATTTATTTATAAGCTATATCCTAACATGTTAAGTCCTCTTCTAAAACGACACATCATAATTTTAAATAGAATGATCAAAAGCACAGTAGTAAAAGCACACTGGTGAGATAGGAGTCTTGGAAACATGGATTCTAATCTCATCTCTGGCAAGAATCACCTGGTTAACAAAATAGACCATGGTTTTCTGGACATCTAATGTTGCCAGAAACTTAAACTAGAAACCTGCTGAATGCCACCACCTACACCCCACCATGCCAAACTGATTTTATGTCTTTGAACTGACTTTTTTGCATTTAGCTTTGTTCTGATCTAAGATTACATTCTCCTTAGTGAACTGGCTGAGCTCTACAACTCTAACTCTAAAGAAATGAAATGTGCCATTCACAGCCATCACATGGAGGAGCCATGTACTATTCAGGATATCCCAGGGGTGTAAATCGATTTTAAAAGGCAGAATTATACATGTGCTTTAGTGGAACCCCATATTACAAGTCAATATCTAAACTACGTGGTCATTTTAAATTTCAAAGATTATTTTTCCTATTTTACATGAGCAGGGCTTACTGGTGCTCTAAAACATGCAAATCAAAGTCCAGCAAAATAATGCAAGCTAATGGCAAAGTAGAAAGAAATCTTTAAAACCTGCTTTTACAAAGTTTTGACCTCTCTTACAAGCACCAACTTTCTAAACATTAGTCTCTGTCTCAAAGGAACTAAAAGGTCACTATCTCATTTTGCAGTGTCTAAGCCACCTTGCCCACATTTATGACACTTATTTTGCACTCCCCACATGCCTATGCCCATCCAGACACTAAATTAAGTGACCAGTAGTGGTTTTTTAGACCAACCGTTTGTTTTTTTTTTTTAAATTCTGGCAAAGCCGAGTAACAATGGAAGGCTGCTTTGGAGTTAGCAGCATTGCCAAAATTACACCCATGTGTAAGCACCACTTTTGTGGTGCGCAGGTCTCCAAAACGGCAGCTTTGCTTCTGCTAGCAATGGACTGTCTCTAGGCAGGAACATTCAGAGCCCCCAAGTGTAAAGGAGCAACACCTGGAAAGATTATGAGAGCATTTGCAGGCTGTGCATAGTACTAAAAGCTCTGCTGAATCGTTCCACTGCTGCTCTAGTCAGTAACAAATTGAAGCACTTTATAAAATTTGTAGCTCTTCAATAATTTTGAATCACTTTAAAGTGCTCATGCTCCAAACCATAAAGTCTTTCTTAACCACTGCAAACGTATAAAAGGTACATCATCAAAATGACAGTAATCAACTCCTTCAGTTTTAGGTGTGAAATTGTTCTGTGTTTTTTCTCCTTGTTTTTTTCACCAAGTGCCAAAAAAAGAAAAAAAAAAAGGTCATAAGGACACAATGTGCAAAATAGTCACTTTTCTTTTTTAAAGATTTTATTTATTTATTTGGCAGAGAGATAGAGAGAACAAGTAGGCAGAGAGGCAGGCAGAGGGAGAGGGAGAAGCAGGCTCCCCGCCGAGCAGGGAGCCCGATGCGGGGCTTGATCCCAGGACCCTGGGATTATGACCCAAGCCGAAGGCAGCCGCCTAACCGACTGAGCCACCCAGGCGCCCCAAGTCATTTTTCAATAGCACCAAGTAATCAAACTCCTAAAAATTTCTCAGATGAAGAAATATTTGATTTTAGACAAGATACCCTATGGTAGGGGTGTGTGTGTCTGTGTGTGTGTGTGTGAGAGAGAGAGAGAGAGAGGTGTCCAGGATCCTAATGAACTAAAAGAGGTCATTCATAGGCACAAAAATTGCTGATGCAATTTGGGAACGCCCTTGACATAAGATGTACCAGGTTGCCAGGGAAAGTAAGGGAAGGGAAGGCAAAGGAAGTGAATTAAGGCACTTTACAGTGTCTAAGTTTCTTTTTGAGTTAAAATAAATTTCTTGTGGCTTAAACCACTAACTGAACAGCACTAAAATATTGTCATGTTGACACAATTTTCTAATTTGCTTTTTTCTTTAAATTACTGAACTGATCCCATTTGGATTAGGTCCTTTCAGGTAATGAGTTATCAAGCCTCGTTCAGACTTGTTTACAACCAAACCAAATAAAACCAAACCATTAGTTTCTAAATGATGGTGTTCGATAATGTAATAATGTCTTTCATTTCCTAGGATAGCTGGAAATTAGAAACATTCTATGACCAGTTTTAGTACAACTCAAATTTAGCTCACTTGAAAGCATTCATAAACATTTTTTTTTAATACATGCTTACAAATTTGAGGCTGGGTGACACACATCTCTCACAGCTCTACTCACCCTAGTTGGTAGAACTAGTCACATGGCCCCGCCTAACTGCAAAAGAGCTAGGAAGTATGAGGGAACATTCACATATTTGTTAAGCAGTGAACATCTCTGTCATGGGTTCTACCCAAAAGAGCAGCTATTGTTTATATGCAAGCCACCTAGTCTATAGTCTTCTGTTATAGCAGCTTAAAAGGACTAAGGGAAAGAAACATCTCTAGCTGGAGACTGTCTATCTTCTCAATGAAAGTAGGCTACTTACTATACACACCAACAGTGAAGAAGGGGAATGAACTTGTTCCAGTAGCCTGTTGGCCCGGAGAAGATGTAGCCCTTCCTCATCTAATCAGAGAAAGAGAAACAGTCTTCAGCACATCAGCAGGAGGGACACCCAAGAGGGACAGTCCTCAGTTCCTATTTTTATGAGCCTAGCCTTGACTGTTACCTAGAAGCTGACTTGACTAAACCCAATCTACCATTTCTATAAAAATATACAGCTCAAAAGCTAACAACACACATTTCATATATGGCATTGGGAACTTAAGGGACATTTCAATGATGGAAGAAAATTTTCTTACAAAGCAGCATTTGGTTTTGGGCCTAGGTGCCCAAAATAGGATCAAGAGGGGACATTTACCAAGCCAAAAATCATGCATTTTTTTGTTTTTATCAAAAGAGAGAGCACTGATTTTACAAGGCTAACCCACTTGATGGAGAATAGATTGAGGTAGTTAAACTGTTGTGTTTCCATGTAAATTAGTGTGAACCTAAGAATGTATTAAATGAACAGCTATTATACAATTGCAAAGAGCGCCGGGGGTTTTCAACGAGGGGAGGGTTGCTTTCCTACAAGGCAGCTGAAAATTAAGTGGGGGGCCTCAGGTGGCAACAGTGAATGTAGAGTCAGGGAACAAAATATCTTGCAGTGTATGCGACAATCCTACAATAAAGCATTTCTTGCTAAAAATACTAAGGGAGAAACACTGAGCTAAACAAATACAAATACAAAAAAGATAAAAGTAGAAAAGCACTGACTCTTTATATTCCTCTTTCGATGAGGCAAGAGCTCTCCCTATCATATACCCAGAGAAATGCAGATTAGTCTGGAAAAGGAGATAAAATATATCAAGAAGTTGGAGGAACTTGAGACAAAGGTAACATCTCAAGTTAGTTTTTATTCAGATATTAAAAAGTACTTTGACCCCTTCCTCCTCTTTAACAATGCGGTGCTTAAAGGCTTCAGGTGGGCATCCATGGGGGGGGTGGGGAGATGGCACTGCAATGGTGTCAATATATAGAGACGGAATATGAAAAAAAATCATTGTAAATCAATGTCCACATATTTGCACAAGCATGTGTGCATGTGTACGTGAAATCAGACTTACCTATCCCATAGTTCTGTCCACTGAGAAAGTCTGGGAACAAGGATGATCCAAAGGCAATCAACACACCTGAATGCTCAATTCATGGTGTCTATCATTCTCCACTAAAAGAAAACTGGGTTTCTTAGAGAAATGATTGATTCCAGAGTAGGGAAAGTGCAAGAGGAGTCTGGAATACTTTGCGGTGCCAGAAAATAAGAAAGATCTCAGAGAACAATGGAGACACATTCCAAGGGTCACAGAAGCCAGCCTGAAGGAACTTCCACTGGCATTATCTGGGACAATATGAGCATCACAATAAATAACAATAGTAACATGTTACGACCCATTTAATAAACATGAGTCTATATGATTTAAGTTAATTGTACATTTGGTGAGGACCAAGATATTTACATTTTTTCAAAGTACCTCTCCACAAAATACTTATTACAAAGAGATTAAAAAAAAAAAAAACCTTCAGAGTGGCAGACACCACCTTAATCAAGGGATTAAAGTGAACAATAATTGTATGCCAGCTGATAGGATACAATGAGAAAAGCAAGATGTCACTTATGTGATAATCCTCCCAAAGTTGAATAACCTGAATTTACCCATAAAAATCAGAAAAAGCCAAACTGAGGGTCATCCTAGAAAATAACCCACCTAAAATCTTCAAAATGGTTAAGGCCATGAACACCAAGAAAAGATTAAAAAGCTATTTCAGACTGAAGGGCCTGACAACTAAATTGAGTGAAATTCTATACTGGATTACATAAAGAATATTATCAACAAAACTGGCAAATCCTGACTGTGGTTTAAAATTTAGATAGAAGTTATGTATCAATATCAAATTTCTGATTTTGATTGTTACACCCTGATTATATAGGTCTTTCACAAGAAAACACTATAGGATTAGAGAGTGAAAGGGCATTTCATGAGCAACGTACTATCAAATAGTTCAGCAAATTAAAAAAAAGTCCTTTGTAATATATTTGAAACTTAGATGTAAATTTAAGATAGTTTTAGGGTGTCTGGGTAGTTCAATCAGTTAAGCATCTGACTCTTGATCTAGGCTCAAGTTTTGAGTTCAAGATCTGTGTGGAGCCTACTTACAAATTAAGATAGTTTTAAAATAATTTTTTTAAGGGCTTGTTATAAATCAGGCTGTCTGCTAAACCCTAGAGAGATAGTAGTGGAGGGGGGAAACCCCTCAGTTCTTGCCACCCAGTCCTTATATATAGTCTGGCAGCAAAAAATAATAGTTGAACAAGTAATTAAAGTGCAAGAAAGGAAGCTGTTCAACTGTAGATTGAAGAAAGCCCACCCCCTCCCTGCCAAGAAGGTGATCTTTATGCTAAGGATGTAATGATGCATAGGTTTAGTCGGATGATGCGTGAATGAGTACGAGTCTGTGTGCTGTGGGGCGAGGGGATTTTAGACTTTGGCAATAGAATATCAGTGGTATGATAAAGCTGTGTAAACACTAGACATGCAAAGAAATTGATTACTTATGGTATCCACCATCAATACGATAGACCTGTAAGGTGCAGATACCAATAGTTGAAGCTGCTCAACAAATTATTAAAATGAACCAGGGTATCATTCCTGTTAAAATTTGTAAAGGGATTGAATTTTGAAAGAAAAAATAAGCTATAACACCTTGAATTTAAGTAGCTACTTCCTAAAAGAAATTCAACATATTCTCATTTACTAGTCAATTTTTAAAACATTATTATTAAAAAGAAGCGGTTTACCATTACTGTTTTATACTTGGGGAAACTGAAGCAAATGACTTGCACAAAACACACATAAATCTTAAAAGTGGTAGTGCCAGGACTACATTCACTGTTAAATGCCTATCCCAATGCTTTTTAGAATTACTTGCATTGAAAAAAGATCAACCATGTTCTTGTGGCATGAAAAAGAGGGAAATATTTTACATTCTTTTCATTATATAAACAGAAATATACTTACAAAGACTGAGTACAAATACATAATTATTTTATTTCATCAGTGTCAATTTGATCATTTTCCCCACTATTACCTATTTCTCTTCCATCCCAGCCTTTACTTTTTGGTGACTATTCTACTTTCTAGAGACTTCAGACCTTTTCCTTAGCAATTCATTCTCAAACATAAATGAGCTCCTACTTCAATGATTCTTAACCTTTTTAGTCACAAATCTCTTGAGAATTTGATGAATATTACGAACCACTTTCTCTTCCAAATGTTCACACACAAATATTTTAATAAAATGTTGAGGTTGCTATTTTAAAAATTTATTTTCCTTTTTCACGGTCATTTGTGTACCCCCCGATGATGAACCCCTGATCTTCTATATGTCAGTCACTGATTTATTTTCATGACAACCCTGAATACCCCGGAAGGTACTGTTACCCTCATAATACTGGAGGAAAGTAGGCCCTGTCAAGTAGTATAAATATGCTAGGATTTGAATCCATGTGTATACCTTCCCTAGATCCTTCCACTTACATATTCTTACCTACAGAATAGCCCTCAAAAGTCACCCAACTAAATCTAGAGTCCTGTGTCTAGCCTTCATCTGTCCAATCAGCTTTCTCCACATGCCAAATCTTTTGACCATTTTCCCACTCGAGGAAAAATCAAGCCTACCAAAGCTGCCAAACCTCTCAGGAGGTTTATAAAATTATTTTAATAGTATCCCCTTGCTAAGTGGTCTCTGGAGGCAGCTTCCTAACAACCAGCCCAGCTTTTAGGGCCACTGCAAACTATTTTTAAAAGTTCCCCCAGTGAGGAATGTTTCCTTTGTCCAAAGCTTCTGTTTGTAACTCCCAGGATAATGATAAACAGGCATGTGGCTGGTCTTGGCTTTCTAAATTCTCAGCCTTCTTCTGGTTGGTTTGCCTCTTTGGTGACAATGTATCCTCATCTCTAGAACCAATTCTGTGCCTTTCATCCTCTTGCAGTATTAAAGAAGGAACTATATGGTAGTCAGAGTTCTGGAAATGATTACATATAACAAACTCAGGCAGGTGAAAACAATACCTCAACTAAGCAGTTCCTTTTTAAAGATTTGTAGTCTAAATTTGAAATAAAGTTTTACCTTCTTGTACTTATATGCATCAGCAGGCAGATGGACAAATTATTGTCACTTCTTTGATTGATTGATTGGTTATTGGAGAAGGGAGAAATAAACTGAAGTCCTATTAGATGAATTAAACATGGGCAGATTCAGGTTTTGTGGGTTCTGAAGCATAAATAATTTGGAGGAATTCTCTTTAAGAAAAATATGTAATTATGTATACAGAATTAGGTTAAAAAGTGAATAGCTACTTACAATGAAAAAATCACTTAAAACACTGAAAATAACAACAATCTCACAAAATCCAGAAAAACAACATATTTTTATTAAATGACGTATCTCTGGCCCAGCATCTCATGACATGATGCTGGATGAGTGAGTCAGCACGGTGGGAGTTAGAAATATTCTAGAAGCCATGCTTTACTTGGATGGCCAACAATAACTACACATGGAAATGACAGAAAAGCACATAAATATACCCCACTAAACTTGAATGACAAAGATCCATAATTCAACTTCCCTTTAGCTGGATGCCCCATACACTTCAACACCATCCAACATCAGGAGCAGTGCAACCAGGGGTTAGTGTGAGTTTGAGTCAGCCATATTAAACTGTACATTTTGCAGAAAATATTAAAACTGAAGAGATCCAGGAAAACAGCTGCTACAACTTTCTTCATTTTGCCTACTAGCCAATAATTATCTTCATTTGAGACTATCACATGGTCTTTGCCTTGGCACTGAATGTGCAAAAAGATACTCTGCTGTAGAAGCACCTCTCCGCTCTCTGCAGCACACAACCCACCCCTTCTTCCACTGTCCCTAATCTAAGCTCCACCTCTAGACTGTTCTAGCTTTGTCTCTGTCTCCAGATACGTGTATGCTTCATATACTTAGTGTCTTCTGCTTTGTGTTCCATTAGCAGCTACAAAGAGATTAAGGCAAGGGATTCGAAATAAACCGTATCTTTCTTTTCCCTTGATAGACTATTTTTCCTCTCTCATCTTACAAATAAGGAATCCTACCAAAATCAAGTTTATAATTCAGATTTGCAGACCTCTCTAAAATAGTGGTTTAAATAATGGTTCATACTGTTGCCCCCCATATCTGTGATTGGTGAATATATCTTTTCTTCCAATATTATTCCGATTACTAAGTTTGAAATTTCTACCTTGATTACTCTTAAGAGTATTGATAACTCTTTAACATCTTGATTTTCTTAACATTCAGCTGATTCAACCACACAAACTACAACTTCCAAGACAGCTTTTGTCCTTCATAAAGTTTTCCCTAAAAATCAAATACATATTAATCTTCAATAAAGTACTTATCATACTGTGTTGCAATCATGTCTCTCAACTAGATTAGGAGCCACTTCAAGGCAAAGATGATCTTGTTCACATGTATACGCACAGGACACATTACAGTGGCCAACAGTAACCACTAGTTTGCTGGGCAAACTAATGCACATTTGAATGGAGGATACACATCACTTAAACATACATTTAATGTACAAAGGTACAGCTATCAACAAGAACACTTGAAACTTCACATTGCTTTCTAAATGTACTACCATACAATGTCATAGCAGTTGTAGAAGCCGATGAAGGTTTAAATTATTTCCAGATAACGTGAAAAGGTCAGTGGAATTTGCAACTTTTATAGATCTAGGAAGAAAAAACCCCAGCTCACTCCACCCTAAAACATAAAAACCCATGATTAACCTTTTTGGGTTCCATTATGGACAGATTCCCACCACTTTCTGAATGCACTGCCCTCGGGTGCCAAATGAAGGTGCCTCCATTTTCCACCTCACTGGTAAGAAAGAACTGATGAAAGAATTCTTCTCTTGGATTCTGAACTTCGGAAGATCCTGGAATTTCTTTTCACCACTGGATGGATGTGAGATGAGACTCTGGGAACTTTCACTTTATTTGGCTCTTCGGCTTTTATTTCCTTTGCTGAAGGGTGCCGGAAAGGATCAGATACCTATCTAGACTCTTAAACCAGGTTAAAGTACACGTAAGAGAAATACCATAAAGCAATAGTATTTTAGTGCTATGAAGCAGGAATATAAATTTTCTGAGTTTTCAGGAAATGAACTGATAAAGGCTGTGGCTCTGAATTTTTTTTTAATTTCAGGGACTAATAATCAACTTTTATTATGATTGTATAGTAGTAGACCAAATCTACTTATTAGTGTCATTTCAAAGCAAAATATATTTTAACATCACAAACTCTAGAAACAATCTTAGAATAAAGAGCCTTAAAATTATATCAACTTAGCTTCATGAAGAATATATTACATTGTCCTATTCTCTTTATCTTGCTACACAAGAAAAAACACTCCACTGCATTCAGAAACCTAACTATGAGCTCCATTCTTACTCAGCATTCCTGGAGTCTAAGATTTGTATAACTTTAATAAACTGTAAACTTCATATATTTTTTAAAATAAACTACAAAGATAGTAGAGAGAGCTCTATATGCTCCATACCCAGTTGTTCCTTTTATTAACATCCTATATTATTATGGCACATTTATCACAACTAATGAACCAATACTGATACATTATTATCTAAAGTCCATTCTTTGCTCAGATTTCCTTAGTTTTTTACCTAATGCCCTTTTTTCTCTCCCCGGATCCCATCTAGGATACAACATTTATATCTACTTATTATATCTCCTCAGTCTCCTCCTCTTGGCTCTAATAGTTTCTCAGAATTTCCTTCTTTTTGATATTCTTGAAATTTCTAAGAACTCTTGGTCAGGTATTTTATAAAATGTCCTTCAATTGGGACCTCTTTCTGATGTTTTTCTCATGATTATACATACCGGTGTTATTGGTTCTGTGGAGGAACTAGTGGAAAAGTGCCATTCTCCTTACATCATATTAAAGGTACATATTATAGGGGCGCCTGGATGGCTCTGTCGTTAAGCGTCTGCCTTCAGCTCAGATCATGATCCCAAGGTCCTGGGATCGAGCCCCACATCAGGCTCCCTGCTCAGCGGGAAGCCTGCTTCTCTCTCTCCCACTCCCGCTGCTTGTGTTCCCTCTCTCACTGTTGTCTCTGTCAAATAAATAAAATCTTTAAAAAAAATAAAGGTACATATTATTAACATAATTTACTGATGTTAACCTTGATCACTTTGTTAGGATGAGGTTTATCAGGTTTCTTCACTGTAAAATTAGCTTTCCCCTCCCTTTCCATCCTGTACCCTTTGTAATGAAGTCACTATGCGTGTATTACTATGCACTACTATGTTGAGTCTTCCATTGAACATATACACTGATGTGTTTATTTATTCTATTATTGATGGACACCTGGGCTGTTTCCAGTCTGGGGCTATTATGAATAAAGCTGCTATGAATATTCTTAAATCTTTCTGTGAATATATTTTTATTTCTCTTGGGTGAACATTTAAGGGTAGAATTGTTGGGTTGTCAGGCAGGTGTATTCTTAGTTCTACAAAACAAAAAAAACTACTAGAACTTTTAACAAAGTGATTGTATAATTCCCAGTGTGCCGGTAGCACAAAGTATGAGAGTTCCAGTTGCTTCATATCCTTGTCACTATTTAGTGGTGTCAGAAGCTTCTTTGTTTTTTGTTTTTTTAAGTAGGCTCCACATCCAGTGTGGAGCCCGATACAGGGCTTGAGCTCATGACCCTGAGATCAAGAACTGAGCTGAGATCAAGAGCTGGATGCTTAGCCAACTGAGCCACCGAGTTTTTAATTTTAGCCATTCCAGTAGGTATACAGCAGTATCTCATTGTGGTTTAAATTTGCATTCCCCTGATGACAAACGATATTGAGTGATACATATTTTAAAATACTGTGTGGAGCAGCTGGGGTGGCGGGAGGAGCGGCAGCGGTCAGGCAGCCCAGCTTCGCAAAGGCTCTTGGTGCGCCGGGGCCCGCAGCACACGACATGCGCCTGCCCCGCCGCCACGATGCCCAGGAGGAAGGTCAGCTCCGCCGAGGGGCGGCGAAGGAGGAGCTCAAGAGGAGGTCGGTGAGGTTGTCAACTAAACCTGCTCCTGCAAAAGTGGAAACAAAGCCAAAAAAGGCAGCAGGAAAGGATAAATCTTCAGACAAAAAAGTGCAAACAAAGGGGAAAACAGGAGCAAAGGGAAAACAGGCTGAAATGGCTAACCAAGAAACGAAAGAAGACTTACCTGCAGAAAACAGAGAAACTAAAAATGAGGAGAGCAGCCTCTGATGAACCAGGAGAAAAAGAAGCCAAGTCTGATTAATACCATAAACCATGTCTTATCAGTGGTCCCTGTCGCCCTTCTTGTACAATCCAGAGGAATATTTTTATCAACTATTTTGTAAATGCAAGTTTTTTAGTAGCTCTAGAAACATTTTTAAGGAGGAGGGAATCCCATCTCATCCCATTTTTTAAGTGTAAATGCTTTTTTTTAAGAGGTGAAATCATTTGCTGGTTGTTTATTTTTTGGTACAACCAGGAAATAGCGGGATATTGAATGTGGGAGATTTTGATTGTCTTGGCTATCAGCTCAACATTCCATATATGGGGTAGTTTTTATATCCTATAATACCAAGCATACTAAATGGCAATTTGGAGTCAGTCGTGCATTTACTATGTCTTGAATATTTTAAATTACTTCTATTCCCATGTTGTTTTTGGTAGAATTGTTTCCTAAAGAAAACCACTCCTAGATCTTGGCTCTCCCAGTCAGAATTCTTGTGCACTCTGTAACATCTTGGTCGTGGTAGTCCAGTTTTCCTAGTAACTCTGTTAATGTGCTGTGCAAGATTGAGAATTTGAGTATATGATATTAAATTGTGAATTAATGGGACTTAACAATTTAACAGTGTATCAGCATTTGAAGATCTTGGTACTTGATATACTGTTAAGGAAAATTTGCCTCCAAATTTTAAGCTGGAAGGTCACTGGAATAACTTGTAGAAAAGAATCACAACTACATGGTTTTTTTTAGATTTTCAGTACGTATGTTAAGAATTGTGTACAAACTGAAATGTCTGTACTGATCCTCAAAACAACCAATAAAAACTCAATTAAGAAAGAAAAGAAAGAAGTAATAAAAATAAAATACTATGTGAATGGAAGGCTGTCTCTGAACCAACTCTTCATGGGTAACAGAAAGTCTCTAATAAAAAATTAAAATCCAGAATTTGGGGCCTGCTACTTCCAGCCACAGTGAAATTAATAGGGATCAGATGCACTCTATCTTAAAGAACTATTCAAAGGGCAGCACAGGACCATAATCCCTGAAAGAAGAAAATTATGAGTGAACTCTGCTCCAGCTTACTGACTGAAGCACTCAAGCCACAGCACAGAAAAGAACCAAACCCCAATCCACTGATCTCCCTGAGCCGAGAATCTGGTGAGGAAAAGGCAACTAAAAATCAGGGAAGAGTATCAGAAAGGAGAGTTGCAGAGGGGGAACTCTAGAGATTGGCAGAGAATTCTTTCATGTCTTCAGCTGAGTTCTGATGAATGGATGCATTTGAGGAAATTACCCAATGTTGGGGAAAAGAACCACCAGAAAGGAACAGGCAGACAATCCTCGGGACTCAAATGGGTGGGGATAGTTCCTGTTCCCAGGAGTCAAAGTGGGCATTGGTAGAGTATTCAGAAGGGTATTTCCCCAGTAGTGGGTAAAAATTAGCACCAACTTAAAGGCTGCTCTTGTCTTAACAGCAAGCCTCAAAAGAAAACTGTCTCCTAGGTGTCCTAGGAACTTAGCTACATTCCAGAACAAAGCTCAGGAATATTTAAAGAAATATAAAAATATCCAATACCCAACAAGGCAAAATTCAGTGTTTGCCATCCAAAGATTTTCAGGAAGGCAAACAAATTAGAAAATATGAACCAAAATAAGAAAAATCTATCAACAGACACAAGTTCCAAAGCGAGAGAGAAGATAAAATTAATTGGGGCACCTGGGTGGCTCACTCTGTTAAGCATCCAACTCTTAATCTCAGCTCAGGTCTTGATCTCAGGGTCATGAGTTCAAGCCCTGTATTGGGATCCACGCTGGGTGTGGAACCTACTTAAAAAATTACTAGATCAACATATTGAATCAATTATTATAAACTTATATTCTTTATGTTCAAGACAGTAAAGTGTAAACCTGTTAAGAAGAGACATGTAGGAAATATAAAAGACCCAAATTGAACTTCTAGAGATTTTAAAAAAAGGTCCGAGGTTAAATACACTGGATTAGTGTTAGAAACTACAAAAAAAATTAGATTAGAAACTACAAAAAAAAAAAGTTAGTGAACTTCAAGATATAGCCATAAAAGCTATACAAAATAAGCACAGAGAGGAAAAATCACCTAAACAAAACCAAACTGTGTCAATGAGTTGTGGAAAGAATTAAAAAAAAAAAAAAAAGATAAACATTTTTATTGCTTTACAATCAGCAACAAATATAGCTTAACAATTACAAACATGGTACTTCTAAGTGGTACTCAAATGAAGTGACAAGACCAGAGAGTGCTCTTCCACTTAAAATGTGAAAACTAAACTCCACTCCTTCTGCCAAGAATTTAACACTCTCAAGTAAAATCAATACTTAAGAGGCAAAGAAAACTATTATCAAATTTATTACATATGTCTGATTACATAACTGAAAAACCTTTTATGCATGATCTAGATAGTGCTGGTACTTAACATTTTATTGAACAGTCCTAACTTTTAAGAACTGAGCACTCTTTTCTTTCAACACATTCTTCTGCAAAAGAGCTGTTAAAAAAATTATAAAATCCAACAATGCAATGCAACTGCATTTCTACTTCTTTTCTCAAGATGGAAAAATTAGTCTTTAACTTGACCTGAGATAAAAACCTAGTGATCTAAGAACCTCAACAAATTCAGTATAGGAAATTTAAAAAAATTATAAGAATCATCATATTAAAACTGCTAGATGTTGAGTACTTTATCATCTGCTTTGTGGTCAACTGTGAAGTGTCTATTTAAATTTCTTGCCCACTTTTTTTTTTGGTAGTTGTTTATATAACCTGAACACCAAAATTTTATCTCAACCTATGACATGTCTATTTTCTTAACAGGTTTTTTGATAAGAAATTTTTAATCTCTATGAAATCTATTTTATCATTAAAACAAATTTCATGATTATTGCTTACATACTAAGAAACCTTTGCCCACCCCTAAAATTACCAAACTGTTATGACTTTCTCTAAAAACTATCTGGTTTTAGCTTTTACAAAGAGGTATATGGTCTCTCTTGAATTAAATTTTGTGTGTAGTTTGAGGTACTACATACTACAAATGGAGGGACTGAGGTTCATTTTCTAAAATGTGGATATCTCATTATTCTAGTGCCAAGAGTTGAAATGACTATGCTTTCTCCATTACTGTAAAATTTCACTACTAAATTAAAAAAACTTTTGACGATTAACGTTTGTTAAATAAAATTTTGGTTTATTCCTATAATTCAGTTTTTTTCTCTGATGTTGATACTCAGTTTCAACAGAATGTTCAGTTGCCAGACTATTTTTAGACATAAGCCACTTACCCAAACTGGTACATGGACTATCTACTATAATGATAGAAATTTAAACATGTGGAAAAAAGTTACATTTCATGCTCTGAGGAAATGTTAAAAATAGAACAAGTAAATATACACATAAACACACAATCACAGTAATTCCTGTAATTTATCATTGCTCCTTATTTAAAGTAATTCTACTAACATAGTTTCATTTGTTTTAGTCTTTTGAAATTTTCTACTCATAAATATAAACTGTTTCACTAGAATTACAGAAAGAAAAATACATTCCAAGTAAAAGAGATGTTAAAGCAAGTTTTCGTACAGCACTATTTAAAAAAATACATTCTTTCATTTTTAATACTTCAGCAGTGGGTACACTTGATTTACTCAAACTGTGTTAGAATATTTAAAATTTTGGTAAGATGCTATTAATCAAATTTGTCCTCAGCCATCTTACCCTTTGCATAATTATCTTTGTGTAACAGATTATCTGACAGATTAAAGAACTGGTGGGTAAAATTTGTCTGCCAAATGGACACATCATATTGCTCTAGGGTCCTGCAATTCATCTGAAATCCTTTGAGTCCTTAAAAGTTCTACTGAAATAAAATGTAAACATGTTTGAATTAAGTTAAAAAGCACTTGACAGAAAAACTATAACCAGCGGACTCAGGAGATTATGTTTCTTACATGCTTTACTGTTCATTAGCAAACAAGCAGCATTTAAATTCAATGCCTATAATCCTTTATGTACAATACACCAGTCTGAAAAGGGGAATATATAATACTGTCCATCTTTTCAAAAATTTCATTAGTGAGCTCACAAATAGCAAAGTCCAAACAATCTGGGTGTTTTGTCAACCAATGAACTACTAAGAAAACTGCTAATAAGAAAAAACAAAAAAAACACTATGATAGTTCTTACTTCCTGCAAGTCATTACTCAGAAATTACTTTTTCAGTGAGGCTTTTTCTCTCCATGGGCTCCTTAAAATTTTAACTTTATCCCTACCATGCAACTTCATACTCCTTTTCCCTTCCCTGATTCTTCCCCACCCTCCCCACTCATTAGATCTTATCACTATCTAACATATCCTACATTTGACTCATTCATTTTGCTTCAATCCCGCACAGAACTCTAAGCTCCTTGAGGGAAGGGATTTTGATGTTTTGTTCACTGCTGTATGTAGAGCAGTTTCTGGAATATTGTAGGTACTCAAAAAAGATTTACTGAATGAGTAATTAAAGGAGTACAAAGCAAAATGTTCCTGGAGAAAACACTCTTTGTGAAGTCATTTTCAAGGAACGGTAAGTGAATACCCTCTAACGTGATCTGTGACCCATTCCTAAAGCCAAAAATTGCTATTCATTTTTCTCATGCTAACACAAAGAGAAATTGATACCAGCTGTAGAAATATATAGCTATACATTTAATGTAAATTCCTTATTTTATTTTATTTTATGATAAAACTGAGGTCAATAGTGATAATTCAATTCTATTTCATTAGTATAGGTTGAACGCCTAGTTAAGTGCAAAAAAATAGCTACCTGAAGACAGTAATGGGATGTTTCCTGATTGTTAAATTAACGTTCTTTCCACAAAATTATGCTGCGTCTTCATTTAAGACAATGAATAGTCTTTTGCCAAGTGGAGGAAAGGAGGGGAGTAACCACATATAGGGAGTTATAAGGGGGGGGGGGAAGGAAAGAACAACAATGAAATAGAAAAATACACATTCTCTGAATCACTGAAGATAAGCCCATCCAACATAATAATTTGTAGCTAAAAAAAGAAGTTCAATTTTAACAGAAGACAAACGTATGGACAGGCTGTATTTGGTTTTTCTTTTTTCTTAGGAAGAAAAAAAAGTAAAATGTTTACCATTTTAAAGGAGAGGAAGGTTGACATTAGCTTTGTGATCATCCTTAGTGTCCATGTCAGAGTATTCATGGCATATAACCAGCTCAGCTATGAACTCAGGGTACAGACATAATGAGACAAGTAGGAGTTAAAAGATAGTAGAAATATCTGAGATACTGGGGTTCATGGTCTAGGATCATAAATGTGTTCAAATCTGATTCCTTAAGCCACCTAAAGGTCTGTGAAGATGCAGGATGATCCACATTCAAAAATCACTTAGTTTTGTTTTGGTGAACAGAGCCATATACCATGATAGACCATTTTCAATTATGAGATGGCTCAGAAAGTGTGTTTGAATTCAGAGAATGTTGAGACCCTATGCTTTTCAGTACTGAGAATTTAATCTTTCATTTGAAAGAATAAAATTTATCCAGTGAAGTTCCAATTATAGATTTCATAATGAATTCTACTTATTGCTTCCTGGACCTATCAATTCCATTAATGGATGAATATCTGTTCTGAATCATAACTCAAGAAGAAATGTCACTATTTTACCAATGGTATTTGTATCAGAAACAATAAGACAATGAGCCCATTCTGCTTGGATGCGTTGGTCACTTATGCATAGCAACTGGAATTCTGGGGAAAATGCCAAAGATAATCAAAATGCATACGGATATTAAGATAAAATTATATGCTTTTCATTTCAGACATATCAATGGGGGTAAAAGGGAGAATACAGCTCTGATTTTTATAGTGCAATGGGCAGGGGGTGGGGGGGAGGAATAAACAAATTGTCAAATGCAATTCCACAAATCATATGGAAGCAAGATTATAAGGATTCCTAGTTAATTTAGTAGAAATATAAAATAACTGACCTATGAAGCATTTCTATTGACTAGAGCCCAATATAAAAAAATATAAGAATTCTACTGGCCTAATTAAGAATATTAAAATGTTATTAGGAATCATTTTGGATACATGTATGTGTATATATACACACACACACACATATTTATAAATTATGTTGTACACCTAAAATACAATGTTTTATGTCAATTATATCTCTATTAAAAAAGTGTTATTTGGTTTACATAAAGTACAAACCCTTTACACTCAGGAACAGAATTTGTGTACAGAGACAAGATACTTAAATAAGCCAGTAGTTATAACCATCACTCTCTTCAAATTTGTTTAGAAAGGCTAAAAGAACCTAAATCAAACCCATTACTTAAGTTAATGTGCAGTTTGCACAAGTTCACAGTATACTGAGGGAGAATTCAAGTCTAAAAAGAGTGAATCAAGAGTATTTTAGAAATGCATGTTACTTCATCCAATAATAAATTCTAAGCCTTCTCCCCACCCCACCCCCCAGATTACTCCACGGTACAATCTTTGAAAGTCAAAATAATAAATTATAGTTTTTAAAATGTAGCTCTTTAATAAAAAAGGTTTTAAGTATCAGGTGAGGTTCTTTTTAAGTCCAACATGTGAGAACGTTCACATACAAAATAAGTGTCATACTTCCCTATAATCTTGTTAAAAGATACTTATTTTAGTGGATGCTGCTATCTCAAGATGTTTTTGGAAATACACATGAACTATCATTAGGCTATATTAACAATTAATATTAGCTGAAGAGTTTTATCCAACTTAAGCACTTATTACTCACTCATATTTAAACATCTCAGCTAATTCCAAAATATTTAATCTATACCTAAAAGACAGGAACTTGTCTGTATTGCGATTACTCAAATGAATGTGAACCACAAGCCTTGAAAGTTAAGTCCAAAAGACCTTCAAAATTGCTTTCAATACTGACAATAGCACTGAAACAATAGCAACTAATATACAGCCTCTCAAGAACATTCTATGGAAGAACGTTTATCTATAAATTCTACTACTTGTTTAAAAAAGAAAACAAACCTTATTTATCTCTTATATTCATTCACCTTAAAAACTGAAAACTCTTAATTTTGGGTTTTACATAAAGCATCAAAAAAAATTTTTACTTTTTTTCATTTCCTATGAATTTATCATTCAAATTACCTCAATTTCATTCTGTAAAAGAAAATATTAACATTTCTTATTCTCAACACTAATACTTAAATCCTATTTAACATGTGTTTAAACTATTCCTGTATATTTGGTTAGTGGGAAAGGTTCTGATGTTTGAAAATGACAGAAAAAGAATTTTAATTTGGGAGAAATCACCCAAGTATTTTTAAAATTTTAAGCAGTCTCACACATAGGCAATGCAAATAAATTGCTTGATCTGATGAACTTTCAAAATGTATTTTAATCTCATTCCAAAAAGAAAGAAAATTTCTAGATACAAACACATCTCATTCAATCACATTTAATATACATTCAGCAACTTAAAATATTATAAGGATCCAATATTTTCACCTTTTATAATCTCAATATATTATATATTTAATATATAATATATATACAATACATACAGGTAGTCAGCAGGATTAAAGTAATTTTTTAAAAGTCTGATCAATATTGATAAATATCTTTAGACAATTAAAAGAACCGTATTTAGGATCACAGAATAAAATAAAATATGGGAGTTCCAAGCCTATTAGCAAGATTGCAAATGTTCATATAGCCAATCATTTTAAAAGATCCCTCAAGTTGGAAAGAATACATTTTAAAACAATACTCTTGCTATTCTCAAGCAGCAGTACTTGTAGATACTCAGCATGTACATCTCCATTAAATTTAAAATTATTATGCAGCTTTCTTTACTGTAATATACAGTAGCTATTTCTTCCTTTCTGTTGGATTTTGCTATTGTTGTTTGAAGAGTAACTAATATATTACCAACAGAAGTGACTCTAGCTCCTTTCCCTCCCCCAAAGCATGGCTCAGTCTGAAGATTGTTCTACAGGCAGCCACTACGAATACTGACAGTACCTTTATACCATTAAGAGCAATCAATCAATAACTGGAGTCATCTGAGAAGTTTCAAAGACTGCTAGAGGTTTCTGTAAACCAAGGTAATCAAAAGTATTACCCCTGTAGATAGCCCTCTCACATCAGTTAATATAAGGAGTTAGAATTCCAATGCCACAGTATAGCAGTTAATAATCTACTCTGTAATTTTAAATATTATACCACTGATTCACCCTGAGAATACAGAGGAAGCATTTAAAACAAGATATTCTGATATGTTTTTTTTCCTTTGTATTTGCTTTCTTCTGGTTTCCAACAGCCCTTCAAGGGCACAAATATTTCAAATCAAAGTGTGACTTGGATATCCTTTTTTGTTAACTGAGATTCATGCCACAGTCAGATACTGGTGATAGAAAAGCCCAAAAAGGCTTGTAGAAAAGAGACAAGCAGCAATCCACCAGGTCAGAAAAGACAGAAGTCCTCGAAAAAGGAGAGGAGTGAAAATATTTTTTAAGCTGCTCAGTGCCACTGTTATTTGTGTAACAGTTACCTTCATCTTCCCATCAGATGGTAATTCAGAGTAAACAGAGTTGGAGGGTAGACTATTATCCACTGGTAAGGTAGAGATAGATTCTGGATAAATCCCCCAGGAATGATTACCTAGAAAATTCAAGACAAAAGTAAAACTTGAAGACTAACTAATTCCAAGACCTCTAATTAAAAAAAAAAAAAAAAAAAAAAAACTTTTAACTTATACTTGAAATTAAGAACAAGAAGTTTAGTGGCATAACAAATTATTTCACATTGAAAATGAAGTAAAATAACCTTTCTACATATTTGGTAAAAAATTCATTTGACTTGATTAGACTACAAGCTGGTCTTACCAGTAAAAGTACACTTAAAAGTCTGATTTACTTTTAACTAACTGCACTAAAATCTGGTAAAATAATAAAAACAATTTTTTTCCTTGTATAATACATTAATCAACTACCTCTACTGGAGTGACAGGGACAAACTCAGTAACTTCTTAGAAATCTTTTCTACCTCTAGAATATCAGAATAAATTTCTTTCTCAGAAACTATCTATGATTTCAATGTGAGAGACTATTAATAGCTTCCAGAAAGTTTTTCATCATATATTTTCCTATGTTGGATAGGATATGAGTCACATAATTTATAAATGAGCTACTTCTTTATGTTCCATAGATTCCTAAAGGCCATTTACATCTACCGTCAGCTCTATAGTATCTACGAAGTCCACCCAAATAATACTTTTAGTTCCTTTGGGCTTCTTAAACCCCCACACTGACTGATTGCCTGATCTAAGCAAAGGGAAACAATCAATACAATAATGGATAGTTCTCGAATAACACCACACAGGAACTTCGTTTAGTGAACAGACTTATAGGAGAACTTTGTTCTTCCGCTGAGAAATCTTTATCCTATCAAAATCTAAAGGAGAACTCACTAAAGGATCCTGGATTCATGTAAGTATACAACAACCTTATAATAACTGAAATGTTAGGCACTAACAAAACCTTCCATCATCCTCTTACAACACAAAATAACTAAAACCAAGAGTGCTCATTCAAGTTTCTCAGTAAATCTGGGAATCAATCTTAGCAAACAATTCTTGTAAGTAAAGCATATTATAAAACTATACGAATCTGAAGATGATGAATCAACTTTTAAAAGTTTCCCATGTCAAACTTTTAAAGAAAACAATTTTAAGAAGCATATTTCTTTGTAGGTAACAAAAAGCATTATTAATTATAGGCAGAAAGTAAAACAACACATTTCCCAGTTGCCAGGGCAAGCCTACCTAGTGTTTTCAAAAGCAGAGTTGTGTGAAGCAGCATTACCAGAGGTGCCACATACTGCAGGGCAATGACACAAAGGTAATAAAAGACTCGAGCCACCTGCAACCAACAACATTCTTAAGTGTCTAATACGGCTGACATGTTATGAGTGAATTAAACTTTCATATAATTGTCAAAATGAATTGCTTAAGAGATAAGTAATCCCATCATGGGAAGGAAGCTAAACCCTATTAAGTTTGCACTTCATTATAAATGCCCCCAAACTGACTTCAGAAAGGCTCAGTTTAAAGATAAGTTGTTTTTTTTTTTTTTTTAAGATTTTATTTATTTATTTGACAGAGAGAGACACAATGAGAGACAGAACACAAGCAAGGGGAGTGGGAGAGGGAGAAGCAGGCTTCCCACTGAGCAGGGAGCCCAATGCGAGGCTTGGTCCCAGGACCCTGGGATCATGACCTGAACCGAAGGCAGACGCTTAACAACTGAGCCACCCAGGCACCCCTGAAGATAAATTGTAAATGTGGAAATATTAAACTCCTTGAAAATAGTTCTGAAGTGGTTAATATAAATTGGAGAAAATAATCCCTTAAATTTAAATGGTATATTCACTTACATTTCAAATATAAAACAAAATGCTAGGATCTCTAGACAGACACCAAAAACATCAAGCTAAATAAAAATAACAGACTAAGTCATAAAACCCTCATAAATAAAAACATCAAGTCCCCATTCTATATGAACATATACAACTAAAATTTGAGGTAAAATTATCATAGAGAGAACGAAAATATGTAAAAAAAAAAAAAAAAAGTGTCTGAATCTTGATGAACACCCTGACTATGAAAGAAAGTGAAAAACAGAGCACCCAACACCAAATTTCTAAAAAAACAGACATGATCCAGTTATACAGATCCAGTTAACTATAATGGTGGATGGATTCCTAGCCCTCTCCTTTTCTGAAATTCCCATTAAGTTAAATATTTACATTTCATGTTCAAATACTTGGAATAATGTTACATGGAATTAATTTAGCCACTAGAACTAGTATTTCCTACCCCATAAGTCTTAAAGGCTAGACAGTAACATTTTATAATGTCTTTCAAATCAAATGGGGGTCCCATTTAGCAATAGTAGATACACCACAGAATTGCAACCCAAACTGTATGATACTTCAAGTACTCAGGCAGGAAGAGGACTTGAGACTCTTTCTTCCCTTAGCACCAAAATCAGATTGAGATCTCTTCAGTATCTGTCAATTTAAGATTATGCCATATATTTAATGGCAAGAGTACTGTGGGATAAAATTACTATTAAGGTAAATTAAATGCCTAGTTTTCTTACAATACAGTGCTTGCTAGTCTTCATTGTGACTACAGTATGAAACTTACCATTTTCTGTAGCTCAACTGTACTTATTCGCCCTGCTTCTTTCTTCATCTGATCCACACATTTCTGGGCTAAGTTTAAGTAAGCTTGCAGGTGACTGCGCATCATGGCCAACCGCAAAGCACACAGCAGGATTATTAACCAGAGTCGCAGAGTATCGAATGTAGCTTCTGTCATTCTACAGATCAAGAAGTTGACATGGTGCTCTCAAAGACCAAAATACGTTAGCATGCTAGTTATGTGTGTCAGCGTTCACCGCATAAAATATAGGATATCTATACTTAATTACAGTTGGAGATATAAAACAAAAGTATCCCACTATACTACAGGCTTACCTATATATAATAATTTAACTTGTATAACAGACCTAGACAGATAAATGTTATCATGGAAGTATAGTAGTAACAGATATGTATCTACAAGAAAAATGTAGAAAAGTACCTGGGATCCTCTTCACTATCTACCCTCCTCCATGGAAAAAAAAACTGGTTGTGAAATGAAGAGAAAAGCTGGGTGCTCTTAAACTGGAGAATAAGAGAAAGAAGGAAACTATAGGAGACTGCCTGGGGAACTATCAAGTCAACAACCCATGCCTAGAGTTTTGTCTGATTATGTAGATATTTGAACAGGATCTCTCACTCTGCTGACTTCCTGATTGGGATCATAGGCAAACCAGAAATTCTAATATATTATGAAGAAATCAGATGTGTCAGATTCCTCTCCAACAAGTCATTTAACCTATGTGCTCAAGCTGGCTCAGTTGTCAGCAATTCCTCAAGATTAAGATGAGGATTCCAGGTAGAAGGTGTACCCTTATGATGTTTTCTTCAGTTGACTGGAGAGGGCTCCTTAAAGGACTTTAGAAAGAAGAGGTAATTTCTGATGTCCGGTGATTAACATAATATAATAAAATTAAAAAAAAAAAAAAGACCATGGTTTCTCCTTTGGTAAAAGGTAACACTGTGAGTACTTTGAAAGTAACACCTATACCATGTTCCTTGTCTATTCTAAACTCTAGCACATCAGGAGCTTAATATAGGATGGCTAAAATGTGTGAAATTACTTTTAAAAATGTGAATCTGTCAAGTTAAAATTACCATTAAGACTTACTTGTGTGGGGGGAAAAACATTACAATCTCAATGACTACTTCCCTAGTTCAATAAGATTAACTCTTAAAAAAAAAAAGTCATGGTCATCACTGATTATATACTCCAAGACAAATGTGTACCAGGATCTAAAAGAAATACATAATATAAAATGTATACTGTCAATGACTTGTCAAGGTTTTCTACTTTAATTTTGATGAGGCAGAGCAGTGAAAGAAACATTGATTAAGCATTTACTTCCAGCTGGTTGCATTACATGCATTCTTTCATTTAATTCCAATGATAACTTTGTGAGGTAGATACTATTATCTTCATTTTCCAGATGGGGAAACAGAGGCTCAGTGAAGTTAAATAATCTCCTTCAAGTGACAGTTTCAGTGAAGATCAGAACTGGGGTTTGAACCAGCTTCGTCTGAATCTTTGTTATTCTAACATAGTTCCACAATGCTAATGAGTTAACATATCGTAAGTACAGTTATCAGTACCTTTTAATAAATTGTTTCTGTGTTTCCTTACCATCTTCCTCTGTTAAAAGGGGAAATATGACCTAATATTAGATAACAATGTTAAGGCATTATTTTTAATGTGATAGGTATGATGATAATATTATGTTGGAAAATGTCATTTCTTAGAGGTACATACTCATGTACTTAGGGGTAAAAATGTTAGATCTCTACTTCACTTGAAAAACTACTTCTTTAAAAAAACAAAACAAAAAAAGGGTGAAGCAAATATGGAAAATATTAACAACTCTTATAGGGGCCAAATATTGAGTTTCCATTTATACTACTTATTTTATACTCTGTAATTTTCACAGTTAAGGATAAAAGAACTGAAGAAACTATCTTAAAAATAGGCCCCAAAACCAAAAATGTCAGATAACAACAGGACATTAAGTGAGAAGGCAGAAAAACTTACAAATACACAAGATAACTGTTAATGTGGATTAACAATCATTCACATTCATTAATGAAGATCATAAAAAAGTTAATGATGATTTGTAGCTTCAGTTTTAGAACACATCTTTTAGCATTTCTACTAATCTTTTAAAAATACAGTATCCTAATATTACCATTAAAAAACTTAAAATACAGTATATACCATTTTGGAAAAGTTTTGATTCTATAAGGAAACAAAAATTAGCCCTCAAATACCCATACTTACAAAGGGACACTTTCTTTACCCAATGGTGGGTTCATAATGTAGTCTTTGGTGATTGGTTTTACCCAGAGCAGAACCATAAATAAAGGAGCCAAGAAGTTGATATGAAGTAATGTTCTGAAAGTATTTAAGAAATAAATATAAAAACCCAGGAACAAAATACACTAATTAACTACAGAAACTTGGAACTTACAAAATGAAGGTAGAAACTTATTTTCAGTATCTGTATTAAGGTACCAATATCATCATTATTTTCTATTTATCATTATCACTTGACACTGATTTGAGCCCCTGCAAAACTACCTCATTATCTGAATTTCTCAAATGAGAACATTTAGATTCAGGAAAGTTAAATGACTTGCTCATGGCAATATTACAGGTTAAAGGCAGATGTAGCACTAAAATCTAAATCTGTTCGGTTCTATCCTAGTGTTAACTACCCCTACTATATCCCTGATTTAATACACAGGTACTTAAATGACTAACTTTATACAGTCAATGAATCCAATGGATTTTCAATATAGAGGCATCATCTTTTGACACTTTTTCAGTGCAAGCCAAAACAAAGTGCCTCCTTATTGTTTACAAATAAGAGTCAGTGATTAGCAAGGTCCAAAATACTAGAAGGCATACACTGTTAGAATCATAAATGATTTTCATATATTTTTATTTCTTCATGCAGTATTATGAATTTCCCTATCCTATACATACCAAGAAAATTTACATCACTCCACAAAGGCAATATACCTAATACACCAAAAGGTTTTAGGTCTGAGTTATAATTTCATTGTTAATTATTGTCCCAAGTTTGTATCCTACAAAGACAGATGACTGTAAAGACAGTTCTTATTTCAGAAAAAAAGACAAATTCCTCTATTTTATTACCATGTCCTGTTTTCAGGATCAACCACAGTGAAGGGCTAAACTGGAGGGTTTTAAATACACACACATGCATACACACACATTTCAAAATCTTCACTACAGTGAAAATGACAGTGATCTATGTGAGGAAAACAGGGCTGCGTCAGAACACCTGACAGGGAAAGGTGGAACTTTGGTTCTAAGCTCTGGCATTTAAACAAGTACTAGTGTCTGGCCATGGGGCTGAGGAGAACGCTGCTCGTTGTGCCAGTCATGTTATTCTCACACCAGAACAAGGTTGCCCACACTCCTGTATCATGGCAAGAGTGCTACAACACAACCAGGGGCTGCAATGAACTGAAAATGAAGCTCCAAACCCCAAAGGAGAAAAAAATCTGAAAAAGACGCTACATTTTACTGAAAAGGAAACTAAGATGTGCCCCCTCCCAATCCTAAACCACCACTAAATGCTTTAAATATTTTTATAAAGTGATTCTTTCATCCCCCAGCCTGGGTAAACCACCGGTGTGGGGGAAGAAAGCAGCAGTATTAGGTATGCAGTGTTGCTAGGGAACACTTTAGCATCAAGGAGCAGCCCACAGCGGTTTCAGTAGCTGGTGAAGGGCTCCCCTCCACCCACCCTTTCAGCTAATTTAAATCCTAACACTGGGTTTAGTGGACTTAAGTGTGTGTGTAGAAAGGAGGGGGAGAACCAGGTTTTGTTTTAAAAGAAGCCATTAGAAAGATGGATGGATGTTGGGAGGAAGGCAGGATGTAGCCAAGAGCACACTGAGTAGAAGGAGGGGGAAAAAAGGGATGAAGAAGTGGGTACTGGGAGGTGAGAATAGGTAAAGGCGTGCACGCATGGGCATGCACACATACATGCGTGCGCACACACACACACACACACACACACATAAAATATGCAGAAAAATGGAGGTTAAGGAAAAAACAAAAAAGATTCAAAATTAAAATAAAGGAAAATGACATGGGTAAGAGATAAGAATGTGAAAAGACTACGGAATCAGCATCATTTAATACAGGGTTTTAAGAGCAAAAATGTTAAGAAAAATGATCAGAGAAACTCAAAGATTATATACACATATATCAATGGAATATTCTCAACTTGGGCTTCCACTGTAAAACATAAAGACAAGATGGAAATTTTGGGTCTGGATATGAATTGAAAGATATAAACCTGTCATTCCGCCAAGGTGTCTAACATCAACAAAAAACATCTATAACAACCACAAAGAATATAGTAAATGGGCTTTGAACTATATGTAGAGATTCAAATATGATTTCTCCATTTGAGAACTAAAATAGAAATTGGCAGTTAAAAGTAATCTACGATATTTACTACTGTACAGTATCAGCAATCCCCAAATAAAATAACGTATTATTTTAACAAGAGTCTCATAAACCGATCAGTAATTTAGGAAAAACATACATTTCTTATGTATACAGAGTTAACTTTTAAATAAAAAATTAAAGTATTTAATTAAAATTACTTACATAAAATTTAAATATTTTAATGAAAATGTTCTGATTTAAGAGAATTACCATAGATCCTTAGTTCAGCTGTAGATGATACTACAGTATTATAAACATTGACTTCTGAGTTAAAAAGAACTAACATAAATACTGATACTTCCTTTTTTTAACAAGTAAAAAAGAAATTTAGTAATTGATGTATGTTTTTAATCACAGGACTCAAACTTTAGAAGTAAATAAAAGAAACCTGTTTATAGAAGAAGTAGTGTGACATCAAATGGTTATTTATTAATTTTCAATACAATAATTTATGATTTCATTACAATAATATACCTTCATTAAGATGGAAAACATATATTTATCTGCATGTGCTTATGTACATTTTCCGCTTACTGTGTAATTTTTTCTGTTGCCAAATTCAGGGCATCCAGATGCATTTGAGCCAGTCGTAATCCAGGAAATGTCAAAAAAGCCCCAATGAGTGAACAGAAAATAGCCAGGAAAAATTTGAAAGTAAGTTTTGAAACAGGACCCCTAAAAAAAAAAAAAAAAAAAAAGTATTAAGTTCTTTAACTTTCTAGGAATTTCCTTTCCTCTAATCAATTACTTTGCAAACCACAATAATAGTAGTAACAAAAACTAAGTAAACTTTTACAAAAAGACTACTCCTACTCAATTATCCATAATGGATTTTGGTGAACTGTAAACTAAAACAGGCATCTCTAGCCACACTGGTAACAACCTAACCTGCATATTCAACATAGAATTTGATATATGACTCAGGTACAAAGTTATTTAATCTCTGGTGGCAGAGGAATTAAATCAAATAAGAGCAAATCCAAGTAAGAATTCCATCAAACATACTAACTTTATACATATGTAAAAACTACGAGTGAAGATATTTCTAAAAGTCCTACTTAGAGAACTCTTTTCAAGGATTAAAAACACAAAGCCACTTACAGTAAATGTTTTTTTACAAAAAAATGGAAAAAATTAAACTTAAGTGATACTTAGTATTTTTAAAAACTTACTGAGATTCTAAACCTTGCTTTTCAAGAAACTGCATCGCACTATCTGAAAAATTTGTAAACCCTGCAGGGAAAAAAAAAATTATTCTTAATACAGAATCTTTCTTTGGAAATAAAATGTTAGGAAACAGAACATCTTAAATCTTGAAGTGACTAGCTTAGGCTCTTTCATGTGTTAATTAGTAGCCATAATGCAATAAAATTTGGTTATTAGCAGGAATAGGCTTTGAAAACAACCCTTTGATATTTGTACATTCCGTAAGTGTGCATAAAATTTGCATCTTTATCTATTTGAGTGAACTTCAGCATTGCAGAAACTTAAATTTAACTTTAAGGAAAAAATGAGGGGGCAGCATTTTTAGAAGAAGCTAACAAAAAGTTTAGCTAAAACAAAAAAAAGGAAGATTAAGAATAATAAAGGTTATTTAGAACATTACAGAATATACTCTCAAACCTAATTTTAAAAACATATCAAATATAAAACATAATAATGAAGTAAAAAATATTAACACTTGATAAAGCAAAACTGATTTTTAAACTTATATAAAATGATTACCTGTTTCAAGTCCAAATTCCAGATAGTTTTCTGTTACAATCAAGACTGCCATTGCTTTCACAAAGAAAAAAAATCCAAAGGTAACACAGACTGATCTTTCACCACCATCTTCTACTTTAAAATAGTGTGTAGTTAATGAAAATAGAACTTTGCTGCAGAAAAAAAAGTTCAGGAAAAACCACAAGTAACTGTGGGAGTTAAACAGAACCATCTTCATAGGACTTAAACTCCAATAAAATCTGACTACAACGTTTATTTTGATTCTACAACATGCTTATCTACAAGGTGCCCTTTGGAAGGAAGTGAAAAACTAATGAAAATCTGATTAGTCTTCCAGGAAATAGGACATAAAAACAAAGCAAATTTTAGCAAAGTTTATAACATTTTTAAGTTAATGAAAAGTGCACATATACATGTTAAGCTGTAACTAGGGAAAGAATGTATTTCTATTTTATCTGATTCAAATTTTACTAGGAGGTTATTATAATAATTTTATGAAACAGGTTCTCAGTGACATGAAAAGCCAAGGTAGAGGTTATTTTAGGGAACTACCTTTTCTTTGGCATGTTTTTCAAATAAATTATATTTAGAATTAAACATACACACATCACAGAAATCATCTGTAAATCATCCAATAATTCAAAATTTGAGAATTACTAATAGCCAATGGTAAGTTGGTATCGTTTCACAGATTACCATTAAACAAAAAACCTAGAGAAAATAAGTTCCAGCTGAGTACTCAAAAACAACCAAAGGTTCAATGTGCTCAATTATTTAAAAAAATAAAATACTTTTATGTAAAAATATTAATTATTTTATTTGAACTCCCCCACTCCTCCAAGGGATCAAATAAATATCAAACCAGTGGATGATGCAAAACTAGAACCCAGATTTCCATTATATCCAATTGTTCTTGAAAGCATAAACCTGCCAAACAAAATAAGGTGCTTAGCGAAAAAAATCTAGAAAAGCAACTTTCACATCAACTATATGTCAAGCATGGAAAATAATAACAGCTGTCGCTTAGTACTTGCAAGTGCTAGGCACTACCAATTAACTCATTTCATCCTCACATTAGCTAACTATCATCATTACTTTACAGATTTTAAAAAAACTGTGGCACAGAAAAGTAACTTGCCCAAGAGCACACAGCTTAATTAGAGGAAGTAAGGATTTAAAATCTAGGCAGTCTGGATCCAGAATGTTCACTTAACTTATTATACTGCCTCTTCTAAACTGTATACAGCACCTAAGTTATGTGGTAGTTTAGCAGTAACACAAGAAACCTAAAAATAGAGTTGCCATGAAAGATGTGAACAGTTCAAACATTCTCATGATCAGAAGACTCCTTCTTGAAAAGTTGGGAAAGGGTAAGAACTCTCTCATCCTTTCTGCTTAAAAAGCTGTCCTTTTTTGCCCTATTTAAAAATGGTTAATAAACTTATTACCCATTCTTCTAATTTTTTTTTTGGATACTACCTAGAATATTGGATATAAATGCTTCCCAGCTGCTTCCCAGCTGCTCTTAGTTAAGGTCCCCTAGCCTAAAGTAAGACAAAGGTAATACAGACAGATGACTTTTTGGCATTTTTTCAAATGGAACTTGAAATAAATCTCTACTGGAATGTAAAATCCATTATATCAAGGATTCTTGTCTCATTCAGTGCCACAAAAAATGCCTGGCACATAGTAGGTACTCAAACAATCAGTGAATGAATTTTGCCATAGAAATGTTTTTACATGGCAGTTTAGGTAAGCTGAAATAGTATTAATTCTATGCTTCAAGGGTAAATAGATTTTTGAAGAATGATATAAAAAACAACACTGTTTGCCTGGGACAATATACTCAAAGTAAAAAAAAGAAAAAAAACCTCAATGTAGAAAAAGTTTTAGTCTACAGATCTGTCTTTGTTATTGGTAATAACAAATATAAATTATTTACCACCCATGGTTATAAATGTAAAGGACTGCCTGGGTTTTATAAAAGCTATGGCTTTGTTTTCTTAAGGCTTATTTAGCAGATAGTTTCCCCTTTAAAATGTAAAAAAAAAAAAAAAAAAAAAAATACAGGAATAGCTCATCTTTACCCACTTATTCCAGAGCAACCAGGACCACAGAATAGTGTGATGGAAAGTATTTTATTAACACCCTTTACTCAGCTCATTTTTCAGTGAGTATCATCCCCTTCCTGCCTTCACTGTTCCCATCTCTTCTCATCTCATGTTATTTCCACTCCAGCTAATCTCCTTTTCATATAAATCTCTTCTTTTTCTTAAATACCATGATGCAAGATACTTTCTCTGTTTTCCTAATTACTTACCAGTAACACTGCTATTTTCTTTGGAGAACTATGGTCTTGAATGCTATGTTACAGACAAAATGAACTTTCATGGGCTAATATTGCCAGGGGAGATGCCATTTATAGCATTACTTCTCTAAAAAAGTATTACTTTACTTCTAAGCATTTTAGAACAATCTACAAATTAGTTTGGAGATACTACCTACAAATCACTGTACTAGAAACCGATTTCAACTTTTTAATATATTTCTTTATAGACTGTAATATTTTTATGCTACAGTTTATAAATAAAATACCCAATTTGCTTCTAAGATAAGACAAAACCAGATAATGAAAAGCTAGATGATAACCCCTGAACTTCTTTAATAAAAGACTTCTGCATGTTTTCATATTTACTATAGTGAATACCTGCTTTAGAATATATATAGCCAGAATACACATATAGAACTTCAGCATACAACTTCTGAAGTCATTTACCAGGTATTTTAAATGTCTTCTTATATCCACCATAACTCAGGTTAAATATATTACTGGTTAAGTATTTGAACAAATTACTTCCTTAATGTAAAAAAATAAGACTAATAAACAAGCAAACGCCATTAGTTTACAATTATTACCTCCAGCAAATATACAGCACTCTATCACAAAGTTATCTTGCTCAATTTAAGTCTGTAGTACTCTGGGTATAGAATAGAGAAATCTGAAACTCTATTGAAGTAAAAAGCTAACCCACACAATAATAGATGTCAGTTTCTATGATACTGAGCACTAAGGGGGAAAGGGGAAGCAAAATTATTTTTATAAATCCTCAAGTCTTATAAATCTGCAAAACCGACAATCTCTGCAATTTACAGTAAGAATTTCAAAAGTGTTATTTACACTGCAGTTCTTATTTCGCAGTGTGGTATTTTGTGATATTCCATGTGTTATCCCTTCGCCGTTCTTTCTAAAATCAGACAACATTATTGTACAAGTTTTCCCTAAACATATTTGTCTATCTTTTTCCTACCTTGGCTAATAGCTACTAAATCATTTATAAGCAATAAGAGTGTATCGCATCATTGCAGAAGTTGGCATGATTTTGTAACATTCAGCTTAAATAAGACTGTCAAATTGATAGGATGTCAATTTCAATTAAAATGATTAACGAGGGTTTAACAAAGCACTTTTAGGTTCCACATCATTTTAAGATGTAATATGAATTATTTTTAGCTTTTCTACAATTTAATCATTACATATATCCTACCACTATATTTTTCTCCATTTCTGTAAGAATACCTTCATTTTAGAGTTTTTGCATTTATGCTCTCACATCGAAGACAAACACTAGTGGTCCATAGTTGCTTAAAGTATAAAGACTTTCCAAGGGAAAAAAAAAATATTAAGACTATATACCCAACACAGTGCCCTGACAGAAATCAAGAGTCTCCAGTGAGGGCACCTGGGTGGCTCAGATGCTCAGACGCTTAAGCGTCTGCCTTCGGCTCAGGTCATGATCCCAGGGTCCTGGGAATGAGTCCCGCATCAGGCTTCTCCCTCTGCCTCTCTTTCTCTCTCATGAATAAATATATAAAATCTTTAAAAAAAAAAAAAAAAAAGGGTTTCCAGCGAGGGGAAATAAAGGCAGGATCTGCCCCACCATCAACGCAGACCTGTTCCATTAACCTGGGTGAAAATAATATTGTTTGTAATGAAAGATGCTTTTGAGAGGAGCTATGTGTGCATACAGAAAAAAAGCTACAAAGCATTAACCTAAACCTTAACCTTGCATAATCAAAGTTTGTCCGATAGTTTTCTAATTAACAAAAGTAACAAACACATTGTAGCTTAAATTTACATTATGATTTAGTTTTTAGTAGTTCAATTAGTGAAAACTATAAAATTAAGACTTCTCTGCTTAAAACTTCCTAACTTCTCAGAGAAGTATTACACATGTAAGATCCTATTATACAATTATTTTTAAAATAATGCAATTATAAAAGCATAACCTCATTATATCTATGATTAAGTGATATTAATCACTTTATTAAGAGCTGAACCCAGGTTAAAGTGTGATTATGAAAGCAAGTAACAAAAAAAATCTGACTTTTTCAATAAATAGGACTACTAAAGCTTTTCCCCATGCAAATCACTGTTTTTCTTACAATGAAGTAGAGAATCTATCTCTGAGTACCAAGTTTTCTAATAAAGCAAGTTAGGAACAATTTTACAAGTCTTTTAAACTTCATCTTAACTTTCAGGATTCAAGGAGTGATACACAAAAACACTATTTAAGAGTGATGATGAAATTCTAGAATACAGATGCTCCAATTTTTCCCTCTAAGATATTCTGAATCCTGTGTTCCTTACTCATTTAACTCTTCTCCAAAACTTGAAAATAAAAGAAACAACACTGGTGGTTCATTTTACTAGTATCAAACACTATAGGTCCATCTCTTTCTTGGCATTATACCGAAGAGTTTACACACTGGGAAAAATAAGGAAAATGAAGTAAGATTAAAAAAACAAATACGGGGGGCGGAGCAAGATGGCGGAGGAGTAGGAGACCAGGATTTCGTCTGGTCTCAGGAATTCAGCTGAATAGGGATCAAACCATTCTGACCACCTACGAACTCAACAGGAGACCGAAGAAGAGAGTAGCAACAACTCTCTGAACAGAGACGCGACCACTTACTGGAAGTCGGGCCACTGCTCCTCCAGCAGGGACCCAACAAGTGGCAGAGCCGGGGAGACTCCCCTTCCTCCCCTGGGAGGAGCGGCGCAAGAGCGCACCGCAGGGATCTGCTGGGTGTGCAGACTCCACACGGGGTCAGGTGCCAGAGATAGAAACGCTCGATCACAGGCCAGGTGAGCACGGAGTGCAGCCGGAGACCAGGGAGATGGGAGTGACTGCTTTTCTCTGGGGGCGCACTGAGGAGCGGGGCCCCGAGTTCTCGGCTCCTCTGGGCGGAGACTGGGAGGCCACCATTTTCACGCTGGTCCTCTAAAGCTGAAACCGAGAGCTTGCAGGGAACAAAAGCTCCCGAGCGCAGACTCGGGCAGATTGCTTAGCCCTGACTGAAATGGGCAGGGCAATTCCGCCTCCGGCAAAGACATTTGGGAACCACAGCAACAGGCCCCTCCCCCGAAGATCAGCACGAACAGCCAGCAAGCCAAGACCAAGTTTATCTATCAAGGAGAACGGGAGAACTCCAGCGCTAGGGGAATACTGCACATAGAATTCATGACTTTTTTACCATGATTCATTAGTTTTTCAAAGTTAATTTTCTAACTGGTATTTTTTTGAATTTTTCTTTTCCCCTTTTTCAACCAACATCTTATCAATCCCTTTTTAAAAAAAAAAAACATTTTTTATTTTTCTTTCTTAGTCATATTTTATCCCTTCATAGTAATTACCCTTATTTTTGGCATATATATTTGTAAGTTGTTCTCTCTTTAAAATTTTGAGATACAGTTTCTTCTAACAGATCAAAATATACCCTAAATCACTGGTGTATGGCTTTGTTCTAGTCTTCTGCCTGATCACATTCTTTCCGTTTTTTTTCTTAAATCTTCTTTTCTCAAACAACTTCTTATCAATTCCTTTTATAAAATCTTTTATAATTTTCATCTTTACAGTCAACTTCCATCCCTTAATTTTATCAGCCCTTATTTTGTACATATATAAGTCTTTCTTCCTTTAAAATTTTAGAAGGCACTTTCTTCTAACAGACCAAAATACGCCCAAAATCCAGTGTGTGGCACTGATCTATGCACTAGCCTGATCATATTTGATCACATTCTGTTTTTTTGTTTTGTTCTGTTTTTCTTTGTTTTTATCTCTTTTTTCTTTTTTTTTTTCTCCTCTTTCTTTTTTCTTTTGTTCCCTTTCTTTTCCCCTGGTTTCAGGTCTTTTCTGATTTGTATAGAGTGTATTTGCTGGGGACATTGTTAACCTGATAGCATTTTGTTCTCTCATTCATCTATTCTCCTCTGGACAAAATGACAAGATGAAAAAAATCACCCCAGCAAAAAGAACAAGAGGTAGTACCGTCTGCCAGGAACCTACTTAATACGGTTATTAGTATGATGTCGGACCTAGAGTTCAGAATCATGACCTTAAAGATACTAGCTGGGCTTGAAAAAAGCGTGGAAGTTATTAGAGAAATGCTTTTGGAGAAATAAAAGAACTAAAATCTAACCAAGTCGAAATCGAAAAAGCTATTAATAAGGTGCAATCAAAAATGGGGGCACTAACTGCTAGGATAAATGAGGAAGAAGAAAGAATCAGCGATATAGAAGACCAAATGATGGAAAATAAAGAGGCTGAGAAAAAGAGAGATAAACAACTATAGGATCATGAGGGCAGATCGAGAGATAAGTGATACGATAAGACGAAACAACATTAGAATAACTGGGATCCCAGAAGAAGAAGAAAGAGAGAGAGGGGCAGAAGGTATATTGGAGCAAATAATAGCAGAGAACTTCCCTAATGTGGGGAAGGAAACAGACATCAAAATCCAGGAGGCACAGAGAACCCTTCTCAAAATCAATAAAAATAGGACAACACCCCAACATCTAATAGTAAAACTTACGAGTCTCAGAGACAAAGAGAAAATCTTGAAAGCAGCTCGGGAGAAGAGATATGTAACCTATAATGGTAGAAACATTAGATTCGCAACAGACCTATCCACAGAGACCTGGCAGGCCAGAAAGGACTGGCATGATATATTCAGAGCACTAAATGAGAAAAACATGCAGCCAAGAATACTATATCCAGCTAGGCTGTCATTGAAGATAGAAGGAGAGATAAAAAGCTTCCAGGGCAAACAAAAACTAAAGGAATTTGCAAACACGAAACCAGCCCTCCAAGAAATATTGAGAGGGGTCCTCTAAAAAAAGAGAGAGCCTAAAAGCAGCATAGATCAGAAAGGAACACAGACAATATACAGTCACAGTCACCTTACAGGCAATAAAATGGCACTAAATTCATATCTTTCAATAGTTACCCTGAAGGTAAATGGGCTAAATGCCCCAATGAAAAGACACAGGCTATCAGATTGGATTAAAAAACAAGACCCATCAATATGCGGTCTGTAAGAGACTCATTTTAGACACCCCCACACTGAAAGTGAGGGGGTGGAAAACCATTTACCATGCTAATGGACACCAAAAGAAAGCTGGGGTGGCAATCCTTATATTAGACAAATTAGATTTTAAAACAAAGACTGTAATAAGAGATGAAGAAGGACACTATATCCTACTTAAAGGGTCTATCCACCAAGAAGATCTAACAATTGTAAATATCTATGCCCCTAACATGGGAGCAGCCAATTTTATAAGGAAATTAATAACAAAAGCAAAGAAACACATTGACAACAATACAATAATAGTGGGAGACTTTAACACCCCCCTGACTGAAATGGACAGATCATCGAGCAAAAGATCAACAAGGAAATAAAGACTTTAAATGAAACACTGGACCAAATGGACTTCACAGACATATTCAGAACGTTCCATCCCAAAGCAACGGAATACACAATCTTCTCTAGTGCCCATGGAACATTCTCCAGAATTGATCACATCCTAGGTCACAAATCAGGTCTCAACCTGTACCAAAAGACTGGGATTATTCCCTGCATCTTTTCAGACCACAATGCTTTGAAACTAGAACTCAATCACAAGAGGAAAGTCGGAAAGAACTCAAATACATGGAGGCTAAAGAGCATCCTACTAAAGAATGAATGGGTCAACCAGGAAGGTAAAGAGGAATTTAAAAAATTCATGGAAACCAATGAAAATGAAAACACAACTGTTCAAAATCTTTGGGATGCAGCAAAGGCAGTCCTAAGAGGAAAAGTATATACCGATACAAGCCTTTCTCTAGAAACAAGAAAGGTCTCAAATACACAACCTAACCCTACACCAAAAGGAGCTGGAGAAAGAACAGCAAATAAAGCCTAAACCCAGCAGGAGAAGAGAAATCATAAAGATCAGAGCAGAAATCAATGAAATGGAAACCAAAAGAAGAGTAGAACAGATCAACGAAACTAGGAGCTGGTTCTTTGAAAGAATTAACAAGATTGATAAACCCCTGGCCAGACTTCTCAAAAAGAAAAGAGAAATGACCCAAATCAACAAAATCATGAATGAAAGAGGAGAGATCACAACCAACACCAAAGAAATACAAACAATTACAAGAACATATTATGAGCAACTCTATGCCAGCAAATTAGATAACCTGGAAGAAATGGGTGCATTCCTAGAAATGTATCAACTACCAAAATTGAACCAGGAAGAAATAGAAAACCTGAACAGACCTATAACCACTAAGGAAATTGAAGCAGTCATCAAAAATCTTCCAAGAAACAAAAGCCCGGGGCCAGATGGCTTCCCAGGGGAATTCTACCAAACATTTCAAGAAGAATTAATACCTATTCTCTTGAAACTGTTCCAAAAAATAGAAATGGAAGGAAAACTTCCAAACTCATTTTATGAGGCCACCATTACCTTAATCCCAAAACCAGACAAAGACCCCATGCAAAAGGAGAATTACAGACCAATATCCTTGATGAACATGGATGCAAAAATTCTCATCAAAATACTAGCCAATAGGATCCAACAGTCCATTAAAAGGATTATTCACCATGACCAAGTGGGATTTATCCCTGGGCTGCAAGGTTGGTTCAACATCCGCAAATCAATCAACGTGACACAATACATTAACAAAAGAAAGAACAAGAATCATAGGATCCTCTCAACAGATGCAGAAAAAGCATTTGACAAAGTACAGCATCCTTTCTTGATCAAAACTCTTCAGAGTATAGGGATAGAGGGTACATACCTCAATATCATAAAAGCCATCTATGAAAAATCTACAGCGAATATCATTCTCAATGGGGAAAAGCTGAGAGCTTTTCTCCTAAGGTCAGGAACGCGGCAGGGATGTCCACTCACACCACTGCTATTCAACGTAGTATTAGAAGTCCTAGCCACAGCAATCAGACAACAAAAAGAAATAAAAGGCATCCGAATCGGCAAAGAGGAAGTCAAACTCTCACTCTTTGCAGATGATATGATACTGTATGTGAAAAACCCAAAAGACTCCACCCCAAAACTGCTAGAACTCATACAGGAATTCAGTAAAGTAGCAGGATATAAAATCAGTGCACATAAATCAGTGGCATTCCTATACACCAACAAGACAGAAGAGAGACAAATTAAGGAGTCGATCCCATTTACAATTGCTCCCAAAACCACAAGATACCTAGGAATAAATTTAACCAAGGAGGCAAAGGATCTGTACTCAGAAAACTATAAAATACTCATGAAAGAAATTGAAGAAGACACAAAGAAATGGAAAAACGTTCCATGCTCATGGATTGGAAGAACAAACATTGTGAAGATGTCAATGCTACCTAGAGCAATCTACACATTCAATGCAATCCCCATCAAAATACCATCCACTTTTTTCAAAGAAATGGAACAAATAATCCTAAAATTTGTATGGAACCAGAAGAGACCCCGAATAGCCAGAGGAATATTGAAAAAGAAAAGCAAAGCCGGTGGCATCACAATTCCAGACTTCCAGCTCTATGACAAAGCTGTCATCATCAAGACAGTATGGTCCTGGCACAAAAACAGACACATAGATCAATGGAACAGAATCGAGAGCCCAGAAATGGACCCTCAACTCTATGGTCAACTAATCTTTGACAAAGCAGGAAAGAATGTGCAATGGCAAAAAGACAGTCTCTTCAACAAATGGTGTTGGGAAAATTGGACAGCCACATGCAGAAGAATGAAACTGGACCATTTCCTTACACCACACACAAAAATAGACTCCAAATGGTTGAAAGACCTAAACGTGAGACAGGAGTCCATCAAAATCCTAAAGGAGAACACAGGCAGCCACCTCTTCGACCTCAGCCGCAGCAACTTCTTCCTAGAAACATCGCCAAAGGCAAGGGAAGCAAGGGCAAAAATGAACTATTGGGATTTCATCAAGATAAAAAGCTTTTGTACAGCAAAAGAAACAGTCCACAAAACCAAAAGACAATCGACAGAATGGGAGAAGATATTTGCAAATGACATATCAGATAAAGGGCTAGTATCCAAAATCTATAAAGAACTTATCAAACTCAACACCCAAAGAACAAATAATCCAATCAAGAAATGGGCAGAAGACATGAACAGACATTTTTCCAAAGAAGACATCCAAATGGCCAACAGACACATGAAAAAGTGCTCAACATCACTCGGCATCAGGGAAATCCAAATCAAAACCTCAGTGAGATACCACCTCACACCAGTCAGAATGGCTAAAATTAACAAGTCAGGAAACGACAGATGTTGGCAGGGATGCGGAGAAAGGGGAACCCTCCTACACCGTTGGTGGTAAAGCAAGCTGGTGCAGCCACTCTGGAAAACAGTATGGAGGTTCCTCAAACAGTTGAAAATAGAACTACCATACGATCCAGCAATTGCACTACTGGGTATTTACCACAAAGATACAAATGTAGGGATCTGAAGGGGTACGTGCACCCCAATGTTTATAGCAGCAATGTCCACAATAGCCAAACTGTGGAAAGAGTCAAGACGTCCATCAACAGATGAATGGATAAAGAAGATGTGGTATATATACACAATGGAATATTCTGCAGCCATCAAAAGGAATGAGATCTTGCCATTTGCAACAACGTGGATGGAACTGGAGGGTGTTATGCTGAGTGAAATAAGTCAATCATAGGAAGAGATGTATCATATGACCTCACTGATAGGAGGAATTCTTAATCTCAGGAAACAAACTGAGGGTTGCTGGAGTGGTGGGGGTGTGGGAGGGATGGGGTGGCTGGGGGATAGACATTGGGGAGGGTATATGCTATGGTGAGCGCTGTGAATTGTGCAAGACTGTTGAATCACAGATCTGTACCTCTGAAACAAATAATGCAATATATTTTAAGAAAAAAAAAAGAAGAAGATAGCAGGAGGGGAAGAATGAAGGGGAGTAAGTTGGAGGGGGAGATGAACCATGACAGACAATGGACTCTGAAAAACACACTGAGGGTTCTAGAGGGGAGGGGGGTGGGGGGATGGGTTAGCCTGGTGATGGGTTTTAAAGAGGGCACATTCTGCGTGGAGCACTGGGTGTTATGCACAAACAATGAATCATGGATCACTACATCAAAAGCTAATGATGTAATGTATGGTGATTAACACAATAAAAAAATTAAAAAATTTAAAAAAATAAAAAACAAATACAACCTTCCCTCCCTACCAAATCACAACATAACTGCTTTTGAGATCTAGCTATGATCTCTCTCATTGCCTGAGGGCCCTAAGCCCAGGCTGGAAAAACACTGCTTCATTTTTACTGAAAACGGATACGAGAATCCAGAGACAATTTCCAACTCCTTCACTTACAATGAAAAGCAAAACAACATCTTAGCCAAAAGTGGTATCAAATGACCAAAATGAAATTTCTCAAATATTACACCCACTGCAATACTTTGTTACCAAAGAATAATTAAATTACAAAATATGTCAACACTAAAGGAAAGAAAATAACAAAATTAGATGTAATCTAATCCAGGCAGGAAGCATAATCTTCCTTTTATCACTACTACCTTAATGTATTAACCACCAACACCAAAAATTTTATAACCTCTGCATCCTCAATTCATATTGAATACTGGATGAATCTTAAAACCAAGTATCTATTGAATCCCATATTAGAACAAAACCTTCCCATAACCTACAGTGTAAGATAACACATACAATATTCTGAAATGTAATATTATGATCTGGCTACACCCATATGTTCAAGCTTTCATTCAACAGTCCCCAAGCTCTACTTAAATCAAAATGGTGTGTTAACATTTCCTAAAGGTAACAGCTATACTGTCTTAGAGATCACAACCTAATATCTGAACTACCTTATTCCCCTCCCTCTACCTACTCAAAGACTCAAGCTCCACATCCTTTATAAAGCTTACCATTAACTCTCCAGCCCAGACATTCTCTCCCTCTTCTGAACTCACAGCAATCACTACCCTAATTCACCTGGTATGTGTATCATATGCTGTCTTTTTAATTTTTTTTTTTTAAAGTAGGCTCCATACCCACCGTGGAGCCCAATGCAGGGCTTGAACTCATGACCCTGAGCTTAAGACCTATGCTGAGCTAAGAGTTGGATGCTTAAGCGACTAAGCCAGCCAGGTGTCCCTATCATATGCTATCTTGAACTACAGTGTAACATAGATGGAAAGAAAGCATTCTCTAGGTCTAGGCTGCCTGCCTGAATATTGGTTCTACTCTTACTAGGTGATTCCCCCAAATAAAGTTAATTAACCTCTCTGTCCCCAATTTCTTCATTTGTGAAAAGCAACTAATACATCTACCACCTCAGAGAACTGTTTTGAACATTAAAGATTTCTTTGTAGTTTTTAGCAATAACGATGTTTTCTACATAATGGAATAAAATAATGGACTTCCAATACCAAAAAGTAGTATGAGAATGTATACAAGGACAAACAGATTATACAATGATAAAAAAATTAAGTTAATTTTCCTTCATATACAATTCCCAGTTACATTTAAATCTTCTAACCTTTTCCATGAAAATGTAATCTAGGAGGTACAATATTCTATAAAACACAGCAGTGTCATGCTGACCTCTCTGTAAGTGGAAACTGGATGCCCAACTTTCCACTCCCTGTGCAGCCGGGTTCCAAAGTTCACTGTGACTCCAGCAGAAGATGAAGATTTAGCCTCTGAAGAAACTGATTCTGAAGTACAGAATTTAGTTTAAGGCAACTGTATTGAAATCAGAATAAATGAAAGCCTACATACTCAAAGGGGTTCTCACTTTCAAAACCTGTGCAGCAGGCTCACACCCTCAGGCAAGATTAGACTCTCTTCTAGAGAACCCAAAAGGCCCCAAAGAAAAGTCCAATAGATAATGACATTACGGTCTACCCAGAACAAAACTAACTTCAGCATTACCAAGTTTTAATCTCCAGAAAGGCTAACCAAGCCCTACATTCATACAGTTTCCAATACACTTGTAGTGTCTGACTCTTAAACATGAAAGAAAAGCCAGGAATCTATAGACATTAAAGCAGGGATCAGAAAACTTTCTGTTAAGGAACAGATAGTAAATATTTTAGGCTTTGTGGACCATCAACAGTCTCTGTAGCATATTCTTCTGTCGGCTCTTTAATCTTTTTAAACAACCCTTTAAAAATGTTAAAAACCATTCTCAGCTCAAGAGCTATATAAAAACAGGATGCAACTCAGATGCAGCAGGCCAGTTTATCAATCTCTGTATTAGAGCATAGCATCTTATGTAAAAGAGAAAAAAATAGCATTGGGGAAAAACTAACTTGGAGAAATGAAAGATAATACAGGCAGAAGAATAAACATTTTTTACAGATATGTTCTTATACATAGATATCTACATATGAGATATATCTATATTTCATAAAGCTATTTCATTAGGCTAAACAAAAATCAATAGAACAGGCAAAATATTTTTTTAAAGATTTTATTTATTTGAGAGAGTGAGCAAGAGAGCGAGCGAGCGAGCACGAGCCAGGGGAGGGGCAGAGAAGCAACTCCCCACTGAGCAGGGAGCTGGACGTGGGACTCGATCCCAGGACTCTGGGATCATGACCTGAGCTGAAGGCAGATGCTTAACTGACTGAGCCACCCAGGTACCCTAGGCAAAATAGATTTTAAAAAAATAGGTTTGAAAGATAAAGTTGAGGCAAAGTTCCATCAAGCATAAATGGTGACAAAATGAGAGGATCAATCTAGGAAGTACAGTATCTGACTAACAAAAGTAGGAGACAGAAAGAGAACAGGGGGTGGGGAGATTACAAAAGAGAAGAAGTTATCAAAGACAACATAAAAGATATTTCCAAATTCAAAGTTTCCAAAGTAAAATAGCCTACCAGAAGCCCAGCACAAAGAATGAAAAAAAGATTTCCAACAGGGTACGTGATCATGAATCTTCAGAAACCAAAGAAAGAGAATATTGTAAAAACTTCCTGAGAAGAAAAATAAAACAAATTATATGCAAAAGATTACATATCATGACACTGTACTTCTAACAGTAAAGTCTGCTGAGAACAATGAAGCAACATCTTCAGAATTATGAAGAAAAATACTGATGACCTGGAATTCTGTATCCAGGTTAATTAGAGTACAGAATTAAGACACTTTCCAGACTGTAGTATAAAACTGGTGACCATGAATGTACACCTCAGCAGAAAGCTCCATCAAAACATTTGAACAAACCAAGAAAGAGAAAAACACTGAATTCTGGAAATGGTAAATTAAACTTGGGAGAAAGGCAAAGAGAATTCCAAGATGACAACAAAAGTAAGTCCTAGAATGATGGCTGTCTAGCAGGCCTGAGAGCAATCCCTCCAGATAAAAGCTAGAGAAGGGAAGTCTCCAGGAAGGGTACCTCCACAGAGAAAGAGAAAGGTGGGGGAACCAATACAAGTTATAAGCAACCTTGTGGAAGACAATATGGAGAAGCTAGTGGAATTAATAATAAATACAAAGAAAAAAGAAGTAAATTTTTAAAAAGTAATGAAAAAAATTACAAAAGAAGCTGTAATACCTTATAATGCTCACATATGAATATTATTTACATATGTGTAATAATCACTGAATATTGACACTTTTCAGTAAAAATGTAAAGTAATTAAGAACATAAAGGAGAGGAAGCAGAGAGGATGGCATAATTTAAGAAAGGAAAATCCTCACCTATCAGAACTCTCGAATTAACAGAAGTATAGGCATTATATTTAGAAACACAAAGATTTTTAAAAGCCAAAATAACCAGCTAAAACATGAACAGAAGTGGCAAAGGGGATCAGGAAGCAGACTCGGTTTTCAAGACATGTTGAGTACTTTTGTCTATATAACCTATGTGTATATATTGTTGGACAATAGTTGACATTTTAAGAAATTCAATCTAGGTTTTAATAAAGTCTTGATCTACAACATACCCCCAACTCCAGAAAAAAGGTACATTATGTCCTGGAGTTTAACAGAACCTAAACAACTATGAATTTACAGCATAAAACACATATGTATGTTTTACTACCTTTTCAATCTCATGCACTGAAATTATTTCAACATCCTATTAAAATACAGTGAAGTGTTACTGGTAATTAATATTAACCAACTGTTAGAAATGCTTCAATGCTATGAAACACTATCATCATAAAACTGTATGATTTCAATACAATTTAAACATCCACTGGCAAAAACCTGATGTATACACAACCCAGAACAGAACAAATATTCAACTTATTTTAGAAGTAAAGAAGTAAACTGGCAGCTTTTCCAAGAGTTCTAGTCTCCCTCCAAAAGAAAAATACCTGAGTATTCTCCAGCAATAACACCTGTGCCTAAAACTTTATTCCTGGCCAAAAGAATTAGCAAAGAGTTGCTGAACCAACTGAAGTCTATTGTGGGATTTTATTTTGTAGAATCTTCACCATGTTTCAACTCAAAACTCAACTGCTTGTTTTACCAAACTTTTGAAGCAATGTGTATTTTATTAATATATAATAAGCCCAAACTTATTAAATAGTATATAGTAGTAAACTAAAGAAAAATTTCCTATGAAGACACTTTCATTAGCATTTGACATATCAGAATATAAAACTGGCTTATTTTTTAAGAGACAGGAGAAATAACTACACTGTGGTACCCTATTTAGAGTTCCTCACTGACAACCGTGGTAACTTTATTTTGAAATCACTTGCACAGACTGTCTATACTAGCTAAGATAGTAAAGTTTTTTGTTGAGCTACTTACCAAATTTCTCTAATACCTATATATAACAAAATATTTTGAAATAAGGAAAGAAAATTCCTTTTAAGCTTTAATCCCATGATATGCTTATTAGCCGTAAGTTATTCATATAGAAAAATACGTAATAGACTATACCTGAAATACTACAGGAATGGATTTCAAAATGAATTTCTCTAACTTAGTTCCTTTAAATCTTTTCTTTCTTCATAAATTGTCCACAATTTCCAAGTAAGTATGATATACTTACTTTTATCCTTTCATACATAATACAACCTGATAATGTAAATAACATTATTATACCAAAAAAATTAGGCTTCTATATTTACAGACATGCATAGCAAAAAACACTAGGTAAAGACAGAGGTTTCCTGATTTAAAATTTAATGGAAATGATGGTCAAGTGCTTTCTGAGTAAACTCTTCCACTACCTTTATCTTGCTATTATCTTCATAGATCATTCTGTATATTAGACTTTCATAAAGAATATTAGTAAATATTCAAAATTGCATATGCAAAACTACTGATGCAAATAGTCATTTTCTTTTAATACTTTTTTTTTCTTTTTAACCCCTCAGTCCCAGCTGAATGAACCACATACTTTAAAGGTTAACTTATTTTACTTTATAAAATCTCAACCCTTGAAATAAAAAGAATGTTAGGGATGGGATAAATTTTTTTCTGCCACATGGCTGACATTTTTAAAGTTCTAATTTAGTGTCAACATTTTTTGCAACTGGAATTAAGCAACTATCCATGCAAATACCAAAATTTCAACAGGTAAGGAAAATCAAGGACAAAAGGAAAGATTTAATCAGTAGGAAATATTTTAAATATATTTAGCTTCAAGCTGGAGAAAGAGCTTTTAAATGATGAATAGGCTTAATTTTTAGATCTAAAATGGCAAATTTCTCTCAGATCTAGGTTAACAACTTAAAGAACATCTACTTACCAAGACACTGTTTCAATTTAGTTTGTACTTACATTGTTTTAAAGACCCAATTCTCATATTAAGAAAATGTCTTCTATACCCTAACATCTTGAAATTATTCAAAGATTTATCAATAGAAATAGAAAAAGATCACATTATGAGAATAAGTATTTTGTTGCCAATACACAAATCTAATGTACACTATCCTAAGAATAAATACAGAGGTTTTCACAGAAGTTTCTCAAAATTCTTTCAAAAAATTTATATTCTTTTAAAAATATAACATGTTTCCACTCAACTAAGTCATTTTCATGTAAACTAAGTTTTCCACTCCATAAAAGATTATAGTCTTGTTTTTGTGACCACTAACAATAAAAAATTTTTTTCTATTCAAATGGCTAACCCTCCCAACATCTATTTTTATATAAGTAAAAGCAACCAAAATACTGAAAACACGTTGTACTTTGCATCGTCACTGCAAAGCCTAAAAACTATACCAAGAATCTGCTACAGTACATACCCTGAGAACAAGTACATTAATCCTTATGAGCTATCAAGTAAAATCCTTTTAAAAAGAATTGATCCTGTCTTCCAACTTAAAAAATAAAACAACCAACTTGGATAATTTAAACCAAAATATTTTTTCATATTTTCTTAGAGAAGAAGATTTAAAGAGAAAAGAAACAGAACCTGATTTCTCTCAGACTTAAGCAAAAAAACTATTATGCATGTTTAAAATTTGTCCCACAAGAGCTTACAGCCAGTCTCAGCCTAGCCAGATTGTGGAAGGAAATAACAGTCATGGATTTTTGAGAGCATATAAAACACAGGTTTTATTTAACAAGATGAGCAAGCAACAAAAAACTATTAACTAATCATCTGGATTAAAACAAAGCAAAACAATGAAGATTATCCTTAAATTTTTAGCTGTAGAAGGAAAATTATCACTTCCTAGCTGAAAGGGGAAAAAAGTCTCAATTATAAATTAATAAACCAGAAATACTGGTTTTATCTCCCAAAGTAAGTTCTCTTTCTAACTCTAGGTTTCCAACCTGAAAGGCAAATAAAGTGGCAACACTGGTATCACAGAAGATCTCCACAAGTTTGTAAAAGAAACAATCTTTGACACACCATGCTATGTACAAATTTTTAACCAAGTAATTTGGCTTAGGTTCAATAGCTTTTACTCTGTTCCTTTCACACCAGGAGACTTGATAGCTTATGCAGTTCACTTCAGGGTTTAGTGTTTCATTTTTCTTATCGATATAGAGCAGAACATTTTATAAAATACAAATACAGCAATTTAGAATCCTTTAAGGAATTTAGAAAAGGTGACCAAGTTGTGCTGGTTTGCTATAGTTGTCTATTTCCTACAGCAAACAAATGCAGCATTTAATTTGCACACCTTAATTTACAAATCTACATACAGAACTCAATATTTAACACAGAAAACCTTAGAATTTATTTCCATTTAAACCATTCCCAACTTTTGGCACTGTATGAAATCTGCATGTCTGGCAACCAAGGCAAATTAAAATTTTAAAACACAGCCTTAAAACATACATAATAGGGTTTTGTACCTTAAACCATCCACATTGTAAAATATAAGCAGTGTGGAAATGTGACTAATGATCCAGTCCTTTAACCAAATATAATAGGACTACTGAGAAGCTTTATCATTCTTTGTAGAATAGCTTTCTTCTCACTCAAATTCACGTAATTGACTCAATATTACTCTGTGATACAGCTTATTCATAAGAAAAGGTTCTTTGAAAAAAAAAATCCATAGATTGTAGAGTATTTTAACTTTTAAAAGTTTTACTTTCACCAAAGGATAACTGAATTTTTTGTAAGCATCATTTTTACCTTTTGCTTTTCCTTTATTCATAAATGAAAATGATATACTTCGTATTATAAAATCAGTAGACATTTCTCCAGTGACTCTAAGACTTCATGCCATCATGCAGGAAAGACAATTAATACAACTGTTCCATCCTCACTCTAAGGCTTTCTTTACCCTTTATCTTCCCCATACCATGTAACTCAGCATAAATGGACATGGAACACACACACTCAATCAAATAGGTGGTTAGAATTACAAATAGGCAAGGGAGTAAAGCTGAGAATACGGTTGGGTTTAGGAGTGAGGCCAGAAGGTGTGATAGCTGAGATCCATGTACAATTCTGTTGAAACAGAAAGCAGAGCTGATGACAAGAGACAGCCCAGTTTTAGGTACCAGGGTTCAAGATTTCAGTGTCACACATTAAAAAAAAACTCATTCCTGGGCTTTTAGAACTTCCAAGATTCTGTGTAAGTTTTAATTGTGGTCCTACATGAGTATGTCAAATAAAACTGATGGGGTGAAAAAAACAAAATGCCCATGTAATGAAACAGTTTTCTTCTTCACTTTTAAAGTGAGCCAGTTAAGTTATACATGTCTAAATGTGGGACCACTTTAACAAAGGACATTTTATCAGTAACAACTGCAGAGAATTTCTGAATCAACTGATGTATGTGTGACTCTGGAATTAAGTGGAGCTATTGTCCTATGTAATCAATGGAGACATGTGTTTGACTAATAAGTAGGCTACATACAATAAGGAAATAAAGAGAAGCCAGACAGAGGTCACTGCAGTTATACGCTGTTTATACGGTGTGAAAGGCAAACCAGATATGTTATAACTAAGATAAAATATAGCTATAAACAGACTCCTCCCTGATGTTAAATCTGGAGAGCTGGCATTGAATTCTGGTTTCCTGCATACCACTGAAGGCAGTAGGTCATTTTCTCACATGCCACAAGTCTGAAGGAAAATCACATACCTAAACATACACACAATTCTCCTTTCCTCCTTCCTCCCTATCCCCTTTGTGGAGGGTTAAAGTTGGCAGAAAACAGCTTGGATTCTAAAGCCCTTCAGCACTTTCTGTCTTCTCTAGGATGGCGCGAGACAGCCAGCTACCAGATTCCCGCAGAGATGCTATTGTCTGGAGCATTTCACGAGTGCACTACTTAAAACTAAGCAGAGCCAGTTCAGTGCTGAAGACTGTGTGGGACCTTTGCTCTTGCATTATTAGGCATTACTGAATGAAATGAAAGATGAAATTTATTCACATAAACAATAATCTGAGTAGCTCTTAAGAGGTACATTTTTCTAATTTCTCTGGTAAATAGGTATTAAGGGTTGTAGAACATTAAATAAAACTGTATATCAAGTATGCATTTCTACATAAATACCACAAATACCATTTTAATATGCTACCACCAACCATGATGAAAATGAGGAATATTCCAGAATAAGCAGTATTTCAGTGAACATGAGAACTCAAAGTATGAAAAAAATAACACGGCATGTAGTCAGCTAGTGCTAATTATCAAGTTAAGGTATTTTTAGTGTGTTTATGTAACTCGATATTTATGGCTGGGTCTTTATTCTGACTGCATAGTATTTTTACATATTTAACACTATAGAATTGAAAAGTAATATTCTAATTGCTTATCAACTTAATCTTTTTTAAAAAAAATTTTATTTATTTATTTGACAGAGAGAGGAGAGAGAGCAGGAACACAAGCAGGGGGAGTGGGAGAGGGAGAAGCACGCTTCCTGCCAAGCAGGGAGCCCGATGCAGGGCTCAATCCCAGGACCCTGGGATCATGACCTGAGCCGAAGGAAGATGCTTAACGACTGAGCCACCCAGCCGCCCCAACTTAATCGCCTCTTGAAATGAGTACAGCACAAGATATCTGGGGATGTTTTTCAACTGACACATATGATCAGTGTTTCTATCCAGCAGAATATACAGCTGGTTGAAGATGTCAACTCTTAAAGACTTTGTTCTGGCCCCTCTGGTCTACATTATACCTAAATCAATCCAAAAGAGTCAACAAGGAGGATAGTGATGTTGAATGTCAAATCATATCATATATTTAAAAAAATATCCATTTATAGTTTTAAAAGACAGTTCAGCAGTCTCTAGTTGAATATAAAAGATGTAGGATATACATTTATTCTGCTTACTCCCGAAATCTGACTAAATAAACCATATAGCAAAGAAACTAAAAGCCAAAGAGGAGGAAGAAAATGAGTTTCTAGAAAAGCAATGTCAACAAAAGTTTGGAAGACTTACAGATGGACAAGAAATAACTGATTTAGGCTTCTGCCTTCTCTGTTACACTGGGTCAACAAAGGGAGAAACTCAGTAAAAAGAAAGCCAACTCATTTATAAGCTCTGGAAAAGTCAGGAAATGGAGATAGCGAGGACCTTTGAAGGAAGGATTGCAGGATGAATGAAAACAGGATGACAGGTTGAATGACTATATTAGCAGTAATCAGACTTGCCAGATCTTGTCTTGCCTAATCATACAGATTAGGTGATGGCCCTTCCTCAACTCTGGCAGAACCCAGAAGAAATACTATCTGAAGATATTAAATCAGCAAAAGATTGGGCTTGGGAGTACCATGCAAAACTTAGGGTGACAATGAAGACCTGAAAACAAGAAGCACAGGGGGCCCACAGACATGCATTTAAATTAATGCCTATACATTAAATGCTGAATATCTGAGCATTCTTCCCCAATCAATACCCGTAACACTGGCTGTCAGACTTACACCTCAAAGATGAGAGAATGGACAATGCTTGGAGAAAACGACAGATCCAACAACCTGCAGATACTGTATCAAGAGGTCCCCCCAGGATAATGTACGGTCCCCACTCAGTCATCTGCAAAAAAGGCCACCAATCAACAAGTTCCAGCCACTTGTACAAAGCCTAATTTTTAAATGCCTCCTTCTTGAATATAAAGATAATCAAAGATCACATGACATTTAAGAACAATCTCTTAACATGACAATGACTAAAAAGGTGGGGGGGGGTGGATACTCAGAAAATAAACAACACAAGGCATAAATTAAAACTTAAAAGATACTAATATCCTTAGAACTAAAAAGATATTACACATCCATGACAAAAGAATGTTATGGAAATAGAACATCCAAAGTCTTAGAAATTTTTTAAAAGGTTGATATAAAAAAATTCAACAAAAGGGTTAAGAGAAAATTAAGAGAAAAATCAAGAAAATAAAATAAAATAAATGAAAAATGGGAGATAATTTTAAAGTACCATTCAAAGGAAGAACAAGTCATTATGAAGAGTCCCTGAAAAAGACGACAGAAAACAGACTTTTATCATAGTCAATATAAAACTTCTGAATAAAAAAAAGATTGAGTACATCCACTGACTTCCGGTCTCTCTCCCTAACCCCCACCAAAATGGCAGTATAAAGGAATTTTTTTTTAAGTACATATATACAATGAATGAGAAGAAAAAAATCAGTAAAATTCCTCTAAAAAATGACATTACCATATTCAGAAGACAAGGTGAATGGGAAATGATTAGTGATAGATGACAAGCCAGGCAGATGTGCCAAATCCTCATTTACAGAGTGAAACGGCAACAGTAACAGTTAAAGCCTAAAACTAAAATCAAGCAGGAGCTTTGTACCCACATGGAAATATGCATGTAAACATCAAACAAAAAGGAGCTATCTCTGGAGAGGCAGAAATGGGGGAGGAAATGTTTAATTTTAATAAAAGTAAGGGAAAAACGGCCTAGTAAAAAAGGATGAGTCCCCAGATTTAAAAGCTAAACCTAGAATTTAACCCAATTAATGATGAAAACTTCAGAATACCAAAAGAGAAAAAGCATCTAGAGGGTGTATGTGAGGGGAAAGGGAGGCACATGCCAAGAGCAAGAAGGTATCTAGTTTCTCAAGAACCTTCAAAACTCCCAGGAAAAACTATTTCTTTCTTAGAATTTGTCCTGAGCCAAACCATCAACTGAGTATGAGGAAAAAATCATTTCAGGCATGCAAGATTTCAAAAATAAAAACTGTAGCACCCCTTTCCAGGACACTATAGAATGCGCTCTGCCAAAGGACAGTAAACCAAAGAGCAGATGATGTGATCCAGAAAGAAGCACAGAGAATTCTTAGACAGTGAAGAAAGACAAGTGAAGAAAATCCCAGGTTAACAGCAATGCAGTAAGTTTACAGAATTGAGAGCTACAGGAGGATATTTCCAAGAGAAAACAAAATAGAAATGATGTATTTGAACTACTGAGGTTTAGAATTCTGTAAAAAAGTTTAGCATCTATACACAAGAATAAAAAATTGTTCAAGGAAGTTGGTAAAACATATAATGCTTAGCTATAAATAATATTTTCATAGGTATCACTAAAACTGATTTGGTAAAAGTTGTTTCCTTACTATTTTGGTAGAAGTGAAGGGAATGAAAAGGAATGGGGAGAAAGGTGCAATAATCTAAAATTAAAGTAACACCATTATCACATAATATTTAACCATATGGAAGAAAACCTCAGAATACCTAAAAGAGGGTAAAGTGGCTCCTCTGTGACATGAAATTCACGTAAGAGAGCAAAGGCAAGGAACTGGCATCTTTTCTTGTATTTCACTTTTTAAACTATTTACCTCTACTTGGAAAGTTTTTTCTATTAAATAAAAGCGGATTTCAACAATGAAAAATTCTCTATCTAAATTTTTTTTCAAATCAGAGATGAGATCTAACTGTATTAGCTACAAACGGAACACAAACTTATAAATTACTATTAATGATGTTTGAAGGATACATTGCAAAAGATAAAACAAGCAGGCACCAGACTAAGCTGATATTCATTTCCTGCGTGGGCTTCATAAAATTGTAGTAGACTTCAGTTACTAGATACACAACTGTAGCAGCCACTGTGAAATCCACCAGCCACTGGTATTCTGGAAAATAATGCAATGCTGAAAAATAAAGGTCAAAAAAAAAAAAAGTTTACTTAAACTTTCATAAATAAATAGCTCAGGAGGATTTATCTATAGTTAACTTTAACCATGCTACAACTTTATTCATTTGTTGATATGCAATGTAAGGGTTGATGAATCTAAAAATGCAGGAAACAGACTGAGAATGTTGACACTCAAAATTAAATTTTAATACTTCATAAATTAAATTTTTAAAACCTGGAATGTTATCAAAAATTATTTAAATTGTTAAAAATATATGATTGCAAAATGAGTTGGTATTTTCTCAGCTGATTTAGCTGTTTTTTACAGAAATTAAAATTTTTTTTTTTTTAAAGAAAGCAGGAGTTGGGGGGGGAACAAAGGGAGAGGGAGATAATCTCCAGTAGACTCTGCACCGAGCGCAGAGCCTGATGCGGGGCTCAATCCTACCACCCTGAGATCATGACCTGAACTGAAACCAAGAGTTGGACGCTTAACCAAGCCAGCCACGTACCCCTCAAGTTTTTTTAAAAATATATTTTAATTTTTAAAAAAGATTTTTATTTGAGAGAGAATGAGCAGGGGGGAGGGGCAGAGGGAGAGGAAGAAGCAGACTCCCCACTGAGCAGGGAGCAGACAGGAGGTCAATCCCAGGACCCTGGGATCATGACCTGAGCCGAAGCCAGACATTTAACTGACTGATCCACAAAGGTGCCCCTCAAGACTTTTTTTTTTTTAAGGTTCTAAAGTACCATACTTTAACTTGAGGATATAACTTGGTATACAAAGATAAGTTTACTTATATTTTTCATTTCTGTGAAGTAAGAGTTAAGCTTTGCTATGGTTATTAACTGCATGCACTAAAGGAGGATTAATAATTTTGTGAGTTAATGCAGACTAAAATAGCATATCAGTATACTTTCTATTCTTGCTTGTGTTCCTGCAAGAAAAGCTGACGAAATGCCTGTCAATTTTCCATAAAACCATACCCCTTCCAACAAAGGGTTTACATTAAAATTAGCATTCTCTGAGAGTAAATATGATTCTATCTCTCTTTTCATCTCAGATATTCTGGTTTACTACTGCCTGAGTACAGTCCAAAGTATCAGCATCATTTTGTAGAAGACCTCCTAAAAATGTGGGAATAAGTCACATACATAAACATCAATTCCTATGTTCCCACTAGTAGATAATGATCTACATTGCTATGGAAAAATTTTAGTTGTAAAATGTAATATCTGAGGATATTTTAAAATCATGCATTCATAGAAAAAGTATTTTGAAAATACCACTCAAAGTAAGACTTATTTAAAATATTAAAACAAACCAAATAAACTTACTTATCTATAAGACAGCCAAAAATTCCAAATCCTTTTATGACTGGGTAAATTTTTAATTTGCTTCAAGTTATTTTAACTGTGTTAGGTTTTTTTTTCTTTTTTCTTTTTTCCTGATAAATATAATAGCTTATAAATATAAGTCTGAAAGATTTACCCTCAAGTAGTTGAAGGATTCTTACTCTCTAGCCACCTCACTTCTCCTCTAAAAATCACCCTTTTCAATGACTTTCCAGAAGGTGACAGGGAAATGGGTAGAACAGACAATATCCATTTGGGTAGACAAATACCCACTTATCTAAAGGCTTTCAATTTTTATTAATAACTGAAGCTCCAATTCTCCATGCTGCCTACAGTCAGAGGCTTCCTGCAGGGAATCCACTCACAGCAAACAGCCAAGTGACATTTCAAATATTTTTATGTGCTTTAAGAGGTTCTTGTAATAGATAGCTAATACAAATTAAGACAGACTTTCAAGATACTTATTGGGATACCAATAATATATACACATTCAACCTAAGTACAAATTATACATAATCTTGGCTACATATTTAACCCAAGTATTATATTCTTTTTGTATTCAGTAATATAATTACTTATGTGTCTTTTATTAGGCTATTTGGAAACAAAAGAAAACTTACAGCTCATCAAGCCTAGTGGTTTGCCTTAAGCTCTTGAGTGTATGTTAAATTCAGGGAGAAAACCCTCTACTTTTACCTAAACACACACACACAGAGCATGCATTCAGAAACGATTACGTAAACATAAATAAAACATCTCCCCATTATTCTGCTCTTGAAATTATGTGGCCAGTTGTTAAACTAGTACCATTTGCAATTAGTTTCAAAATTGTACTAATGAAACAAAATATTGAATAAGCTATGTGATAAGGCCTTAATTTTAATCTTTTTAAGTTCATTAAAATAGCCTAGTTCTCACTAACTGGCTCTACCACACTTAGTGAATAAGCCACACCAAGTTATTTAACTATATGAGTTCAATGAGTTTAAGGCAAAAAAAAAGGTCAATAACAGTTACACACCTCATAGAACTGGAAGAGGGTTAATAAACATAAAGCACTTACAACAATGCTTCATAAATACTCAAATTTAAGCTATTATTAAAGTTAATAAGCTGGTAATTATTCATTTAACATTAGTTACTAGTAAAAATGACAAAAATCTGTTCTAGAAATCAGGGAGACTATGTATATATTCTTATATTTACACGTCTGTGAACATTTTATACAAGTAAGTACACATAAAAAATTAATAAAACCAATGTGACAACCAGTCAAAAAGTCAAAGTGCTTTTAAATGTTTTAGATTTTGCATGAAAAAGTTAAAAAGAAAAAAGAGGATAACATAACCAGTCATAACAGTCTTAATGATACTGATTTATACTGTTCCTCGTTGACATTTTTGGGTTCTAGGACACCCTTTATATATATATATAAAATACACACGTAAAAAATCTTTGTAAATATAGAATCAACTTTCAGGTATCTTGAAGCCATTTTGTATCACTAAATAATTCTATATGAGATGCTACATGAATCTACTAAGGTTTTCCAGGGATGGTTATGATTTAACCCAAGAAGGGCCAAATTACATATGATATTTATACATTACCAAAATTATTTTTTTTCAAGATTTTATTCCTTTATTTGACAGAGAGAGAGCACAAGGAGGGGGAGCAGCAGAGGGAGAGGGAGAAGCAGGCTCCCTGAGGAGCAGGGAGCCCAATGCGGGACCCAATCCCAGGACCCTGGGATCATGACCTGAGCCAAAGGCAGATGCTTAACTGACTGAGCCACCCAGGCAACCCCAAAATTATTTTTTTTTAATATGTTATTTTTATTCCTCACTTTTCATGTAAACCATTAGTTCTCAAACCTGGTCCAAAGTCAGAACCACTAAGAGCATTTTAAAAAATACAAATTCCCAGAACCCACTCTAGATTTACTGGATCTCCAGGGGTAGATATGAAGAATCTTTCTTTCTAAAAGAGCTGCTCAAGGTATTCTGATGGGCAGTCAGGTTTGAAAATCAGTGTTTAATATAATACCACTTTAGATGCCATTCTCTTACAGGATTCAAATAATTTCACATAAATTTTACTTTAAATATAAAATCATTATAGTTATACAATTATAATCATTGATATACAGGGGGGAAAACCCACATAACTTATCAGAAATATCCCATGGGTGAAAGTAAATCTTAAATGTTTTCTGATTCCTAACCCAGTTCATTGCTCTAAAGCCACTTCCCTGTCTACTGAGCATGAGCATAAAGTTCAATCACTGTTAAGTACAGGTAATTAAAAACAAACACACAAAAGCATTTCTGCAAGCCACATCATAAAAGGAGCAAAATGGCACTTATGGCAAGAAGTCTAGAATTCAAAATAATGAAAAGTGACTGTGATCTCAACATGAAACAGAAAGTGTGTAACAAACATGTAAGTCAGCCTTTCTGAAAAATGGGAAAAATAATTCTTAGCACAGGTTAGGTGAATAGAAAAAGAAATTCAATTCAAATGAAGTCATTTTGAGCTTCTAAGTTCTGAAAAAGGTTTCATATTCTGTAAAATGGACTTAATGATTAAAAACCAAACAAAAAATTTAGCCACAATAGGTAAAATGAAAGTACTTTCACTAGCATAGTATAAAACTAAGATTTACAGAACACTTTACCAAGATTTCCCTTACCTAAAGTATCCACTTCTGTAACTGACTTTGTTTCTAGATGGAGGTCAATATCCTTTGGAATGGTCAATGGCTTACTTTCAATGTGACCATTGTATTTCCTATAAAAATCAGACAAGTGACACAAAAAGCAAGTTACCTATACTGTTATCCAAGTGCTTATATCAACTAATCACAAATGGGGTTTTAAATTTCACAAAGGAAGCAGAATTTCTAATATTTCATCAAAAAGGAGGTAAAAGAGTCAAAAGTTACAAAAGTGGTTTTTAAAGGGAAGACTACAAAATGTGGATATAAATTATTATGGGAATATGCAGATTACCAGGGGAAGATTTACCTAAATTAGTGACAAAATCTTGATTACTAGCTTAGCACTTCACCCTATTTCTCCTACTCTCTCTCCTGTAGATTTTAAGACAACTAACATCTTTTCATTTAGGTACAAGAGTAAAAGCAAATAAAAAATTAAAGAAACACCATTATCACATAATATTTAAGCATATGGGAGAAAATCTCAGAATACCTAAAAGAGGATAAAGTGGCTCCTCTGTGACATGAAATTCATATAAGAAAGCAAAGGCAAGGAACTGGCATCCTTTCTTGTATTTCACTTTGGAACAATTTATTTCTTTAGGTACAAAAATAAAAGGAAATTAAACCAAAATGCATCTCTCTCTGAAATTATACATGTCCACACATATGTATAAAGAGACCTGTAGCTATAAACAAGTCAGAGTTGAAGAAATATATTAAGATTTACGTGCATAAGAAATTCAGTTATGTGAAAGGCTAATTTGGAGTTGCTTTTACTGAATCACAAATGGGGGAAATAAAAGAATTCTTTAGGTACACACGTATCATTCCCAAATTTAATTTTTAAAGACACTCACACATATATAGAAAGTAATAAATTAAGTTTCAATAGCATTAATTACAATACCAAGAAACAATTTCCATTTTTTTCTGGAAAAACTTCAGTAAAAATATCAATTCATGTCAATAAATCAAATATTAATTATTGCTACCAGGAATAAGACAGTGCCATTTTGGCATCATTTTGTACATGTAAAGTCTTTTCAAAATAAAACAGAGAAGGAGGGCTTACACTCAATATTCCAATGATCTTTAAGGTGTATTTGCAATGATAAGTGTAAAAGAGAATGGTTAGCGAGATCAGAAGTCTTTTTAAAATTTCCAATTTCATGCCAAATAATCATTATGTTTAAAAAAAACTTTAGCACCTACAAATGCATTAGCTCAGGTTAATATCATTTTTATGATACACATGAGAAACCTGGTGACAATTTGTTGTCACTGACATTTTGTAATATATTAGAATCATAGTTTCAGGTCCTAAGTCCTCCCCAGCTGAGGACACTAAGGCCATATAGAGAGGCTAATTATCATGTACTTTACTTGAGAATTCAATTTAAATAGAGATATAAAATTTTAAAGCTGGAAAGATCCTTCAGAATTACTATGTTTGGCCCTTCCATTTCATAGATAAGGCTGCTGTGGTCCATTCAGTGAGGTTTATTAACAGGCAGTTTTCTTCATAAACTTTAAATGTGAATATAATATATAGCAACTGAATGGGACCTACGAAGTTATACTGGCTACCCTTTTTATTTGAAAAATGAAGAAAAGAGGTCAAAAGCAGGTAAATTTGCCCAATTTCATAATAACGAATAACAGTAAATTCTGGAAAAGAACTCAAATCAACAGATAAATGAGTTAGACGGTAAAAAGATGGGCTCTGGTTTTCTCCCCAGACAACCCCCAGCAAGTTTTAATATGATGGCTATACTGGTTTCATAATTTAAACACAAAGAATAAAATTAACCATTCTTAAGTAAAATAATCATTTCTGTGCTCATATATCATATTACTAAATACAGGATTTTCTTAAAGGGCAATTCAAAATTATTTTAGATCATGGGTTTTAATCTCCAATCTACCAAACGCGCATAGCATTATCAGTAAATGTTCCTTTAAGGAACGTACAAAATATATTTACATAAATTGTCTCAAATACTTAACACTTTATAAGCTCAACAATGTAACTTACCTATCTTTTCTGCTTTTCCCTTTTTGCTGCTTCCCTGCAAGAATTCTTAATTCTTCTTCTGTAGGATGTTGATACCATCTCAAACTAAGAAAAAAAGAATCCTTTTAAATAAAGGAATTAAAATCACCAGAATTATTCATTTATTGTACAAATATTTATTTAGTTTCCTATTCGTGAAGAAACTGAAGGGAAATACCAGGTGAAAAACTCTAATCTGAATTAAGATACTACTGCTTATGCCTTATAAGGGTTTCGATTCAAATCCAGCACTTACCAAGCACTTACTAGATGCCAGACCCTGCAATGCTGTTTATAGGTGTATTTTTTATCACTGACAATTATTAATACATATTAAGGCTATATAGGCCTACTATTAAAAGTAAATGGACTGAATTCTGCAGGCAAGCTGGCAGGAGCTCATTAGAACTCTCCACCCATCCTTCATTTACACGGAAGAAACTGACAGTTGTCTTAAAGAGAGTCCTTTGAACGTCCTCAAAACTACAAGTAGTTTTTGCTTTCCTTTCCTATCCTCCCCTCCTTTAATTTAGTTGGAGAATTCTAAAACTTTATGTATATAAAAATAAGAGTAAATTGTATTTACAAAACCCTTTAAGTTAGGGCTCCAGTAACTGGGTGTATTCACCTCCACCACACCGTCAAAAGACCCAAACAAGTCACTTAATCCTTCCCTGTCTCACCTGGATTTCCTATCTACCAGCTACCTAAACTTGATATTCAAGTTTAATCTTCAATGCACCCTGTCCACATATTATCATTAATTCTGTTCTTTAACTGGAGTCCTTGTCTTCCCTGGACACTCCCCTAAATGCATTCTGATCCCAAAGTTATCTTTCCATAATGCAAATCTTATCAAGGTAAATGCCTGTTTAAATCCTTTCCAAGAGTCTTCACAAGGTAAAGCAGTGAGGAGGCAGCTAGGCAAAGACTTTCATCAAGGCCCTGTTTTTATAAAGGAGAAACATACACGTAGTATTGCTAAACCTTCCAATTTTTCAATTACAAAAAAATCTAACTTTTTAAAGTAAAATATCTCAATTAAAAATGTTAGCAACTGATTTGCTGTTTTTAAAACCACTGAAGAATTGGCAATTTGCATAATGACTGGATATCTGATGATGTTATAAAATTACTGTTAAAAACTTTTAGCTGTAAAAACAGGATGATAGTTATTTTTATAAAAAGCTCACATACTTTAAAGATATACACAGAAGTATCTATGAATGAAGTAATATTTGCTACAAAATAATATGTTGGGGGGAGGAGAGATGAAGGGGAACACAGATGAAACATGTTGACCACCAAGTGTTAATTGTGATACATACATAGGAGATCATTATATTCATTATATATTCACTGTATTATTCTGTCTACTCTTTGTATATGTTCGAAATTTTCCATTAAAGTTATAACACACACTGTAAGGCCCAAATGTGCATAGGATTTGTGACCTGTTTACAGACTTTCATGACCTGAGTATTATCTACTTTACCAGACTCACCTTCAACAACTACTTTTTGAACATGATATTCTAGCTAAATGACATTTTATTCCACAAATTTGTTCATCCCTTGATGTTTTCGCATATATTCTTCTATCTGCTTATAAACACCTATGCCCCTATCTGGCAAACATCTAATTTACCTTTTATTATTTATAAGGCAAGTTGCCCTGTGGTGTAAAAAAGGAATGTATCTGGTCATTGTCTCCAGTTCTTGGCAAAGAGTTTTAAAAGCCTTTTGAATTTCCTGAGTGATAGGGGGTTTCTTTGTTATGTTATCAAGGGGACTCCTGGTAGACCTCCAGATAGCTTCAGAATGGTAGATGGTCACCAGAAATATCAACCATGTGATTAGAGCTGGGATTCTTAACCACCTGATCTGCAGGAAGGAGATGGGGGCTAGAGATTAAGTTCAATCATTTGTCCAGTTATTTAAAATCATACCTATGTAATGGAACTCCATAATATCTCTCAACAATGAAGCTCAGAGGAGCATCCTGGCTGGCCAAAACACTCATGTGCTTGGAGGGTGACAGGCCCTGACTCCACAGAGAGGTCATGGAAACTGCACTTCTTCCCAAACCTATTCCTCTACCATCTTTATAATAAAACTGTAATCCTAAGTATAGCATATAGCACTTTCCTGAGTTCTACTTGTTCTAGCAAATTACTGAACATGAGGGGTGTCATAGAAATGCCCCAATTTGTAGCCAGTAGCCAGTTTTCAAAAGTATGGGTGGCCTGGGGATTCCAAGAACTTGCAGCTGGCATCTGGAAGCCTAGGCATTCTTAAAGAGAACTTTGTCTTTAACCCATGGAGTCTATGTTAACTCCAGGCAGTGTCAAAATTAAACTGCAGTTGGTATCAGACCAGTTGGATTAAAATGAAATACTCCCCTAACTGAAAGATTCTTGGGAGTAAAGATTTTCTGACTTGTTTTTGTATACTTCAAAACTAGTACAGTTACTGGCATATAGTAAGTGCTCAAAAAGGATCACTGAACCAAAATGAATTCAGTTCTCCTCATAGTTGAAAGGTTTTAAAATAAAATATATATCCCAACCAAAAAGTCTCTAAACTAATTAAACATGGGTGAGGAGGCACTTCCTGAAATTTCCATTTAAGTCCAGAATTTTAACTTACAGTCGATTCTTGTTATTCGCGGTAGTTATGTTCTATAAAGTCGCCGCGAACACTGAACATTGCTCCTAGGGGAAATACAGGGTTAGGTTCCTGCGAGCCTCTGGTCACAACATTTTCATCAACCAATCAATACAAAACCTTGTTTTATGTGTGTTTATGTTTACAGACACCTTATTTAACATATACTGTTGATTCATTAAACATTTAATTCACAGCCAACAGCACTATAACCCATGCCTAAACAAAGCTTACTTAATAACTGTAATCTTAAGTATAGTATTTTCCCGAGTTCTGTATTTCTAGCAAATTTTCTCCATGAGGCATATCATGGCCTTCTTGTGCTTAGGAACACTAGACAGCCCTTCAGCACTATCCTTGGAGGCCATTTTAAACAGTAAAATCAACAAAAAGCTAAAATGTGAACAACATGATGCTAAATAGACCATGAAAAGCACACTCGTTTACAATATGAAAGGTGAAACGAGGCCTCAGCTGGGAACGTGGGCATTGGGCCACTAAAATTTTTTGCCACTCTAGATATGTCTTTGAATGACCTTGAAAGCACCCCAAGTATGAATTTGGGAGTTACAAATGAACTTCAGCAAGTACATAAATCACAAATACAGAGTGCATGAATGATGAGGATTGAGTGCATAACATTTAGAAGAACACTTAAGCAATAACTCACTTATAAAGACTAAAATTAGTCGTTTAGCTCTGAGAAATTACTAATTATTGCTAATAAGTGAAAGAACGCTTAGTATAGGAAAACTTAAGTTACTTTTAGAATACTATAATAACGAAATATTTTAAGATTCTTACATTTTCTAGGTTTTTCTTTTTAAATATACTAGAACTTGTTTAATCTCATTTTTGTGAACCCATTTTTCTAAAATGGATTGCACTTATAATTATACCTTTTATTGGACAACTCAGGTCATCTACATCAGTAATAATTATTGGTCAAAACTGGAAACTAAGGATGGTGGATGCTCTTAGGGCCACTTCTAGTCTGTTACTCATGTACCATCCATCCATCCATTCATTCATCAGACACTTATGGAGTTCCCTAGGGCCAAGTACTCTGCTAGGCAATTGAGATATAATCACATACAATAAAGCCAAAGTCCCTGCTTTCTTGATGCTTATATTCTAATTGGGGCTGAATTTAACCAATTAAAAAATGACCAAAAAATTACAAACTGGATACTACACAAAAGAACCAAACAAATGGTGAAAATGAGAGAGACAAGCCTTAGGCTGTAGGTTAGGAAAACCCATTTGAGAGGACATTAACCCACCATACCCATGGAGGGGAACAGCATTACAGGCAGGGAAGAGCATGTCCAAAAGCACAAAGGCATGAAAGAACACAGAACACTGCAGTAACCAAAAGGCCAAAGAGGCAGTTACACCATATGCAAAGAGAAACGTTATGAGGGAGGCTGAAGAGATAAAAAGTTAACAGATCATGCAAAGTCTCCTGGGTCACAATATGGAGTTCAGATTTTATGCTCAAAACAGGAGAGAGAAATAACTGTATTTGCCTTTTAAGATCTCTTTTGCTGCTTTCTGAATTAGAAGCAGGTAAGAAAAGGAGATATATTTTGGACGCTCAGGAAGTAGGAAAAAAAAAGAATGAAGGGTATCTACCCTTCTGATCTGAGGAAGATGGTAGCACATTTTCTGAGATGGAGTAGAACAGGAAGAATCAAGAATTTAAACATGCTGAGTTTTTAAGTACCTATGAAATAATAAGTGAAAACATCAAGAGGACAACTGTATATTAGAATCTAGAGCTCAGAGATAACCTGGGGTCATTACCTAACTGTGGTATTTATGGAATCAATAAGATCACCTAAGGGGAAAATAAAACATGGTAGAAGGCTAAATAGTTAATAAGGAAGTGAAAAGTAGGGGCACCTGGGTGGCTCAATGGATTAAGCGGCTGCCTCCGGCTCAGGTCGTGATCCCAGGGTCCTGAGATTGAGCCCTGTGTCGGGTTCCTGGCTCAGTGGAGAGCCTGCTTCTCCCTCTCCCTCTGCCCCCGCCCCCACTTGTGCCCTCTCTATCCTCAAATAAATAAAATCTTAAAAAAAAAAAAAAAAAAGGAAGTGAAAAGCAGAGTTCATGAAGACAATTCATGTGATAAATGTTGCTACAACAGAATACAGGGAAATAGGCCAAAACTAAGAAATGGACATGGGAGGGGCTTTGTTTTTTAAGGCAGAAGAGAGGCAGGGCTGTGACTCTATTTATTGTTGCTGTTACTTTTCATAAGAGATCTTTAAAAAAAAAAGTATGTTTATGTGTGTGTGTGCTAACAGTAATAATCCAAAGGAAGTGAAACAATTAAAGACAAGGAAGAAAGGAAGAATTAGGTGAAAGTTAGAGAGAAAGAGATATAGAGCACAAATGCAGGAACTGGGCCCTGACAGACAGGACACCTCCTCCTCAGGCCAAAATTAGAATTTATAGACATTTTTTAAAAAATAGAGATGGGTTGCACATGTAAATAGGGTTGTGGGTTTGGTGGTGAGAAAACGATTGCGGGGCTCTGGTTTCAAGAGCTGAGGCTGAGGCAGGCATGCCCAGTATTTGAGGAGAAAGGATTTGAGTTGAAAGCTGCCTGAGAAGTGGAGCAGACAAAGAATGCCAGGCAGCATGGAGTAGCTAAGGTCTGAAAGTTCAAAGTAAAACTTAGAAGGACAGTTGCACTGTTTTCCTTAACAGACAGTGCTTCATACATAGTTGGATTCCATACCATGTGGTTCCCATGTACTAGACACTTAAAGCTCTGGTCTCAGTTTTTAGCCTTTTCTTTTGCTAGTAGTTGGTATGTCTATCTTAGCAAAATAACTTGCAATCTGCTTGTAACTGCTGAACCATGCCTTTCTAATATGGGCTTGGAAGACATGTAAAAGCTAATTAGCTTTAGATTCTATGCAGCAGTTAATAAGAATGGTTACAAAAATACAATTAGAGAAAAACGTTTTGTGTTAATGTTATAAAATTGCACATACAGTATCATCACAACTATGACAGGAACATATAAGAAAAGATTAAAAGGAAATACAACAAAATGTACACAGTGATTATCTTCAGCTGATGAGAATATAGTCCATTACCTCTTATTTTTCCTTCTTATCAATTTATTATCTTTTTCTATATCACAGGCATATATTATGTTTGAAATGGGAAAAAAAACCTTTAAAATAGAAAGTATTAATAGGATCTCACTAAAAAACTGAACTTCTTACATTTAAGTTAAATGCATTAATGTCAGTGTATTTTATGACATTTACGTTGGCTATTCAGTGGCTTTTCTCACCTATGTTCAAATTGTCAGCAGTGTCTCAGATAATAAAGCCAACCTGGTATTCCACTTCACTAAATCACTGAAATAATTTTTTACTAACTGTCTTATATAAACCTCTTACATAAAATACCATCAGACTATAACTTTTCTTACTAAAGTTCAATAGCACTGAAAAAATAGGTATCAGAAAATATAGAATGTATTGACCCTAATTCTTCAAAAAAAAAAAAATTAAACAGCAATGTCACTTAAAGCCAACCACCTCAAAAATTTTTCAAAACTATAAATTTCAGAAATTTAAAATGGAAATCTAAGCATGAACAAATAGAGAAAAGCTTAGTACTAAAAAAAAAAAAGGTTTTAATAATAATTATACAGAACTCTTATTTCAAAACACAGCTCACTATACTGTCTTTTTTTATTATTTTATTTTTATTTTTTACTTTTTTATTATATTCAGTTAGCCAGCATATAGTACATCATTATTCTTGATGTAGTGTTCAACGAACTATACTTTCAGTCTTCATTCTAAATCTCAATAATTTTAACAAGTGAAAAAAAATGAGAGAAAACAAATACCACTTAAAACCTAGAAAACCTTTCAGCACAAGTAGCTAAAATATCATTAACGCATATACATTCTCTTGTTATTCACTGGAAATTTTAATAAAACAGCATGGCATTCTGGAACTGAAAGTTAAAAGGCAAGGACAGCAAGGACTCAGGCATTCCATAAGGGTGGTAGCTGACAGTTTAAACCTTTCCCTTGGGTCTTAGGTCCCACCTACTGTGCATTTGAATAGTAGGTTTCTCTCACCAAAGGGAACTTGCAGATGCTTGGATCAGGCAACATGCAAAAGATAACAGGCAAAAAGAATTACAGCAATTGAACATGAAGGTGTTGTTACACGCTCTTTACCCAATATAGGATGAGAGAAAAATCAAAATAAATCGAACCAGAACAAGTTTTCAATGAGGAACACATGGTAAGAAGCAGACCAAAGTTGAGAGCCTCGGGAAATAAAGGGGCAGAGAAGAATGCAGAAAGTTTAGGCTAAACAATCAAGGAAATGGAAAACAGGTCAGCAAGGAAGCTAGTACGAAAAAAAAAAAAAAACGCAAAATCCTACGTCCTCATGCAAAACCCACTATTCAAATGTACAAAGAATGTAACCTATCACTTACCTCTCCATGAAAAGAGGGGCCAAGCAAACTTCAAAACAAAAAGGAACTTTAATTACAATAGTAAGTAGAGAATAATTTGGCTACTATAAAGTGGTATGCTGGACATGATACAGAACACCGCTGTATGATCTGAGCAACTGTTAGAAGTGTATGTTAGGGAAGGGGCGCCTGGGTGGCTCAGTCGTTAAGCGTCTGCCTTCGGCTCAGGTCATGATCCCAGGGTCCTGGGCTGGAGTCCCGCATCAGGCTCCCTCCTCCGCGGGAAGCCTGCTTCTCCCTCTCCCGCTCCCCCTGCTTGTGTTCCCTCTCTCACTGTCTCTCTGTCAAATAAATAAAATCTTAAAAAAAATAAAAAATTTTAAAAAAGAAGTGTATGTTAGGGAAAGCAGTTCATACTAAAGGTACAAAGAAACCAACTTCCCATGGTTTTCCCTCCCTTTGGGGAGAGAGGGAGGAATTGAGCAGTGAGAGCACTAGACTGTTCACAGTTGAGTTTTTCAAGGTTAGTAACACATGCTCACAGGTTACAGGAAGAAGAGATTTTGTTACCTAAGTTCTTGTTAAAGCAGAATCCCTTCAACAAAATCTGACAGTCACATAAAAGTCACATAAAAAGGCATGTAAAAAAAAGAATAACATTTTTGAGAAAAATATTTTTCTATTAAAGAAAACTGGAAGAATGGAGTATAAAATATTTATAATTTAGTAATGTGGAATAAATTTAATTTCAATAGTGGGGTGAGAAGTATAATTTGAACAGATGATATTTCTTAAACTCTACTTCACACTTAGCACATTTATGGTATGGTAATCAAAATCAATGGTGAGGTGCTTTTTCATTCAGAATAAAAGGGGGCTATGTAGTCACAGAAAAGCCAGAAGAATACAATAAGCAAAGACAAACATACACTAACTATATACATCCAGAAGGATAGCTTATACAAGGCTAAGTACCACTAGGAATAAAAGGTAGGAAAAAAAAAATAAATTACTCTGTTAACTGCCAAAAGAAGTCACAGTAATTGTTACCACCACCAAATTCCAAACTCTGTTCAAGTATGTCAGTTCCAGGACAACATCTGGAGTTGATGAGCAGCTACACATTAAATAAACACTATACTGTGAATTGAACTTCTGGATAAGAAGCCTAGATCTGTTTCATTTTTCAGTATGTGAGTATGAGTAAAGTTAAAAACTTGTTTTCTCATCTATAAACACATCACCTACAGCAGAGAAGGATCAGACACTCACCAATCTTTTTACTTCCTAGATACAATGAAAACTACATTCCCAGATTCCCCTGCACTATGGCCCACAGGGCCCCAGCCTATGGAATTCGGGCAGAACTAATAGGTCTATTTCTAAGCTTGGCCCCTTGAATCACCTGAAAGATCCACAGCCTACTCCCTTTAGCTGCCAAGTGACACAGCATCTGTAACACAAGATTCCAAGGCAGCAGGAGGAATACAAGAGCCAACAAGTCCAAAGAAGCATAGACTCCCAAAGTCACCACTTCAAGGACAGCTGAACCCTTAAAATATCATTTTGTGAAGAATCTACCTGGAGAGGTGCCCAACCCCTTCCTGACTGTCCCATTTGACCCTGATTCCCACCTGGGGAACTGGAATGAGAAACTAAGTTCAGACACTGAGATTTCTGAGGCCCTAACATACCACAAAACCCATTTCCTCTGCTACCTAGTTCAGGGTACAGATCCAAACAGGATAACAGAAATAAAAATTTTTATCAATATTAAGTTTTATAATAATGTAAAAGCAATATTAATAGAATTAAACCAGGGTAACGAAAAAAAAAACTACAGATATACAACACTAACAGCAATATACATTATTTAACAAGACCTAGGAAACTTATTTTTTTATATTAAAAATCAACAGGCTGCTAATATAAAAGCAAAACTGTTGATTCCTTCAAGGTATGACTTCTTCAAGTAAATGGCAGGAGGCTTACTCATTAAGTAAAAACATAAAAAAAATCCAACAGCACTTTAAACCTTCCATTCCAAAAAGACAAAGATTGATGAGAGATATGGACATAAATTTATATGACACAAAAAGACAAGCCATATCTGTTAAGAAAAATATGAGTATTTATTTACAATATGAAGATATGATACTGGTGGGACAAATATTAGGACGATAGATACAGAACCTAAAAACATGTCTCTTCTGTCATACTCATGATTAATCTATCATGGAATCTACATATCTATTCACTTGAATAGTTCTATTCAATAGTTCCATTCAATATAGTCACTCCCAAGCCATGAGCCTCACCCCTTAAATTCCTTTAAACATTTTATAGATGATAAAGAATGCCCTCAGATCTTTCTCTTTCTTAAACTCAATAGCATCATAAGATTTAAAATGTAAACGGTCATTTCTGATCAAAATTTTTACATGAGCAATTTAGAAGGCATTTTACTTTTTATCAATATTAAAACAGTATAATTTCATATCATAAAAGGATGATATAACAATAATTATGCCAAAAGGATAAAATCAATGATCTGATTCAACAGTTAGGCAACAACATTTAGCAATTTGACTTCATGACCTAACAATTTCAGGATTAACATTAAAGAAAGATAGCTGATCTTAAAAACAACACAGGAAAAGAAATGGATTATAGCAGAAAAGTTAACTATTACTAGAAAATTCTGACTGCTATCCTTGGAACCTGATTTGGAATTAGAAACAGCATTAAACACTAAAGTTAATCTGTTTACAAAAGCAAATCAGGGTCACAAAAAATTAACTTCATGTTTATTTTTACCTCCCCCTCAAATTAGTAGTATTTTATGAAAGTCTTGTCAAGAAAGTAGAGATTTTTATTATAATACATAATTCTAATATTAACAAAGAGAAAAGAATTAGGTTTTCAATCTCTGAAGTTTAGCTTTTACTGGTGCATGTAAGTTTTATAGAAACAAATGGAAAGCAGATTAGGTAAAAACATGGAAATTGCTTATACCCTAAAATGAAACAAGACTGCCCAGATCTTTAGAGCCAGCAAGAGATCTGGAAGTCTCACTGGAGACTCATCATAGTCTATAAACATGGAATTCTCAGTAGAAAACAAGTTACCTTAACATATTTTTTATGTAATTTATTACTTCAGATTCCATTTATTTAGAATGAATGATAATTTGCCTACCTGATGTTTATCCTTTCATGATCTATAGAAAGGGGTTTGATAAGCAAAAAAGTAAACAAGACTACATAAGGCATAAGACTACACAATTAAAAACTAGTTGCAGATGACTAATTTTTTTCTCTTATAAATACTCTTTATAGAGGTTTTCAACTTCACTAAAACTTTAGTCATTATTTACTTTGCTAATAAAACATGTTTTTAGGGGTGCCTGGGTGGCTCAGTTGTTAAGTGGCTGCCTTTGGCTCAGGTCATGATCCCAGGGTCCTGGGATGGAGCCCCACACTGGGCTCCCTGCTCAGCGGGAAGCCTGCTTCTCCCTCTCCCACTCCCCCTGCTTGTGTTCCCTCTCTTGCCATCTCTCTGTGTCAAATAAATAAATAAAATCTTTAAAAACAAAACACGTTTTTAAACAGCTGTTCTCTCTCATATTCCATACATGTATGCGTGGGTGTGTGTGTATGTGTATCAGTGGTCAAAAATATTTTTAAGCAATCCAAGTATTTTTCTATATTTAAATGATATGAAAAAAGTATGAAGCATAAAGAATATTAAACTAGAAAATAAATTCTAATGGAAATTTAGCTTTGTGGATAGAACGGCCTTGAACTAATAATAAAGGCTTATTATTAGTCTTGCAGTGTATAAAATCATTAGGAGGATAAGAGCTATTAATTGTTTTCTAAGTCCAAAAGGTCTAAACAAAAGAAAATGGACCTACAAATCAGTAAACAGAATTTGGCTATTTACTGGAGATGAATAATTAGAATAAAACTATAGACATGGTACCAAATCTACAACTTACCTTTCATAATTGCACAGGATTTTGCCAAGTATTTCTATATGCAATTTTCCTGCATTTGTGTCATATCCCCTAAATTCAACTTCTTTACTTTCGATTTTATTATTTTGTTGTAAAAATATCAGCAAGGAAACTTAGCTCCTTTGTGGAAGGATTAGGAATAGTAGTAAGGTTATAGTGTAGTAGACAAAATTAAAACCATACAAAGTAACTCTGCCCCCTCCTTGTCAAGTTAAAGTTTAAAATTCTTTGCAGTAAAACAAAGAACCCCTAATTCTCATAATAAACTCTCAACTGAGTCACCAATAATAGAGCATACACTCTCACTCATTTTTTTCAGCAACAGTGAAAATATTTAAACACTTCAATGTATAGTCTCATCCCCTTGTTGACCAACCTTTTAAGAAGGTAACTACAGGAAAGTTATTTGGTATTTTCATTGACCATGGACAAAAGGGGACAGGAAGGAGGGAGGAGTGAATTCTTGACCATGATCCAATTACCTTTATACTAAAAAAATAAAACTACTAATATCTAAAGTAAGAAAAATAAGGAAGCTAGATTTTTCTCAGAACTTTCTTTTTGCCATGTTTTTAAAAAATAGGAATTCATACTTAACTTCTAGGAAATCAATCAGCCTGATATTTGAAAGTGCCAGACACAATTAGCCTAACTTTGCCTTACCTGCCATTACAGAGTAGCCATCGAGCAAGAGAATAGTGAGGTATAATCTTCTGCATGACACTGGCCATCACCATGGTAACGACCAGCTGTATACCTATCACACCCTGTATAAAACAAACAAACAAGTTTAACAATGAATGACTTTAAGATTTGAGGACACTGGTGGAAAACTTTCTATGCATTCTGAAAATTATACCTGAAAAAAGATGAGTTTACTGTTAAAATACATATTATTCTGGCATTTAAGCATTTCAAAACCACATGTTTAAACTTAAAACATTTGATCTCACAATCTTCTACAAATTACCCGAGGGTAACATCCATTTTAATAAAAGTTAAATGAGTTAGCATGCACATTTAGAATCAATTCCCAAGAAATGTTCTCCATTATTTAAGGGTATCAAAATGAAGTGAAAAGTAGTGATCTTTTTCATCTTTCTCCAAACTTACTCTATTCAACACACTTAAAACATTAGTTTGGCAAGCTTTAAAAGTATGCCCTACCTTTTACTTCTAAGGTGGTACTGATAATTAAATGATTAAGTGAATGATTAAAGAACATTAACTATAGTAAGTGTGATGACAGAACTGGCCTGAAAGTCATTAGAAAAAAAAAAATTGGGGCACCTGGGTGGCTCAGTCGTCAAGCATTTGTCTTCGGCTCAGGTCATGATCCCAGGGTCCTGGGATCGAGCCCCACATTGGGCTCCCTGCTTCGTGGGAAGCCTGCTTCTCCCTCTCCCAGTCCCTCTGCCTGTGTTCCCTCTCTTGCTATGTCTCTCTCTGTCAAATAAATAAAATCTTTAAAAAAAAAAATTAACTCATGATGTCATCACCAACTTCCAGTGGGTAGGCCTTCAACAATGTCCAAAAACCTCCTTAGTTTACTCTCATTATTCCCTCCCTGTTCTCTGTGATAACTAATTCAAAACCTTCCCCCATCTCCTCACACCTCCAACCTCCCTTTCTAACTCTCGATTCAGTAGAGGACATCTTGTACTTCACAAAGAAAATATACAGCATCGGGGTGCCTGGGTGGCTCAATCAGCTAAGCATCTGACTCTTGATTTCAACTCAGGTCATGATCTCAGGGTTGTGAGATCGAGCCCCATGTGGGGCACCCTGCTCAGCAGCGAGTCTTCCTGAGATTCTCTCTCCCCCTCTGGCCCTCCTCCGACTATCAAATAAATCTTAAAAAAAAAAAAAAAAAGGAAAAGAAACACCATCAAATGAGAACTCTCACTTGCTACCAACAAGCTCACAATCATTTGTATCTGCACCCATCTTTTCCCGCACCCTCTAGAAATAACAGAACATCTTCTACACAAATCCCTGCATCTGTGCTTCAGAGTCCATCCTCTCTTGATTTTCAGGGACCTCAACCACTGAATAGTTTACTTACTATATTTTCTTTAATCTCTTCTGTATCTGAATCCTTCCTACCAGCTCTGTAGCATTTGTCTCTCTCATCTTTCTGAAATAAAACAGTAATTTTCCCTCATTCTATAGCCCTCCTCCTTCATATTCGTAGCTACTTGACAAAAGACTTGTTGTCACTATTTCTATGTTCTTATGCCCCCCACACAGTTCCCATTTGACTTGTGCTTCAGCCCATTCCACTGAAACATCTACCATCAAGATCACTTCATCTCGCCAAATAACCTTTCCTTATCTTAAATCACAGCAATATCCCACAAGGTCTACCACATGCCTAGCTTTACTCACACCATGACAATCAATTCTTCATACTCCTCTTTGCTACCTCTTCCCTCTATCCAAGCAGTCCAAAAATAAAGTTGAATTCCTACCTCAAACCTAATATACCAAAAAAGTACATAAAAAAATATAAAAGTGTTTAAAAAGAAGTAGTATAGAGTACAGGTTTAAGAGCATGGATTCTAGACCCAAACTGCCTGGGAAAGAATCAGCCATCTACTAGTTGCATGACTTTTCACAGGTTATTTAAACATTTTGTACCTCTATTACCTTTCCTATAAAATAAAGCTACTAATTCAACCTACCTAACTTGGTTAGGAATTATGCCTGATACAGAGTAAGTTCAATATGTATTAGTACTATTTGTTGTTATTGTCATTGTTATTACCACTATTGTAAGATAACTTTTTTAAGTTTTTACTTTAAGTTTTTAAATTTCAAGACAGAGAAGTTGTTTCAAAAAACGACAAGTCTCCTAAGTGATAAAAGACCAAAAAATAAGTAGAAAAAAATCAAATTTCATTGATTATAACAAACTGTTCAACTGACTGTTCATCACTGTAACAAATGTACTACTCTGGAGTGAACTGGTGATGGGGGGGTGGGGAGGAGGTGGGGGGCCGTGGGTTGAGCATATACAAGGAAAGGGTATACAGGAACTTTCTTGTACTTTCCATTAATTTTGCTGTGAACCTAAAACTGCTCTAAAAAATAATTAATTAAAAAAATCAAATTTCTGTAATAGAGAATATAAATAATGTCAAATGACTAGCTGGGAAACGGCATTTGTAACTCACATCATAAAGGGATAATTTCCTTATACTATAAATAGCGAGAGTTCTTAAAAATCAACAACAGTACTCTCCCCCTCCCACCCACTCCCCATTCTGCAGGAGATATGTTCCAAGACCCCCCGTGAATAACTAAAACCTGGGATAGTATCCAATCCTATATAGACAATGTTTTTTTATTTCCTTTGAGCTTTTCCTTTTTAAAAAAAATTTAAACTCAAATTAATTAACACATAATGTATTACTGGTTTCAGAGGCAGAGGTCAGTGATTCACCAGTCTTATGTAACACCCAGTGCTCATCACATCACATGCCCTCCTTGAAGTCCATCACCCAGTTTCCCCATCCCCCCACCTCCCTCCCCTCCAGCAACCCTCAATTTGTTTCCTATGGTTAAGAGTCTGTTATGGTTTGTCTCCCTCTGATTTCATCTTGTTTTATTTTTCCCTCTCTTCCCCTATGATCCTCTGTTTTGTTTCTTAAATTCCACAATGAGTGAGATCATATAACTGTCTTTCTCTGGTTGACTTATTTCGCTTAGCTTAATACCCTCTAGTTCCATCCAGTTGCAAATGGCAAGATTTCATTTTTTTGATGGTTGAGTAGTATTCCACTGTATATACTATGGGCTCTTTCCATAGTTTGGCTATTGTGGACATTGCTGCTATAAACACTGGTGTGCAGATGCCTCTTCGGATCACTACATTTGTATCTTTGGGATAAATACCTCATAGTGCAAATGCTGGGCTGTAGGGTAGCTCTATTTTTAACTTTTTCAGGAACCTCCTTACTGTTTTCCAGAGTGGCTACACTAGCTTGCATTCCCACCAACAGTGTAAGAGGGTTCCCCTTTCTCCACATCCTCACCAACATCTGTCCTTTCCTGACTTGTTAATTTTAGCCATTCTGACTGGTGTGAGGTGGTTATCTCATTGTGGTTTTGATTTGAATTTCCCTGATGCCAAGTGATTGAGCATTTTCTCATACACAATGTTTTTTTTCTATACATACATACCTACAACAAAGTTTAATTTATAAATTAGGCTCAGTAAGAGACTAACAATTGTTAGTAACAAAACAGAAGAATTAAAACAACATACTGTAATAAAAGTTAAATCAATGTGTTCTCTCTCTCAGAATATATCTTACTATACTATCGTCGTCCTTCTTATGATGATGTAAAATGACAGAATGCCTACATGATTAGATTAAGTGAGATGAATGTCATAGGCACTGTGACATAGTATTAGGTTACTACTGACCTTCTGATGGTATGTCAGAAGGAGAATCATCTGCTTCCAGACCATGGTTGACCATAGGTAACTGAAACCATGGAAGTGAAACCACAGACAGTGGGGAGGGAGGAGGGTAACTACTGTACTAAAAGACCAAATGCCTAATTTAGAAATGAGTAAAAAATATGAACAGACAGTTCTCCAAAAAAAGAAAGTAAAAAATGGCTCTTAAACAGGACTGTTTTTAAAATGCTTTTGAAACCTGTCTCAACCCTGGTTTTACTGTGGATATTTTACTGCCTTATATTCTACCAGTTGGGTTAAAGTTCAGACCACTTTTGTATTCACCTAACATCAAAGGTTATATTTTTACCTTTCTACTTTCACATTTCCTATCACTTGAATTTACTATCCTATTTTCTGTGTAGTTTGTGATAGAAATTCTGCAATCTCCATACAATGAATGCCATTACAAAGAACTCTTTCAGGCAAAACAAGACCAAGAAATATATTAACAAGTATGTCAGAAGGTTGGTTTATTTGAGATTATAGACTAAAAAGCAGAAGATAAGTTTTTAGTCAGGGAAAGTTTTGTGGACAAAGTGAATCTCAATCTAGTCTTTAAAGCAATAAGTGATAGTATCACAGAATCTTCAAGGTCATCTAGTACAATCTCTCACAAACATATATACCAGTTTATTAGAGTATAAACTCCTTAATACCAGAAATCATATCTTAGTCATATCTAATAAATGTTACAGGTTAAATGGCATTTCAGAAAGACCAATACGGAAAATATATATGATGGAATGTGATGAATTGGGGAAGTGAGATATTTTGCTCAACTCTCTCCTCTCACTCCAAATCACTGAGCATATCACTAGTAGACATAGTATTGAAGATGTAAATCACGTGAAAGTAAAAAACAAAAATAAGCAAACTGGACTAAAATTAGGACTATCAACTAGGTTTCTGCAATGACCCAGACCAGAAATAATGAAGCTTTAAATTACAGTGGTATTGGGCGCCTGGGTGGCTCAGTCAGTTAAGCATCTGCCTTCAGCTCAGGTCATGGTCCCAGGGTCCTGGGATTGAGCCCCAGCGGGGAGCCTGCTTCTCCCTCTCCCTCTGCCTGCCGCTCCCCCTGCTTGTGCTTGCACTCTCTCTCTCGTCAAATAACAACGTCTTTTTAAAAAAATAATAAAATAAAATAAATTACAGTGGTATCTTTGGTACTCAGAAGAGAAAAGCATTCTGAAGATCTTGCTGCAGAATTCAGAGGCTTATCAAATATGGTGGCAAAGGAGGAATTAATAACCACCCCAAAAAATGCAAACACCAATCTCAATGTAGTAGTTAACGTTTGACTAAAAAACTGTTCAAAGCAAAAATGTAACCTCATAACATTCCTTTATTATGCCACTTCCACCTTTTTAAACAAAGTTAGAAACATTTTCTCAAAACCTCATCTATATACTGTGCTAAACACATTATTGTATGTATTCTTCTGACTTTCTAATAGTAGACAAATCTTTTCTAGAATGTATCTAATCTTTTAGAGAGGTAAAATTATGTGGAAACTATTTCACCAAAGTTACCCTTTTCGTATATACTGACTACAGATTTTCAAAATGGCAATCATTTTACAGAATTATATATTACCAATTTAATATACTAGGAATTCTAAATTTAGACCAACTTTTGAGACATTACTATGAAATTAGCAATTACAGCGTACATTCCAGGGATTAACATATTAAAATATAAAAAGTATTCATTAAGAGACACACAATTTGAAATTTAAAAACAAACCATTCTAACAACCTGTCTTCACTGCCCAACTTAGCACCTACGTATGCCCAAGTTTATACAAAAGCAGAATTTTTGAATTGTCTAACTTAAAAATAAAATTTCCTGAATATTTCCCTTTTTTTTAATTTTTAAGGATTTTATTTATTTATTTGACAGAGAGAGAGGGGGAGCACACGCACAAGCAGGGGGGAGTGGCAGCAGACGGAGAGGGAGAAGCAGGCTCCCGACGGAGCAGGGAGCCTGGTACAGGGCTTGATCCCAGGACCCTGGGATCATGACCTGAGCCAAAGACAGCCACTTAACTGACTGAGTCACCCAGGTGCCCCAAATATTTCTCTTTTTTTTTCTCATTTTTAATTAAAGAGAATGATTAAATAAATTTGACCATAAACAACCATATATTTCACAACAGGAAACTGTCAAACTGTGCAGAGACGTAGTGAGGCTACAAAGTCCATCATGGCTGAAGACTCAAACATAACCATATGGATCATTGACTCAAGCAGCCTTAATAATGTATCAAAACAATAACTTGACCAAAGAGATGGTTTCTGTCTAGATTCATTGCCCCTAGGCCCTGATTCCCTTGATAACTATAACTGGGAAAAGTCATTTATGAAATAGCTCATAAGCACCCAAGAAGGGTGAAACACTAGGGCAACTTAGGTTTCAACCTTTCCATATCTATTAACCTGAGGCCATGAAGAGCAAGATAAAATTATTTGCCTTTAAGTCTCTAGAAGAATAATCATTTCAGTTTTTGTCAGTAATCATTTCTGGGTAGGTTAAAAAAGTTCTTATAAAGGAAGATTAAACAATCCTCCAAGAAATAAAATATATCAGATATCAACATTTTATCTTACTTGTCAATATTGAAAATAAAATTCTCAAAACTTAAATATAAGTGCTACAACTTTAAAATTCAAATTTGGAATACCTTGTCAGACTCAGTGGAGTTGACATTTTTTTTTGTTTCATTAAACTAGCTCTCCTGCTGACAGACTGAAACAAAGCACACACTGTTTACCATTAGGAGGCATATTTGCATATATACTTGGGACTCAGACCAGCCCAAATGATTTCAAGTATAATCTCCCTGAATAAGTTAGAAGAGAGAAAAAGGAAAGAGGATATTACCTGTATAGGCTGCTTTTAGACAACAGGCTAGAGCAATGGAAAAGAGTCCAGAGAGACCACCAAGCTGAATGCGAACAGGCTCATTAAGCACCCACCTCAAAACAACTGCAAGCCCTAACTGACCAATTACAAGCAAGCACAGTTCCTAAGATTCCCAAAAAAGGGGAAAATTCCGTATGTCCTCATACTTCCTTGCTTTGCCCTAAAAATGCTGGCCCTCACAACAGCCTAGTCGCAGACAGTCTCTGCTCTGCTGTCTCTCCCACTGGTGAATTCTTTTAGGGTCTGTGCTGCCGGCCCCCATCCACTCTGGACACCGGGCCATCCGATCAGAGCGCCCCCATTACCTAATGACCTTCCTACTTTTTGTCTCTTGACTGTTTAAGTTTTAGTGATAGCTAAACGTGTTGAGATAGACTTCTTAACGACGCTCAAATAATTTAAAGGTCTAAGTTTTATTTCAACCTAGATTCACATAAAACTTAGAATTCACACTTTGAGCACTTAAACCATCTCTGAACAATTTACAAATGAGGAAATCAGGGTTCAAACAACGAAGATCAAAGTTACAGATTTATCCAAAACTCAGACCCTTAATTTCCAACCTAATGTTTTTTCCACTAAATCAATTCAGTGCATTCAATTAACATTTGATGAGCAACAAAGTACACGTGCTAATCATTGGATCACTCAAACACAATAGGGAGAAATAACACAGTCCCTGCCACCAATGAGCAGCCAGGGAACTAGGAGAGTAAATGGGACCATTATGACACAAAATGAGAGGACAGACAGAAGATTCTGAGAACACAGCAAAATGAGAGAGAGAGAGAGAGAGAGAGAAAATTATTAAGAGGAAAAAGCTGTGAAAGGACATTTTGGAAAAAGGTAAAGCCTAAGTCAAGACCCAATGAACTCAGTCTGGTGAGCCATCAAAACGAAAGGGGTTTAGAATATAATCTGAAAGCTACAGGAAACCCATGAAAAGTAGTACCAAATCAGTATTTAAGAAAAATCCCTCTGAAGAGCATGTAAAGAATAGATGAGGGCCAACTCAGCAGCATTAAGACAGTTAAGCTCAGGCATGAGAGGAAGAGCTGTGCTAAACATAGTAGCAGTACATAGTGTCTTTTACTTTGGTGCTAAGAACTATATATCATGCGACAAATGAGTTAGGGTCTCACTCAAACAATGCTAAAATCATGTAAGTCCAACTCATGTCACTACAGAAATTATTTGTATCTATATATAGTAAAAGCAAACAAAAATTTAATTTACAAGTATAGGCTGCCTGCCTAACATACATCCATTATCTTGCTGGCGGTTATCAGGAACTTGGCAAAGTAATTTTGTGTTTCACTGACTATTATATCCCAAACACTTAGCACAGTGACATTTAGAATAGTTCAAGGCACATAATAGGGCATTTGATATTTGTTGAACGAATGAATGAAAGGCACAAAAGAATCAGTCTTAACTTAAAAATCCAAGATTATCATACTAGGTAACAACAAATACATTAAGGCAATATTGCAGCATAAAATTGCATAGTACTATGAACAAAACTTATAAAAATTGAAAAAATTGAATATGAAAGTTTTGAGTAGATGAAACCTAACATGAAAACTGAAATCAGAGGTGAAGAATAAAAGAAAGGGAATTCCAGGTTAAATGACAAATAGAGTAACCATGGGATAGTGAAAATCCTAGCTCAACCAAAGCAAACTTTAGTATTATATGGCAAAGAACTGTGAGAAATTAGATGAAAACAAAATTTTACATTGTTGAGTCTTTATAACCAAGAGAACAAATTTAGCTGAGGTGTTTAAAAAGATCACCTTGGAAGACTTTTAAGCAGAGGTATGAGGATGAAATACTGCAAGTAACATATATGAAAAATGAGATACAGCAATATATTTAATCAATGAAAGAGAAAACCTAAGACTAAGGTAGAAGCAGTTGAAACTAGGAAAAAAAAAGATAAAAGTATGTAAGAAGGAAAAAAAAGATAAAAGTATATAAGAAGGAAACCAATCAGATTAACTCTGAGTGTGACTGAACATGAAAGAAAACAACGGTAGAATAAAAATGAGGAATATCTCATCAAAGATTATTTCAGGATGTTTTAGTCAGAGTGACTGGTAGACTCCTACAGCCACTGGGCAGGAAAACTGTAGACTGAAGGAAACTCAAGATGTGGACTAACAAGCCTTAGGTAGGTCTCCCAAGGACAGCAACTTGGCTACATCCTCAGCTTTTTCAGAACACAAAAAAATACATGCTTTGCTGGTACAATCAATCTATATGAAACTGACAATAATCAAGTTGTAACAATTTTATCAACTAATTTACAAGGAAGCAAACTATCAAGTGGATCAGATGTTCAAGTTCATTAAGTGTTCCACTCACTGGATTACTGTCTTAATGATCCTTTGGAGGTCAAATTTTAAGTAGGCTGCTTGGTGAGTAGTAATTTATTTTTATTTATTTATTTATTTATTTATTTATTTAAGATTTTATTTATTTACTTTGAGAGTGAGTCCATGATAGCTAGCAGAGGAAGGGGGATGCGGGATGCACAGCGGGAGGGAGAGAGAGAATCCCAAGCAGACTCTGCGCCGAGCACAAAGCCCCAGGATCGATCCCATGACCAAATCAAAAGTCGGACACTCAACCAACTGAGCCACCCAGGCTCCTCAAGGGAGGTAATGATTTAGATCAAAGAGTAGCACTGAGGGATAGCTCCTTCAGGCAGTGCTAAAGTTTAAAAAAAAAAAGAAAGAAAGAAAAAGAAATATACAGAATAGCTAGAGTGTGAAATACTCTCAACCCTAAATAGTTCTAGATAAATACATTCAATTCTGGCTGAAACTTCTAGATTTTCAACCGATAAAACTGCATTCCAACTGACACACTCTTTCCTTAGATAAAAACCTATCTAAAAATTATTCTATCTTTTGATATGTAAATACCACTGCTTTAGCTATCATCTAATCTGCCTTAGGTCTTAGAACCAATCCAAATCTAAATTCAAGGTGAGGGAACAACTCGTACCTTTCATCATGTAATTTTATCAAACTCTTTTAAGTGTTAACCACCCCTAACTGCCACCTACAAATTATACGTGATAAGTGGTATGGTAGAGGTCAATGCGGTGTTATGGGAGCACTCCAAGAAAGGCAGTGATTAAATCTAAACGGGAGCACTGGGAAAGACTGGTTCACAGAGGTGACATCTGAACTTACAAGGTTAAATAAGTATCCCACTCTCACAGAAGAGTAAAAAAAGTTCAGACAGATATACCCACCTGTACAAAGAGAGTAAATGGCATGATCCAAAATAATGAGCAATTCCACATGCTGTAGACTTTGATATGGACTGCACACAATGGACTTTTCTGCAGGTACTTAGAAATAAGTCCAAGATTTTAAGACTGGAATGAACCAAATCAAATGTATTTTGGAAAGGTAACTGCCACTATGGTGGAAAATTAAAGTGAAAAGTTAAAAGTAACTGGAAGCAAAGAGGTAAATTAGAAGTCCTTTGAAATAGTCCAACCAACACCGTAAGAGCCTAAACTAAAAGAGCTTCAAAAACAAGAGCAAAACCAGGAGCGCCTGGCTGGCTCAGTCAGTGGAGTGTGCAACTCCTACACACACTGTTTTGAGTTTAAGCCCCACACTATGCATTGAGTTTACTTAAAAAAAAAAAAAAAAAAGCTAAACCAAAACCAAAAAATTAAGAGTTTTAGAGAAAAAAGGGAATTAGGCATACCATTAGTAATTATCTCTGCAAGGACAGTATCATCCGCTGATAAGGATAAAACTTAAGTGATTATGTAGAGATAAAATGAAAATAACGAACACAATTATTCTTTGGAGAAACTGAGCAGTAAGAAGAAAAGCTGTTGGATACTAGAATGATGGACATACAAAAATATATTAAAAAATATATCTTCATAATGGGGAAAATATACATGCTTAAGGCAAAAGGGAAGGAACCAATGTTTGGGGGGTGGTGAATATTCTAGAAAGAAGTTTGTGGGAATTTAATCACTTAAGAATCAGAAATAGATGAGACTAAAGGTGTTAAGCTGAAAAAACTTTGAGACTTTGTCCTACTGAAGAGAAGCACAAATAGGTATAGAGATGTATTAAATTTAAAAACCGAGTGGACCAAGTTTGAGAGACCTTGAAGAATAACAACATCAGGGTCAGGATCTTGGCAATGTGACTGAGAAGAGGTCTAGAAACTCAGGAAGAAAGGTCTGATAAACTTATACATGTGGATGACTGACAGACCCAAGCTGTTTTTTTATTTTTTATTTTTTTTTAAACATTCTATTTATTTATTTGAGAGAGAGAGAGAGAGAGAGCACAAGAGGGGTGGAGGGTCAGAGGGAGAAGCAGACTCCCCGCCGAGCAGGGAGCCCGATGTGGGACTTGATCCCGGGACTCCAGGATCATGACCCGAGCCGAAGGCAGTCGCTCAACCGACGGAGCCACCCAGGCGCCCCTCCAAGCTGTTTTTTTAAAAAATGATTACTTCCAGGAGGGTCTTCAATAGGATTGAGGGCTGTCTAGATTTAATCGAGATAGGAAATCCTTCCATGTAATGCCAAAGCAGGTAAAAGGAGCATAAAACAATCATGAATAGGCAAGGAAAATCTTGCCCATAGACCATTTCTAGAATCTTAGGGTTCATTATGTGGTTGGTCTACCCTGGTTTTTATCTGGTTTTATAATATAGCTCCAGCCCTTCCAGACAGTAAATAGGTCTGAAAATAAGAAAAGGAAAACTTTGCTAAATAAATAAAATGAAAATAACAAAAGGTTTTGAGAGAACACAAGCTAAAGATCACCTATTAATATAAATTTACTAACTGAATTATATGAAATCAGATATTTGACTGTTTTGACCTACAAAAAACAGCAATTTCATATACTTCGAAGTAATACTACCAAAAGAATTATATAAATGAGAAGGTAAAATAAGAGAAAGAAAACTGTAAAACACAATTATCAACAGCTCTGATTTGAATTCAAGCATATAGGTTTTCAAATTTAATTGCTTACAGAATTTGGCGTGCCAGCATCACATTTCACTGCACAAAATATGTTTTTAATTCTTTAAAGTAAAAAATATGAGCAGAAATGTTTGCCATTTGCCAACTCAGAATAAGAAATTTAATGTACTTTAAGGTCAAAAATCAAAAGCCCTCAATAAAATGCCTTGGTACATCCTAAATATCTTAATTAGACAAACATGGTAGAAGAATGCATCAATTTGACCTAACTATACTCAAAAACAACTGCTCCAGATTTCCTGCTTAAGATGATGATATAAAACCATTCCTTGGAATCTGAATAAATATAGAAATAAACTTAAGACATTTTCTTTGATATAAATTGATAAGGCAAAGTGGAAGACCAACAACAAACAGGACAAGAATACTTTTTCACAACAATAGTGGGCATTCTAATGAAATATAACTCATTAACTATTTCAACTATTAGTGCTGAAATTAACAGTTGTTTATTTTAAAAGATAATTTTCCAGTTACAGTAGGTTGAGTGAATTATGCAATATCTCATATAAAGCAATACCAGCCAGTAATTAAAATACTGATGAAGGATGAACTATTTTTAAAGACGTGAACAAGCCACTTCTCCTCTTCCTACACGTGCATGTTTTATGACAGCACTGATAACTAACAAATAAAAGGTTCAATGGAAGAAGGCATCCCTAAATCTGGTATTTTTCCTTAACTGTATTTTTTGACATTACAGAAAATATCCCTACAGATCTATATCCAAAGCTCTTAGATAAATAAATTTATCTAATAAATTTATATTTGACATTTATAAATCATCTACTTTAGACCAATTCCTACCACTCTTCAACATTCACTTCACTTGTAAAATCTTCCTTGTTAAAAAACATATGCACAACTCCAAAGCAGCCTTTATCATGCTCAACTGTGACCAACATTGGAGGGTCTCTCCCCCATAGAAAATGTATTCACCTCATTTCTACAGCCCTAAACCCACTTCCCAGAGAGTGCCTAACATGGCAGGCTTTCAAGATATGTTGAATATTACCTTTTAGATGAAATAAAAGGATAAAGCATAAACTTGCCCACTGTCCTTCACTGTAAAGTTCCTAATATGTGCTAAGAGTTGAACTTTAACATAAAGAAAATTATTCACTTTAAGATCAACAGACAACATACTATATCTCAGAGAAAGAGATTTATCTATTTCTTCAAGATAATCCTCTCAATTTAACACAATAGGTACATGTTAGAAATTCTTTTAAACAAACTAAAAATTACAACTTTGGTAAGCACACTAATAAAGATTCATCAAACAAATTTAAAATAAAAATTTCAGCTCAACTCTAAATTTTAAGCCATATACAAAAGCCAAGAAAATTTAATGTGCACTCCTAATGGTAACTATTAGAAAGCTGCATTTATTGTAAATATTTTAATGTACTGAATAATTAAACATACTAGAATCAAAGTAGTTCTCTCTGTCACTAATAGCAGTTAGACAAGCCCTCTCTGGGACTCATTCCTTATCTACAAAATGACAAGAGTTGGCAAATGATCTCCAAAATCTTCAAAGATTTTATTGTTGATGACTGCAGTATTTTAATTAAATACACAATGGATTGTTGGCATTCACATATTTACCATTTCTAAACCACCTTCAAAGCCTGTGAGGTGTAGTTACTGCTGATAGGAGTATCTTCTTCATAAGGATTAAACGAACTAACATTTATAGAAGTTAAAGTAAATCAGAGCTCCAAGTTGATGTGCAAGAGTACACCTAGCCCACTGCCCAGCATTCTCCCCTCAACAGTGGTGTGCAGGAATTTCTCTCAGAGATCTGTGAATACCAATAGTCGTACAGTTTTGTTTTGTTTTTTAAGTTTATCTCAGATACTTAGCCAATTCTCTCTTATTAAATGATTCATTTTATGATCTGCCATTTTCTCTTATCAAGAGAACTATGAAGACCTAAAATACTTCTGCTACAATTGAGAAGCTCTCTATCAAAACCAAGAATAAGCACTCAATAAAAGTTAAAATCAAGTTAGAAAATAGTGTGAGTCTTAAAGAACTAATGTTAGTTATGATTTAACATTATAATCAATGTTACCCAAGTTCTCTTGTCTGTCCCTCCTGATTAGAAAACACATTTAGTTTGCAACTACTTCTAATTCTAGTTAGCATTTGACCTACCCAACCAACTAAGCTGTCTAGTAATAAATGATACAGTGAGGCTTCTTTGTCCTGATGTTAATTAGTCTAATAGGGAAAGGGAGGGGAGAGACAGTAAGCATGAATTTAAACATAATTTAACTATTAATAAAAGCAGAACTTTTCAGGAAAAAAGTCATGGCTTCTCTTTTGAGAAAGACTGTATTCAGAAACAGATAATTCTAGTCATAAACACTCATACTTGAACACATAAACCATAAAGAAACATTTTTAGTCAATCATTTATACTGATCATAAAAATGACCAAAATCTTCTGAAATGATAAAAATATTTAATAAACATTCAACTTAGTGGAATTATGATGGAGCAGAATCCTCCAATGTGACTTTTTCTCTTTAGGAAAAAAAGGCAGGAATACGTATGTATGGGAGCGCCTGGGTGGCTCGGTCAGTTAAGTGTCTGCCTTTGGCTCGGGTCACAATTCCAGGGTCCTGAGATGGAGCCCCGAATCATACTCCCTGCTCGGTGCAGAGTTCGCTTTCTCCCTCTCCCTCTAGCCCTCACCCCTGCTTGTGCTCTCATACACTCTCTCATTCTGTCAAATGCATAAAGTAAAAAATCTTAAAAAAAATACATGTGCATGAGCAGATTGGTTTTTCACACTACCTAAAGATTTTTTAAAAATAAATAAAACTTTATAATCAGACATTAAGATCCTGAGTCTCAATATCAAAGTATCAAAAGCTGAAATGATTTCAGATTTTTCTAAATCTTTTGTTTATGGGCAAAACACAAAAGATATTTTAATCTATTTTAACAATGGAATTACTAAGTCTGTTTTATATAACTGAAAGACATGAATGTAAAATCAGGATATTTTGAGTGAATGAGTTGTATTCTCTCAAGAACTATAGTTAAAAGACTAAAAATAGGTGGCATAGGGGCACCTGGGTGGCTCAGGTGGTTAAGCATCCGACTCTTGATTTTGGCTCAGGTCATAATCTCAGGATCCTGAGATCCCCGGGGCAACCTCCACACTCAGCATGGAGTCTGCTTGAGATTCGCTCTCTTCCTCTGCCCCTCCCACCCCTACTCTCTCTCGCTCGCTCTCTAAAATAATCTTTAAAAAAAAATAAAAAATAGGTGGCATAAATCAATTAAGTATCACCTACTATTATAGAGGTTTTTGTTTTTAAAAAAGAAACATACTTTCCTGTTCACTATTTGGAAAAATTATTAATATTTAACTTTATAGAAAAAATTACAGAACTACAATTTAAGCTTTGTGCCCAATATTACAATATTTTTTTAGGGTACAGTTCATAAATATGTACTCATAGATACCAGGCATATATGCTAAACATAGTCATATTTGTTCCAATGTCACCTTTTTTTTTTTTAAAGATTTTATTTATTTATTTGACACAGAGAGAGAGACAGCTCGAGAGGGAACACAAACAGGTGGATTAGGAGAGGGAGAAGCAGGTTCCTGGCAGAGCAGGGAGCCAGATGCAGGGCTCGATCCCAGGACCTTGGGATTATGACCTGAGCCGAAGGCAGACGCTTAACGACTAAGCCACCCAGGCGCCCCCCCAATGTCACCTCTTCAATGAGACTTTCCCTGAATGCCCTATCTAAAATAACCACCCTAGTCATCTTCTATCCCTTACCCTGCTTTATCTTTCTTTGTTGCATTTATCACGACCTACATATATTATGTCTCATTTGATTATCATCAGAATCTCCCAGTAAAACATAAGATCCACAGGGGCAGGCTTCTCTGTGTAATAAACACTTATATCCCTGTTGCCAAGAATACAGATATAGCTGACATACAGACAATGCTTAATAAATAATGAATGATTAATACTTTTGAGATAAGAGCATGATTTTTTTTTTTTAAAGATTTTATTTATTTGACAGAGAGAGACACAGCGAGAGCAGGAACACAAGCAGGGGGAGTGGGAGAGGGAGAAGCAGGTCTCACATCAGGGAGCCTGATGTGGGACTTGATCCCAGCACCCTGGGATCATGATCCCAGCCGAAGGCAGACGCCCAACAACTGAGCCACCCAGGCACCCAAGAGCATGATTTTTAAATGTTTGGTGAAACAAAAAGTATTATCATTCCAATCAAAACCAAGAGAATGTTCATTTTACCAGAACTTCAAAGATTTTTTTTTTTCCTAATTCAAGGGCAGGTGGTACATAAAGAGCAGAAAGACAATTTACAGACAAGTTTATTTCTTCAAAGTTTCTTTGCAGTAAGTTGTATTCATGCTTGACTTAGTAACATGGGCAAAACCACAGCACAATATTAAGAAGATAAAAAATACTCTTTTATTTATTTTAAAGAATTTATTTATTTATTAATTTCTTTGAGAGAAAGAAAGAGTGCCTTTGGCTCAGGTCATGATCTCGGGGTCCTAGGGTTGAACCCCACATCAGGCTCCTTGCTCAGCAGGGAGCCTGCTTCTCCCTCTCCCTCTGCCTAATGCTCCCCCTGCTTGTGCTTTCTGTCAAATAAATAAAATCTTAAAAAAAAAAAAATCAAAAGGATAAAGAAAAAAGTGGAAATCAGACTAAATTTTATTTAATCAGAAACATGTACATATTCTGAAAAATGTTCTGAAGTCATAGAATCAGAAATGTGAGAGTCAGAAGGTGTTTTAATCTCCACCAAGCCCCACTTCTCTTATCTAAGAGGAAACTGGAACCCTTACCAAGTTGAGTGATTCTGTCAAATTCATATAACAAATAATGGGCAGAATCTGGGTCTTCTGAGTTCAAGTACTACATGCCTTGCATATCATTAGGCCCAAGCAGGGCAAAGGTTCTTTTTTTTTAAAAAAGATTTTATTTATTTATTTGAGAGAGAGAGAGAGACACAGCAAGAGAGGGAACACAAGCTGAGGGAGTGGGAGAGGGAGAAGCAGGCTTCCTGTTGAGCAGGGAGCCCAATACGGGACTCGAACCCAGGACCCTGGGATCATGACCTGAGCCAAAGGCAGGCACTCAACAACTGAGCCACCCAAGAGCCCTAGTCCAAAGGTTCTTAATTTAACCAAGCTGTATTCAAAATAAATTCAACCCCTCACTTCATTTAATGGCTAAACCCTTTTTTTTTTTTTTTTGAGGTATTCCAAGCACTGACCAAACTTGCATATACAGACATCAATTTCATGACTGGGAACACTAAAGTGGAGTTAACACAGAAATGCAAGCAATACCAGAACGGAGTCAACTACCTGGCTGGTAGTTGCTGACTTTCTCCAGGTGACTTTCTCTTAAGTGACATTTTGAGAAACAGCATTAGTTTTCCTTAACCTAAAACAAAATTACAATTTTGAGATGGCAGGAGATGGGTTCTTCTAGTATTACAGAATACTGGGAATAAATTCACACTGAGCTTCTTTGTGACTATTTTAAGGATTTTTATTATACTTTTCTTCAACTTTTCAGACGAAGAAGTCAAAAACAGAGCTTAAATTTAAGAAGTGGAGATCGTGAGTTTTAGTCCAGACTATGCCAAACTATTGTCACCTTAGATAAACCAGTGCTTATTTCTAGACCTCAGATTCTTCCTTATGTAAAATAGGGAGGGTTGGGGGGTGGAGGTGGTTAGGCTAATTATTGTCTTTCGCTCCTTCTCATTCTTCTATTCCCTGTCTTTGTCTAATTTCACTGATCCAAAAGGAAAAAGAAAAAACCTCTTTATGAATACAAAGTGTTATTATTCACTGAGGTTAAACACACACACAGTGCCCAAGAGTCATAGGTTAAGTTAGCTGGTAGAGTGCACCAGAAACCACATTATTTTGAAGTTCTTTTCTTTCACATTAAGTTTCTAAAAGTCATTCAAAAGTCCAACATCAAACACAATAGCTGAACAATGTCAACATTTGGTCCTGAAAAAGCATGGTAGAGGCTAAATTCCAAGACAGACTGCCCTCCGGATGAGAATTTGAAATCTTTTATATCATCAAATAATTGACAACGTTGAACTTTACCAGATCCCTGTGATCTTGGAAAACAGCAAAGGTTAAGAAATAGCCCCCACACCCTTCTGTGTTCTGGAAAGGGTTTACTGCAATGAACCAGGGGTCCCCACAGGACTTAGGTTAAGACTCTAAGATGCCCCACTTGTTTACCTATGACAAGGTCAAAGCCCCCAAATTCCCTTTGCTTCATAAATGACTGGATGAATGGCATGTCCCCATAGATCAACTGGTACAAAATATTTGTTACTCAAATTCTGGGGAAGATCCTCTTTCCCCAGGTTCCTGAATTTTGGCCCACCCTTGTCTGAAGCAGCATAAACTTCTCTGGCCTGAGGGTAAAACAATCTGATCTACTGTTCAGTGGTACTTCCCTTTCATCTCACTTCCCCACACTTGGTTCTTTCTAGGATTGCTTTACTCCTCCCTAATAAAAAGAAAAACCTTTTTGCTTAACCTTTAAGACTTGCGTATCTTACGGTTAGGGCATTCTTCTTATTTCCCCAAGCCCTTGCAATATTCCTTTCCAATAAAATCTCTCCTTACTAAGTCTTAACTTTTCATTTGACACCCTTCCCAATTTCAAATGGGCTGAGTTTTGGGGCGCCTGGGGAGCTGAGTTTTGGGGCGCCTGGGTGGCTCAGTTGATTAAGCGGCTGCCCTCGGCTCAGGTCATGATCCCAAGGTCTTGGGATCGAGACCCACGTCAGGCTCCCTGCGCAGTGGAGAGCCTTCTTCTCCCCCTCCCTCTGCTTGCTGCTCTCTCTACTTGTGCTCTCTCTCGATCTGTCAAATAAATAAATACTTAACAAAAAGCAAACAAATGGGCTGAGTTTGAAAGATAAGCTGACTTTGCCCTTTCTCTTAGTGACAGGCGCTGATCCTCTACAAAGGGATCCGTTGTGTCCACCTGGAAAAGCTGACGGAATTTATAAGATCTTAAGTTCTTGGCTGCTACCAAGCAGCTGAGAAAAAGAGAGGGACGGAGATGATCAACCCAGCAAGGTCAACTCTGGGACCACCTGGCGCCACACGCCGTACACAGTGAATGGGCCACGAACATTCTGGCTACCTACTCCATACTCCTGGACAGATTTCGCGGTTGGGCAGGGCGGATGCCGCTTCCTCAGGGGCCCAGGAGCTCCGGGACAGGTGGGGAGTCCTGACCCCGTGGTTCATCCCATTGCTCTCGCCCTCTCCATCTTCAGCTAGACACCCGACTGGCTACCTTCACAGGACTAACCTCCTGGCCCCTAACTTCCCACTGTTGTTACTCCAGCCTTCACAGGAGGACTCACCATGGCGCCAAGGACAGGTCGTGGGCCAGACGCCCTGGAGTCCCCGGGACCGTCCTGGACCTTCCCTCCCTACCCTGCAGCCAGGAGCCTCTTAAACAACGCGAGGAAGAGTTTTCCGGCTCTGACGGAAGTTCTGCCCGCGCGGGACAGGAAGTCCCTCCCCTCTCTTGAACGCCGGCGACCCCACGCCACGCAGAGGTGAGGATACGCAGGACGTCCTCTAAGGCCACTTCCGTGGGTGCTAGGTTAGAAGCTAGGGGCGGTGCTGACCTTGAGAGCGCTTGAGGGAGGCGCAGGCGCAGCACAGGTAGGTGGGCGGGCGGCGCGACCCGCGCCGGTGAGGATCCGGAGGTAGGTTGGGTGGTTCGGGCCGGAGCGTGTCCTCTCATTGGGAGGTGGTGGAAGCGCAAGTTGATGAACCGGGTGGGAGCCGATCCCAAAGGATTAAGTGAAGGAGAAAAACCACAGGCCATGCTCGTGCTGGGACAACAGTAGTTGCTTCAGCCGAGCCACGCCTTTTTTTTTTTTTTTTCCACCTTTTCCTTTTCCAGGCTGACCCTCCTTGGAGACTTCCCGGATCTCCACAGACCTGTCTGTCCCTCTGTCGTCTCTTTTACCTGCTTTAGTGCATCCTAAAGCTCTCCCTTCCTCAAGGCAGTGGAATTTGACCCTGAGACGTTTCTTCACTATTAATATATATACCAGTGGAAACCAGAAGAACATCTACCAAGATCAGAGAAACGAAGAGGAGAATTCTGCCTGTTGGAAAATACATTCCAATATGGACGGTTTCCTTTTATTAAAAAATATATATATATATGTATCATCAGCTGGAAAAAAGTGAAACTCCCATGTACCTCTTAAATTTGTGTTGTTTTCGGTTTTTTCCCCCAAATTTGTACCCTTCAACTCTGTGCCTTTTTATTTGGTCACAGTACTGGAGGCAGGGTTGAAATGGATATACAGAACACCTTTAACCCAGAAATTAGTCTCACAATTTGGGGATCCTTGCTTAAGACGTGACTATCTACGATTTCATTTACAGGATCTCTTTTTGCCACTGTCTAGTTTTGTCATAAAGCTGGAATTGGGGAGCTAAACTAGGAAGCTTCACCAGACGTTAAGAAGTTTGGGCAGGCAGGGGTGGCTATGGATGTTGTTTCACCCTCCTTCTCAAAGTATTTGGAGAGCATGATATCCAGTCTATAAATGGTCGGAAGACCCTTGGAATCACTCCTTAGCTATCCAGAAGCAGCATGCACAGGGCAATTGCTTTGTATTAAAAAGGGGCTAGAGACTGAATGTTTGAGTTGTTTTTAACTTTAAATCTTCTTTTGGGGGGAGATGAGTAATGTGGCAGACAAGATAGAGGAATTACAAGTACTAACATTGGAAACAGCTGGAGGTGGGTGGGGCTGGGAAATAGTTTGTGAAATAGACCTGCTGAGAATCAGTCCAGAACTTCCCTGAGGGTTCTACCTCTGCTGTATAGGGACAACATTGTAAATAGACAAGCCCCAAGGCATCTGCAGATGCTAAGTGTGGTAGAGAAGAACTGGAGTCGTTCTGCTTGTGTATCTGTGGGAAGCAGCTGCTATCCTTGAGGAAGAAAAGGTGGAGAAGGAAACTGGCTATCAGTCTGTCAGTGACAACACATTCTATGAAGTCTTACTCTTTCATTTCTGACACTTTGGTTCTTACATCCATCCTAAACCTGGCAGCCTCATTGAGGTTCAAAAAGCCTCTCCTATGTGACAGTAAGACTGGAATTATTATCAGGATGGAACCCGTTCCTACCAGCGTAAAACCACAAAAGGAAATCACAGTATTCGTTAGTATACTGCAGTATTCTGCTTAACATTTTTAATAGATCATAGGGTTCTATGTTCCTTATTTGGTATTTGACAAGTTGTTAAATAACCCCTGGTTAATATCCTTTAATATTCCAATTTCTATTACAATGTGAAAAATCTGTTAAAGTAGCATTTTTTAAAGACTAAAACTCATATATGTTTAAAGGCAGCATCTCCCTTTTTTATCCCACAGAATTGTAGTATTTTGTATTGTTTCCACGTGTTGAAGTTGAGAGATTTACCTATTTCCATTTCTTAAAGTAGATGAGAGTCTCTGACAGAGATTCAAAGAAAGGGGAAAATTATGAAAGGGAATAAAATATGTGCATGATGGAGATTAGGAAGAAATTCAGTCGTCTTGCAAGGGAATTAGGAGTCCAATCTTTGATAAAAGTCTTGGTTGCTTGGGGTGCCTGGGTGGCTCAGTTGTTAAGCATCTGCCTTCGGCTCAGGTCATGGCCCCAGGGTCCTGGGATTGAGCGCCACATCGGGCTCCCTGCTTGGCAGGAGACCTGCTTCTCCCTCTTCCACTCCTTCTGCTTGTGTTCCCTCTCTCGCTGTGTCTCTCTCTATCAAATAAATAAATAAAATCTTTTAAAAAAAAGGCTTGGTTGCTCATTAGGGCTTTGTTTTGAGTTACAATGTTCTGAGTGAGAACCGTTCTCAAATACTTTAGAACACCAGCAAAAAGTTATGTCTTCTTTCAATACCCACACTGACCTGGAACATTTTCAACCATTAACACCTATCACTGTTGCAAAGGCCCACTCCATATTCTTTGCAAAATGTTTTCCTGATTAACTCCCCTTCTGAGAAATTTCCATTACTTTTTCTTTTCTTTAATAAATATGATTATTATGTGCTTATATGGTGCCTTTGTAATTTCTCCCCAATATATATTGTTTTCCTCATTAGACACAAATGCCTGGTTTGTGTTGACCACCTCCTTCTCCTTAAGAAATACCATTTAAATGAATGTTGTGGACATTGCTCTTAAAATGCTTTATGGACAAAAATGTAGCAATACTTATAATGGTAAAAAATCGTTACCAATTAGAGATTGGTCAAATTCTATCATGTATACTTAATTGGAATATTATTTAGCTATTTTTAATTGGAATATTATTTAGCTACTTTTTAAAAGTAATTAGTCTTTCTAATGGAAAAAGTTTATTTTCCAAGTTGAAAGAGCAGTCTACAAAATTGTGAACAGCATGATTGCTTTGATGTGAAAAAAAAATCCTAAACATAGAACAAAGAGTAAAAAAGGAAGTAACCAAATATATCAATCACCATTCCTAGAATTACCTTCTAAACCTTTCTGTAAGGGTGTAATTTTAAAAAATTTATTTTATTTAAGAACAGATGAAAGGAGCTTCTTTTCTTTCTTTCCCAAAATTATGCTTTGTAACTTCTCTGTAATTCTCATCTTCCTAATTTGGGAAAAACAAAACAGACATGCTCTTCAGAAGTATTTTGCAACCCTTTAATAATTCAGTAACCTTCCTCTGAAACTTTCCATTATTTACATGTTACCATAGTTGAAGCTAGGACCATACCACATACCTAATTGATTAGAATACTGCAAATTTTACACAAATTACACAATGCACATTTTCAAGGATCACTAACATACATAAATGGGAACCTGGTATCATTTGATACCTTTTGCTACTAGAAAAGTCTTTAAACAACCACCACCAAGAGCAATAAACAGACAAAATCATAAGAAAATACCTAACTGTTTAAAAGCTAAATTAACTTTTTTCATTCATTAAATATTTATTAAGTATGTACTGTGTCCCAGTCACTGTTCTAGACTTGGAGAAACAATGGTAAATAAAGCAGACATAGTCCTTACTATGAGGGAATGTACTTTTTAGTGGTAATAGACCATAAATAAAAATATAAGATAGTAATAGTCCTAGTCAGGAAATTAAAATAGATGACTATTTTAGATTAGGTGACTAAGGAAAGCTTCTAAGAAAGTGCCATTGAAGCTCCTATTTGACAGGAAAGTCCAGCTTTGCAAAAATTAGGGAAATCATGCTTGCAGAGGGGACAATAACACAAAACCTTAAGGCATGAACTAATTTGGAATATTTCAGGAACCAAAGAAGCTTACCTGTTTGGAGCATGGTGACTAAAAAGAGTAAGTTTAGAGGGGTATGAAAGAGCTAAGTTATATTGGCATTGAAAGCCAGGAAAGCATTTGGATTTTATTCTGAGTGTGATGAGAAAGGCATTTTAACCTGAGGAGTGGGTTGAAATAATATATATATTTTTAAATCTACTCTGATAATATTTTTTAATTGAAGTATTTAATCTACTTACATGTAACACAGTTACTAATATCGTTGGATTTGAATCTATTAAGATATTATTTGCTCTTTATTTGTCCCATCTCTCCTATGTTGATTTTGTCCTTTTTTGCATTCTTTTAGATTGATTTTTACTCACTCTATTTCTCCCACCCCATCAGCTTGAGAGTTAAATATTCTTTTAGTAGTTTGTATTGTACCTCCTCCTGGATGATACAACAACCTAAGAACACATCAACTTCATTTACCACCCCACTTCATGTTATATACATAGTGTATACTTAATCTCTTAATGTCTTAAATTCCTCAAGACATCATTTTTATACAATTACTGTGCATTTATATTTACTCAACCATTTACCTTTGTCTCTTGTGCTTTATGACTCCTTGAGTTTCTTAGCTTGTCTGGGATCATATTTCTTCTTTCTGAAGAAGATGCTTTAGTATTTCCTTTTGTCAATGTCTGCTGGTGATAAATTCAGTTTTTGTATCCTGAAACTATTTATTTCACCCTCATTTTCAAAGAACATGTTTACTGAATGAGCAGCTATTTTATCATTTTGAAGATACATTCCATTGCTCTGGCTTCCATAATTTTTTTGAGAAATAATTTTTATTTTTGCCCCTGTAAAAGTAATCTTTTTGTCTCTGGCTGCTTTTAAGATGCTTGTCTTAAATTTGAAGCAGTTTTATTATGATCTAACTAAATGCTTTGGGTTTTCTTGGTTTTCTTTTTGAGGTTTGTAATGCTTGTTGAATCTGGGATATGATGTTCTTATTCTGTTTTGGAAAATTCCCAGCTCCTAGATACTGCTTCTCCCCCATTCTTCCCCTTTCTCTCCTTCTGATACTCCACTTAAATGTATGTTAGATCATTTTACATTATCCCTTATGTATCCATTCATTTGTCTCTCATGGTTCATTCTGGATAATTCTTTCTTTGACTTCACTGTTTCCTTTTGAATAGTCTCTAATCTGTTAAATCTATCTGTTGAATCATTTATTTCAGTTATTTTTTGGTTGTTGTGAATTTGGGCATTTCTGTTTGTTTCTGTTTTTTGTTTTTTGGTTTTTTTAAGGATTTTATTTATTTGACAGAGAGAGAGACAGCAAGAGAGGGAACACAAGCAGGGGGAGTATGAGAGGGGAAGCAGGCTTCCCGCTGAGCAGGGAGCCCGATGCGGGGCTTGATCCCAGGACCCTGGGACCATGACCTGACCCAAAGGCAGACGCTTAACGACTGAGCCACCCAGGCGCCCCTGTTTGTTTCTATTTTAATGGCTTCCAGTTGTCTAGCAGTTATCTATTTCAGTCTGATCTTTTATTTTCTCAAACACATTAGTCATTTTAAAACCTGTGTCTAGTAACTATGGGATCTGCTATTATATGAAGCTCCTTTGTTTCTTGTTGTGGTTGTTTATTGTATTGTCTCATTTAGTTATATGTCTCATATATATTTTTTCACTTTATTTAAGTACTCTACACCCAATGTGGGGCTCAAACTCACAACCCCAAGAACAGGAATCACATGCTATTCTGATTAAGCCAGCCAGATGCCTATGTTACTTGTATTTTTTATTTTGTATTACTTATGTTACTTTTATTTATTTATGTTTATTTTTATTTATAACATTTTGTTGTTATGTTGTTATTTTTGATTGAATGCCAGAACTAGTATGGGAAGAAATTGTACTTTGAGATCTAAAATGATATTTTTGGCAGAAAGGATTTATGTTTCTTGGCAGGGGTTTTGGGCATTAGTAAGCTAAAATCTCTTTAATCGAGTCAGTGACTGAGATGATTGGACTCTGAGCAGGTCTACTTCTAATTCATACTTTTTCCCAGGGTATAGATCTTTGGAATCTCAACTTGAAGCCTGTAGAGTTTACCAGAGCAGGCCCTGAACTCCCAGTTTTCATCTTTTTAACTCCATGATTTAGTCAGAAGCTCTATTCAAGCTTCTTGGGCATCTTCTCAGGAATCAGCAGATACCTCAGAGGAAAAGCTATCATGAATGCTGGATTCAACAACTCTTTTTTTTCTTCTGGATTTTTCACTGCCTCATTAGCTCTCTAATGTTGTCAGATGTTTGTTTTATATTTTGTCCAGCTTTTCTAGTTGTTTACAGAAGAAGGACTATTCTAAATTACCAAGTCCATCATTACAAAAAATAGAAATAAAAAATATTTTAAGTACATATGAACCATTTATGAAATTTAATCATAAAAAATCTTTTAAATTTTAAAATAATTGGTATTATTAGATCACATTTTCTAATCACAGTATAATTTTACAGAAATCTAGGAAACCTCATATATTTGGAAAATAAACTCATTCCTATATAAGCTGGGTCAAATTCAAATAGGATTCTCAATGAAAAATAGAAAATGCACATTCAGAACTGATCAATGACAGAAATACTACATACTGACACCTATAGAATGTAGCTAAAACAATACTTAAAAGGAAATTGAAAAATTTAAATATTAAATTAAGGAAGACTGAAAATTATAGATCTAATAATCTGTCCTAAACCTGAGGGATTAGGAAAAGAGTAATGGACATAAAATTAATGAATAAAACAAAAAGCAAATATTCAATACAGAGAGGCAACGAAGTCAGAAGTTTTACCTTTTAATAATAATATTGACAAATCTTTGACAAGATTACCCAAGAAAGAAAGCAAACACAAAGAATATTAGAAATGAAAATGGGGACATTATTACAAATGCTGTAGAGATTGAGGAGATATCATAATGGGAAAATATAATTGAACTAGATGGTTCCCAGAAAAATGTAACTTTTCAAAAATTATTCAAGAAGAAATAGAAAATATGGTTTGATTACTATGTAAGAGATTGAATCAGTAGAAATTTTTCAAAAAAGAAAACATATTGCCCAGAAAAAGACTTGGAAAAATTAACATAGACATGGATAAAACCTTCTGCCAAATTAGAAGAAAACCTACAACAAACATTTAACAATGAAATTTTTGGGAACAGTCCCTTAGAATCAGGAACAAGTACCATACTGGAGATCCCAGCCAACATTGTATGACAGTAAAAGCAAATAAAAAGATAAAAAGATTGAAAATGAAGAAACAATTTACATATAAATTTTAAAATAAGACTTTATAATGATTTATAATGATTCTGGATATAATATTAATATCGAAAAGTGAATTGCATTTCTGTCCAGCAGAAATGAACTGTTAGAAAATGATTTTTTAAAAGATACCATTTACCATATTATTTTGAAAATATGAATTACATAGGAGCAAATTTATGATTTTAAATTTTTTTCCTTCAAGGGAAAAAAAAATCACAAAATATTATTAAAAGACATCAAAGAATGTCTATTAAGAAAAATATACCGTGTCCAAGTATTTAGAGACTCTAGAGTTAAGATGGCAAATCTCCCCTACAATGAAAGCAATTGCATTAAAAATCCCAGCTGAGTTCTTCTAGAAACTTGATAAGCTAATTCTGAAGTTTTTATGAAAGCACGAAGGATCAAGAATTTCAAGATACTCCAGAAGCAGATTTAAGATGGAAACAGTTAACTTGTCAGATAGCAAGAATTATAAAATTATACTAGTTAGGTGTTCATAATAGCCAAAATGTAGAAACAACACAAATGTCTATCAGCTTACCAAGAGAAACAAAATGTGGTATATCCATACAGTGGAATATTATTTGGCTATAGAAAAGAAATGAAGTACTGATACCTGCTATAACATGGATGAAGCTTGCAAATAATATGCTAAGTGAAAGAAGCCAATCACAAAAGGCCACATTATATGATTGCATTCGTATGACATTTCTGTAATAGGCAATCTATAGAGACAGTACACTGGTAATTGCTTAAGGATGACGAGGTTTAAGGAAATGGGAGCACAGGGTAGTAATAGCTAAAGGAAATGGGGTTTCTTTTTGAGGTGATGAAAATGTTCTAAAATTAACTATGGTGATTGTTGTACATATCTGTAAATATCCTAAAAAGCATCCCATCTTAATACTTTAAATGGGTGAACTATATGCTATGCAAATTATATCTCAATAAAGCTGTTAAAACTACAGTAATTAGGATAATATGACACTGTCTTAGGGATGGAAAAAATTACTTATACTGGAATACAACTCTAGAAATAGATGTACTCTTATAAGGAACCTTCATTTAAGACAGAGATGGCATTGCAGGCCAGCAGGAAAAGCAAGAGCAATTCAATAAGTGGTGCCGGATATCTATATGGAAGAAAATGAAATTGGAACTCCCTATTTAACATCATGCAGAAAAATCAGTTCAAGGTGAATTAAAATTTAAATGTGAAAGGAAAACCTATTAAACCTTCAGAAGATAAGATAGCAAGATTATCTTTATGATCTTATGGTAGGGAAATGCAAACTCAATAAAGAAAAAAGAATTATATTCAAATGCATTAAAAACCTCTGTTTAAAAGACACTATAAGCTCATGGAGTAGCAGTTGATTTCAGTTAAGCACAGGAAATGTAGAAGATGAGCCTGGAACATTTTGTTTTGCAAGACAGCTATCCTAGAATCATGTCAAATGGATTCAGGAGATAACTGAAAAGCATCCCACTGGCCAAAGATGGGATAATTTTACTGTCAGTAAGGACGTACAGGTTTATAGAAATTCTGATATCCCCCTGAGCACAGGTTGGAACATATCAAAGCAGTGGACTGGAACACATGAAATTATTAAATGTCTTTAAATCCATGATTTCATAATGATAGTAAAACTAACAAAAACATCTACTTGGTTGACACTGGGGGATGCTCTGAAATCAATTCATTATTTCGAAAACCAATAAAAAAAGTATGTTATAAAATTAATCAAGCATTTGTCCTGTGTTTTGATGTGCACTGTACCACAGGTAACCACATAATAAATGAGTTAAGTTTCTCTATATACATGTATTAATGAATGACGATAGAAGGATGGAATTAGAAAGTTGCCATTTTGAGATTGTTAATGAATAAATAGATTTATTCATTGTACATCAACAGCTACTAACATGATGAAAAAGAAAGCTTTATATGCCTCTTAATGGAAAAACACATCATCACCTACTAAAAAATCTTGACAAAAAAAATTGAACCTAGTACCGGGAAATACAGAGAACATGTTAAACACCATGACTACACAATCAGGAAAATCCAGTCTATGGAAAATCATGCAACAAATTAACTTTAACAAATATGTATGCAGGAGAGAGAGAGGATAGAGAAAATGATAGATTAAGAGACTTATTTAAAAGACATATATGGGTGCTTGGGTGGCACAGTTGGTTGATCCACCGACTCTTGATTTCAGCTCAAGTTGTGGTCTCGGGCATGAGATCAAAACCCACATCAGGCTCTGCGCTCAGTGAGGAGTCTGCTTGAGATGCTCTCTCTCTCCCTCTGTCCCTCCCCCTTTGTCCTCACACATGTGCTCTCTCTCTTTCTCTTTCAAATAAATAAATAAATCTTTTTCAAAAAATAAATAAATAAAAGACATATAAAGTGGTGCCTGACTGGCTCAGTCAGGAAAACACATGACTCTTAAATCTCAGGGTCGTGAGTCAAGCCCCATGTTGGGCATGGAGCATACTTAAAAGCAAAACAAAACAAAAAGACATATAAAGTGGGGCGTTTGGCTGGCTCAGTTGGTAGAGCATATGATTTTTGATCTCAGGGTCATGAGTTTAAGCCCCACGTTGGGCATAGAGCTTACTTAAAATAAATAATTAAAAAAAAATAAAATAAGACATATAAAGCAATATGTGAACTTCCATTAGTTATCTACTGCTGTACAACAAATTACCCCAAGACTTAATAGTTCAAAACTGAAAATACTTATGTCTTATAGTTTCTAAGGGTCAGGAATTTGGGAATGGCTTAGCTAGGTGTTCTGGCCCAGAGTTTCTCATGAGTTTGCAGTCAAGCTGTTGGCCGAGCTGCAGTGTTCTGAAGGCTTGACTGGTGATGGAAGATCCACTCCCAAGATTGCTCACTCACAGGGCTACTTAAGTGTCCTCACAACATGGCACCTGGCTTTTCCCAAAGCAAGTGATACAAGAAAGAGACAGAAGAAGTCAAAGCCACTCAAAATGATAATTACTTCTCCCATATTCTATTAATCCCACAGACAATCCCTGATGCAGTGTGGAAGGGAACTACCACAATCTCGGCTCCAAAGATTCATTCTTCCAATATTCAAAATACACTCATCTTGTCCCAAAATCCCTTAAAACTCTCATTCCATTACAGCATCAGCTCAAATCCTAGAAATATAAATCAAGTTCAGGAGTGGATGAGGATTTTCAGGTATACTTCCTTAAGCACAGCTCCTTAAATGGAGTTCCTCTTGATCTGAAGACCTATAAACTAAGACACAAAATATCTGCCTCCACACATGTAATGTAAAATGGATAGGATAACTATCTCCTATACCATAGACATGTGTATTCAAAAGGAGGGAAATGAGCACACAGGTTGAAAGAAATAACAAAATCCACCTGGGAACAGGTTGGCAGTCCCTTGATAAGGATTCAAGGCCTGAGAGTAATTTTCTATGACTCTTCATAGAGAGAGAGAGACCCACTCACTGAGTTATCCTTCTTTGTCCATGTTTACAGCTCTATGGTTGTCTGCTTGCTTTCTGCCTATAGAAAGTTGGATGTCCAAAAACCTAATTTCATTTGGTATTCTGTTCCTTTCAGTACAGGCTGGAAAACAGCCTGGCAATATAATTCTCTCTTAAAAGTCTTTCAGGGATGCCTGGGTGGCTCAGTCGGTTAAGCGTCTGCTTTCAGCTCAGGTCATGATCCCAGGGTCCTGGGATCGAGCTCCGCATCAGGCTCCCTGCTCAGCGAGGAGCCTGCTTCTCCCTCTGCCTGCAGTTCCCCCTGCTTGTGCTCTCTCTGTCTCTCTCTCTCTCTCTGATAGTAAATAAAATCTTAAAAAAAAAAAAAAGTCACTTTTAAAAAAGTATATTCTGGAGTGCCTGGGTGGCTCAGTCAGTTGGGCAGCTGCCTTCGGCTCAGGTCATGATCCCCGGGTCCTGGGATCGAGCCCCACGTCTGGCTCCCTGCTCAGTGGAGAGCCTGCTTCTCTCTCTCTCTCTGCCTGCTGCTCTGCCTACTTGTGCTTTCTCTCTGTGTGTCAAATAAATAAATAAAATCTCTTTTTTTAAGATTTTATTTATTTATTTGACAGAGACACAGCGAGAGAGGGAACACAAGAAGGGGGAGTGCAAGCCGAAGGCAGATGCTCAACCGACCGAGCCACCCAAGCGCACCTAAATAAATAAAATCTTAAAAAAAAAAAAGTATATTCTGCTAATATAATTCTCTTATAAACTTTGTGGCCTTCCTGTGAATTTTAGTTGAGTTCGTGCCATTAGACAAAGCAACGCCCATAACTCTCTTCCATATAAACCCTTCTCTACCTTGGGAAGACGCACCACACCCTTGAACTTAGAAGTCCTGTGATTTGGTTGAGAGGTTCTATGAGGCACACCCTTTTTGTCTGTATGACTTTACTCTGAGGTGCCATGTTAGAGCTTTCTGAGGTCTAAAGGGCTTTACTAACTATACCCTCAACTTCATATTTTCCTGTTACTCCCTGGATTTGTTCTTTGTTCAGAGCCATTTTCTAATTTTAGCATCATTCATCACCTGGAAAGGTTGGGAATCTTCAACTCTGCAAGTTCTGGCTCCTTGTTGTTTATCAGTCCTTCCTTTAACTTATCTCCCTCCTCTCATTTTACTGTAGGCAACAAGAAGAAACTAGGTGACATCTTTAACATTCTTGCTGGAAATCACCAGTTTATTCGGCATATTTTCTACTGTACATATAACTTCAGCTGACAAATTTGCTAAACTTTCTGCCACTTTCCTCCGATTTTCAATAAGACTTTTCTGATCTGTTAAGACCTCATCTGCCACCTCCTCAAAGTTATCAAGCATCTATAAACAAATTTCTTCAAGGCTTTTCAAACTTTCAATAACACTCTCCTCCAAGTCCTTCCACTTCTGCCCACTGCCACTTTCAGAGGCAATCTTCCATTTTAGGTATTTGTTATGGCAGTACCCCACTTCCAGGTACCAAAATCTTTATTAATTTGTTTTGCTTTATAACAAACTACCTCAAAACATAATATTTAAAGCAACAAACATTTCTTATTTCAGGCAGTGCCTGAGGTTCAGAAATCCAGAAGCAGCTTAGCTGAATGGTTCCAGCTCAGGGTGTCTCGTGAAGTAGCAATCAAACTGTCAGCTGGGCTACAATGATCTGATGGTTTACCTGGTGCTAGAGGATTCACTTCCAAGATGGCTTACTCTTGTGGCCATTGCCAAGATGCCTCAGTTCTTTGTTGGCTGCTTGGCATAATACTTTAGTTCCTCAGCACACCAACGAGCTGTCTGGCTTCCCCTAATGCAAGTGATTCAAGAGAGAGGGGCAGAGGCTACCATGGCTTTTATGTCTCTTTTGACCTAGCCTCAACATTGACATACCGTCACACAGATATGTGACCAACAGGTTGATCACACATATAAACCAAGATACAGTGTGAGAGGGAATTATCCCAAAGGTGTGAATACCAGGGAGTAGGAATCATTGGGTGCCACTTTGGAGCCTACCTACCACAGAATTTTGTCTGGATCATGATTCAAACAAACTTTTTTTTTAAGAATTTTTTATTTAGGGGCACCTGGGTGGCTTAGTCGTTGGGCGTCTGCCTTCGGCTCAGGTCATGATCCCAGAGTCCTGGGATCGAGCCCCGCATCGGGCTCCCTGCTCGGCGGGGAACCTGCTTCTCCCTCTCCCACTCCCCCTGCTTGTGTTCCCTCTCTCGCTGTCTCTCTCTGTCAAATAAATAATAAAATTAAAAAAAAGAATTTTTTATTTATTCATTTGAGACAGAGACATACAGAGAGACAGAGTGCAGGAGCAGTGGGGAGAGGCAGAGGAAGAGGGAGAAGCAGACTCCCTGCTGAGCAGGGCGCTGACATGGGGCTCAATCTCAGGACCTGGAGGTCATGACCTGAGCGGAAGGCAGATGCTTAACCATCTGAGCCACCCAGGAGCCCCTGATTCAAACAGACTTAAAGAAATTTTGTGATAATTAGAAACTTGAATGCTTACTGAATATTTGATGATATTTTGGAATTATAAATTTTTTATTATGTTCTAATAGTAATTTTTAAAGTCCCTTTATCTTTTAAAGATACATATTGAAATATTTAGAGATATAATGATATAATGTATGGGGTGTACTTTAAAATAATAAGAAATGGGGAAAGTGGGTGGTTGTATAAATGAAGCAAGTTTGATGGGCGCCTGGGTGGCTCAGTCGTTAAGCATCTGCCTTCAGCTCGGGTCATGATCCCAGGGTCCTGGGATTGAGTCCCACATCGGGCTCCCTGCTCGGCGGGAAGCCTGCATCTCCCACTCCCCCTGCTTGCATTCTCTCTCTCTCTCTGTCGAAAAAAAATTTAAAAAAATAAAATAAACAAAAAAATAAATAAATGAAGCAAGATTAGTTATGAATTGACAATAGTTGAAGCTGGGTAATAGGTAAATGGGAGCTCATTATTCTATTCTGCATACTTTTATATATGTTTTAACATTTTCTGTAAAAAAAAGCCAAAAAAAAAAAAAGACACCATAAGGAAAGTAAATGACAAGCCATAAACTGGGAGAAAATCATTACAACCCTTACTACTAACAAAAGGATTAGCATTCACATTGTGTAAAAAACTACTACCATTTAATTAAAAAAAAAAAGATAATGCTCTATACCACACCACACTACTCCAAACAGACAATTCATAGAGGAAGAAACCTGAAGAAATTCTCCAACACAAGGAAATGCAATTTCACACCTACTGCATAAGCAAAAATTTAAAAGTCTGACAATATCCCAGAACACATACTTTGCTATTTAGAGTATAAATTGATATAATCAATTTGGAAAACCATTTGGCGTTATATAGTAACCTTGAAGAGGTATATCCCCTATGGTCCAGGAGCAGTGTTCCAGGATATATAAGAAAGAAAATTCTTAACAGTATTATTTATAACAATAAAAACTAGAAACAGTCCAACTGTCCATCAACAGTAGAATGATTAAATACATTGTGTATACTCATACAGTAGAATACAACAGTGGAAAAAAATGAGTTACAAATCCATGGACATGGATGAATCTCTAACAACGTTGAGCAAAAAAGAAATTCGCAAAAGAATATTACACTAGGATTCTACTTCTATAAATTAAAGAAGCAATAAAAGTAAACAATATGTTGTTTAAGAGTACAAATGTAAGACATAAATCTATAAAGTGAATGAATGATAACCACAAAATCAAAATAGTGATTTTCTCTAGCTGTAGAAGGAAGGGAATGGAATAAGGAAAGGCACACAAGAACATAAAAATAGTGTGATTTTACATTTTGGTTTAGCTGAAACAGTCCTGGTTTACCTATTTTCCTGATGTTATAATTAATAGCACTTTTACTCTCAAATGTGCTCTGGTTTAGGAAATAAATTATACGTTCATCCTTTCTAAAGCAACTTTTTTCCTTTTAATCTGGGTAGAAGGCATATGATGTTCATGATGTACAATGAACATCACACATATATTTTACAAATATTCATTTGAAACTTATATCACACATACATTTTACAAATATTCATTTGAAACTAGCCAATATTTACTAATATATTTTTAAATTTTAGAGAGTGACTACATAGTGAAAAAAAATCTGTATACAGGATAAATGTAAATAGGATTTGAATGAAACCTTATCATCTGGGTGGATATAAAATAAATAACATATTGTGTGCCTGGCATCATGTTTAGGTCTTTATAGATATTACTTCATTTTCACAGCAAGACTTTTAGGTAAGTATTATCTCTATCTTACACATGAAGAATCTCAGGCACAAAGAGTATATATAACTTAGCCAAAGTCATACTGTAAGTGACAGAGCAGAATTTGAACCCAAGCAATGTGAAACTAAACTCCATGCTCTTAACCACAATACCAGAGTCCATAAAAGAAATTCTTAATCTTTTTTGTGTCATGGATCCCTTTGGCAGTCTGGTGAAGTCCATAAAGCCCTTTTTAGAATCGTGTTTTTAAATGCATAATATATGCATAGAATCATTAATGGAACAAATTATATTAAAATACAATAATCAAGATATTCAACAAAAAGTGTGCTATATATGTGCTTCCTTATTAATGCACCAAATAACAAAATCTAGCAGAGGATCTAATAATGTCTAAAATTTAAAAGTAGTAAACACCAAAAAAGCAAAAACAAAAAAAAAACACCAAACTACGATAGTAATGTGATGGGAAAATATCTGTGATTTTTATTGGTGAAAATGTCACCAGTACTTCTAATAACACTGTCACTGATTGTAATTGAAAGAAATGCTAACTTTCACTTAGAGGGTAGCAAAAATTAAGGTATAATATTTTCCCATTGAAATTCATAGCCCTCTGTGGTAAAACTAGTTCATAGACTTTCTGACATATATTTCACTTCAGAAAAGTCATTTTTCCCCACCCCACCTCGCAGTTTCTGGTTTGGGATTATACGAAAAATGAGATGCACAAAAAGGCAGTTCATTAAAAATAATACATATATTTCTCCATGTGGTGAACTTGAGTGGGGGATGAGAAACAAGAATGTGTTAGAATAATCAGGTGTATATGGGAAGCTTGGAAGTGCTTTAGAATGTTTTATTTGAGAGGTTTAAAACTGGTTCCAAATATATACTGCCACATGTAATTATTTATAAAAGAATTCATTATTGATACCACAGTGCCCTATGATACACTATTTGTCAAGAGGTGTAGCAATGCACCAATCAAAAAAGAAAATTCAAATACTGGACACCTTTTAAAAGTTTCATTGAGCTAAAAGCAAAACATTTGACAAGTTTTTGATTTGTCTTTCTCATGATCTGATGTCCCAGCAGAGCAACTGGAGAACCTAATTCTGACCAACAAGGAGGAATTGCCTGGCTAATTGGAACTGACAGAAACCTTGGGAGAAAGCAACCACATACCAAGGATAATTATAAGAAGGTAACACGGGCCCAAAAGAATAGTGTCAAGGAAACTGAAACCCCCAAATGAGGTGAGACTTGCAAAAAAATGCTAAGAAAGGACAAAGAACGGGCTTTTTAAAATTCTATTCAGAGCCAGAAGATGATCAAGGAAGGGAAAAGCCCACTTTGCAGCTTCTGGTGTAAGGTTAGAGCTGACAGAGAAAGCAGAACTCCCTAAATATTATTTTGCTTCATTCTCTGCAAAGGAAACATGAGAAGAAGGTTGATGTAGTAGAAAGAATTATGTGTGTTTGTGGGGTCAGGGAAATCTGAGTTTAATTCTCTGTTTCAACACTTTGTAGTTATATAACCCTACATCTCCTTTTCCCCTTTTCCCCCCATTTTCTGTGAAATGGAGACAACCATATCTTTTTCATAGCATTGTTCTGAGTAACAGAAGTAACACATTCAAAACGTTAAGCTAGGCTCACAGTAGTGACAATAAATAGCAATTTATTAATATCCAAAAGAGTAGTATAAATATGAGCAGGAAGCAATACTCTTCCCAAACTGGGAAAGAAATTCTAAAAAAGTACCTAACAGCTCCAATTTATATTATGTCATCTGACAGGAACAGTGCTTATTGCAGGCCTTGTAGCGGAATGCTGGTGGGGGAGCACAGATGAGGCCTGAGAACAACTATCCCCATCGTTGAGAAATTTTGGGAAACAATAGGTGCTAGAACATGAAACATGGACAAATGTCTGCCTTCAAGATAAGAAGTGGAAATTTAAAACCTGGAATTATTTGCTTTTTGACCCAGTGATATTCCTCCCATCGGTGTAGTATTCATTTGCCCAGGGAAGGGAGAATTCCAAAAGAAAGCCACTAAAACAAAGAAATAGACTGAATTTCCCAAAGAAGTGCTTAAAGTGAAGGCACAAGTCTTGAAAACTAAGGTGGTGATGAAAGAAGAGTCCTCTTGGGTTTCTTCAAAACTTCAAGAGGTATAGCTTCAAAGAAGAAGGAAAAAGTTGTATCCTTAGGCAAGATGTAGTGAACTGAATGGTGGCACCTGAAAAAGATGTCCATGTCCCACATCTGTGGAAACTGTGAATGTTACCTTTTTTTAGGAAAAGGGTCTTTTGCAGATGTAATTAAGTTAAAAATCTTGAGATGAGGGGATCAATTGCCCTGGATTATCTCAGGCCGTAAATTCAATGACAAGTATCCTTATGTGACAGAGAAGATACAGAGGAGGCAGTGTGACCACAGAGCCTAAGATTGGACTCATGTGGCCACAAATGAAGGAATGGGGACAGCTAGTAGAAGCCGGAAGAGGCACAAAAATAGGTTTTATCCTAGATCTTTCAGAAGAAGTGCAGCCCTGTTAACATCTTGATTTCAGACTTCTGGCCTCAAAAGTGTAAAATAATAAAATTTTGTTGTGTTAAGCCACCAATCTATGGTAATTTGTTATGGCAGCCCTATAAAGTTAGTGCACAGAGTTTTAAAAGAATCCAGTAACATCTTTAAGTAGCTTAGGCTTTCTTGGGTTGGAAGGAATGCACAGGGGGTGGGGGTAGGGGTGGTGGTTGTGAAATGGATGGTGTAGGGTGAAGAAAGTCTGAGGGACTCACTCCATGGAGGGAATATGTGAACCAGACTGGCGTTAGCAAAATACAGATCATACAGTCTCTGCTTGGACAGAGATTGTCAGGGTTTGAAAGAGACTTGACAGGGTTACCCTATGCATTGCCAAAACCAGGAAGCCAAGCCCAGTTTCCCCAAAGAGTATTCTATGTCATCAGAGAGAGCTTCTGTTTGATTGACAAATGTTTTCCATTCCCCACCCTCTTGATCTGTAGCAGTACCAGTAGCTGTCTCTGCCAATACTTTACTCAATCCTGTCCAAACTACTCTTGGAAAAAGTACTTTTTCAATATTACCTGGCATCACAAACCTTCAGAAATAGAAACAATTATGGACAACTAAAGGGGTTCCAATGATAAAGAACGGAGTCATAATTAAAATTCATAAAATTTGGGGAGTCTGTAACCATAAATGCAGAGTCCAACCAACTAAGAGGGATTTTTTAAGTTTATTCACTCATTTAGATGTCACAAATTTATGGAACATCTACTATGTATAAGTGTCTATGTTAGGCTTTAGAAAGATGATTAAAGTATTGCCCTTGGATTGCAGCAGTTTAAAATCTGGTGAGTGAAACAGACTTATAAAGAAATAAACTATATCACAACATAAGTGTTCATTGTAAAGCCTCATATTTCGTAAAAAATTTTTAAAAATTAACTACATATAACTGCTGGGGATGGACTGACCCTAGCATGTGTAAAACACCTTCAGGAGCTTAATAAACTGAAAAAAATTTTTTTTTCAATAATATAACAGTGTGCTGATATTCTTATTCTAGCTCATAAATTTTCTAAAAATTAACAAGGGCCTAAGCACCCAGAGGAGGTAATACAAATAGCCAATAAAGATATAAAAGCAAATTTTAAAAATGCATTCTCAACTACAAGCAAATCAGGGCAACAAATTTAAAGAAAATCAATAAATAATAGTATTCCATGTTTGCAAAGATGTGGTGAAATGGACACTTACATACCGCTGGAGTAAATATAAAATGGTAATTTTTTGGAAAGTTATTGTATACAAGTCATACTATGCAATGCAGCTATTTTTTTCTAGGAAACTACTTTAAGAAATAATCTAAAACATATACATAAAAGGATACATAAGGAAGTCCATAACAGGTTATGTATATTAGCAAAAAAAATTAAGATGAATGATTTAAAAGATATGTACAGCCTATTTGATGGGATGTCATAATCATAATCAGTATTGTGTCTTAAAAAGAGAATTTCTGCTATATTTTATATTATATTATACTATATTAAACCAGAAGGCTAAGGATCATGACTTTTCACTGTAAACCCTCTTGAACGTTTTGAATTTTGTGCCATGTGCATGTAACACATCCAAAAAAAAAATGCAATTTTAAAAATAAATTATTTGGCTTAAATTTTTTTAATAATCACACTAAGTGAAAGGTAAGGAAATTTCATTACTCCCTGCAGTGAATATGTATAATTGGAAAATGTATACATTCTGTGTTACTAGAATATTTTGTTGAGTATTTTGCACTGTAAGAAATCTAGAACCAGTTTACATACAAGCAAGAAGAATGATAAAGGACCTCATGTAAGACATGGCTAGAGGAAAATGTAAATGTTTAGCCTAGAGAGCATGATGCCTGTCTTCAAGTATCTGAAGTATGCAGAAAAGGGACCATACTTCCTCAGGAAAGTCTCAGAGGATGAAACTAGACCCAGTGGCAGGAGCAATAATAAGCCATTTTAGTTCAATGTCAAAACACTTACAGACTTGTTTACTTGTTTATAGACCATTTCAGCCCAATGTCAAGAAACTTTGTAACAGAACTGGCTAAAAACAAAAAACAAAAAACAAAAAACAAAAAACAGAGAGAGAGAGAGTTCACAGTCACTTGAAGGATTCAAGCATAAATTGTCACCTACTTGATTGGACATTATAGAAGAGATTCAAGCATCAGAAGTGTGGTTTTTGTATGATTCCTGCTGTGTGAGAAATCATTTAACCTCTCTGATACACCATTCTCTGTAAAACGGGGAAGTTCGACTGAATTACCTTCAGTGCCTTTTGAGTTTTAAATTGTTTGAGTCTCCATTGGTGTAGTTACATTTTGCCTGTCTTTTCCAGATTTACATAATATCGGCCTTTTATCACTTGAAATACATCACACCACACTTGTGAGAATTAATTGAATATTTGTAAAAATGCAAAACGCTATGTAAGACATCATTACAGTCCAATATCGTTGGCCATTAGGAAAATGCAAATTAACGCCACAATGAGGTACCACCACACACCTGTTAGAATGGCCAGCTAAAATTAAAAATATTTATGATACCAAGTATTGATAAGATGTGGAGCAACTGTATCTCTTTGCTGGTGGAAATGTAAAATAATACAGTTACTCTAGAAAACAGTTTGGCAGTTTCTCACAAAGTTAAACATACATTTACCATAAGACCCAGTAATCTAACTACTGGGTATTTAATCTAGAGAAATGAAAACATAAGTTTGCACAAAAATCTACGTATAGATTTTCATAACAACTCTATGTGACAGCCCAAAACTGGAAACCACTCAGATGTCCTCTGATGGGTAAATGAATACACTGTGGTACATCTATATCATGGAATACTATTCAGCAATAAAAAGGAACAAACTATCAACATACAGAAAACAACTTACATGTATCTCAAGGCCATGATACTGACTGAAAAAAAGCCAATATCAAAAGAATATGTATGATATAACTCCATTTCTACAACATCCTCAAAATGGCAAAATTATAGTGTTGGAGAACACATCAGTGGTGCCAGGGGTTAGAGTTGGAGGGAAGGTGTGACTATAAAGGGGTAGTAGGAGGGAGTTACGTTGGGGGAATGGGATAGTTTTGCATCCTAATTGTGGTGATCACTACATTAATCTATTACATGTGATAAATTTTATAGAACTAGACAAACACACAGAAATCTATGTTTATCTTCAAGTTTCTGGAAAGCAAGGAAATTTGTATCTACATTCACTTTTTGTTTTCATTGACTTTTTTATGTTTAGCTGTCTTGTAATCAATAATGTGAAATGTTTCTCATATGAAACATTTTTCGTGTTGAAGAATGCCATAGAAAAAAGGGTGTGAGGTGTACTTACTTGGAGTAATTTTACTCCTTTTCTTTACTCCTTTTCTTTAAAGGAGTAAATGGTCAAATGCGAAAGTAAATTCAGGCAAAGCCCATTTTAATTTAATTTTATTCTTGTTTTTAAATTTTATAATCACATTTTCAAAGAAGCCTCTGGAAAAGATTTTTACATAAATTTTCACAGCTCACTTAATTGTGATATACTTTTTTACTATTTATCTTATGACTAAAGAGACTATCCATACCTTGCCAGGTTCTATTTTAGCTGCTGATTCTGTTTATACTTAACTAACTTTATTTCCATTCAGATTTCCTGATAAACACAGGAGTTTAAAATTAATTCCTATGCTAGGATAAGATCTATACATAGAGTTTGTTTCAAGAGGGAAATTGTCTTATAAGATGACCCTTATGGATACTAAAATATTAGCCTCTCTTAGATAGTATCTTAGACTGTCCTTGTGACTGATACTACCAATGGTCACCAATATTTTCCATTCTCTTCCCTTTTCTGGATATGTAAAACGTTATATTTCTTTGTTCTATTGATAGACAATGGCCAGAGCTGCTGTGTCACTTCCAGTGCATGATTCACCATGATGTCTATCCTGGCACAAAGAATGAAGCATCAAAATGAGATGGAGATATCAGAAGAAGAAAGTGACCTTGAATGTTGAGCTACTACTACACGAAGGGTTGCCATGGAGAAATTCCTAGACTCTTAGCGGATTAGCCTGAGTAAGAACTTTTATGTGATAAGCCCCTGAGATTTTGTTATAGTTTATTACTACAGTATTACCTAGCCTGTCCTATCAAATAAATTCTGCATAGTAACATTGCCTGTGTTAAAAGTTTTCAAAAAACAAAACAAACAAAAAGTTTTCATGGCCTTTTGTGCTTTCTATATATCAGATAAATAATTATATGTAAGTTGCCAGCTTTTCTAATAAGAATATATTTAATATGATAAACATTTCAATTGATAACTTATTCTGCTAGCCTCTGCCACCAATTTTAGATCTCAAATGTCTAATCTAAATGAATAATACTTTTAATTACATACATATGTGTACATATATATATATGTATATTGAACATATACCTTGCGTTAATTATTACCAACCAATAAAAAAAAGGATACATTTGGTTTTTTGTTTTGAAGATTTTATTTGTAAGTGATCTCTACACCAAATGTGGGGCTCAAACCTAAAACCCTGAGATCAAGAGTCACACATTCTACTAACTGAGCCAGCCAGGCACCCCCCAGGATATGTCTGTTAATGCAGATGTTTAATTCACTAGGTAACAATTGATATTTCTAGTCATGTTTCCTGGGTAGCAGAACCTGAGATAGAGATCTGCATGTAGGAAAATTTGCATGAGGTAGAGGGCCTGGGCCTTTTTATACTCATCAATGGCCATTCATTGGATAAAGACTGCCTCCAGGGAGTAGGTATGACCTTGGGTAAGGCAATTCATGGACAGAGCTGACATCTTGAGCCAACAGCACTCCCAGCAGTTGGATAAACAAGTTCTTTAGTCCTGAAGAGGAATCTCGTTATCAGTGGAATCTGGCTCAGTATCCAGTACACCTGTTAATCATAGAGGCATGTATCTATCTGAAATTTTTAGAGGATCACTACCATCATCATCATCATCATTATCACATTTACGACAACTTTACTATGTGCCAGGCACTTGTCCTAAGTGTTTGAAATTATTAACTCATGTAATTCTCAAAGTAACTCTATAATATACTTTCAAATGATTCATCTTCAAAAATAAAAGTCAATATAAGTGCTTTCTATAACATCCCATAGTGCCAGAAATGATTTGCTAATGATCATTTAATAATTTCCACTGTAAGTTACTTTATCCACTATAAGCAGCCTCATTCAGTAACTCATTGGCCATATAGTTACTTTTTTCATGGGTTGCACTCTCTAAATTATAGAATGTATTATCATATCTAATTTACTTTAAAATAATTGAACATAGACAACGTGATATTATTTGTGAATATATATGTGTGTTAACGTAGGCTACATCATAAGTGCTATTGCTTGCCATAATTGGGAATTCATACTCCCAGATATGGTCAGCTAATATTTAGTCCAAAAGGCCACAATCCAGAGGAAGCTATGACACACATTTTAGTCATACTTATCTTGAACACCAGAATTTTACTAATTAACATAATGAATATTAGCAGCGGGTTTTCATTGATGAAATTGAAGTTGGTCTAGGTATGTGAATTGGCTAATATATTTTAGACATTCCACTTTTTCAGAATAGGCAATCAAAATCTAACAAGCACCATAATCTGTATCCTTAGGAAAGGCACCAAAATTTGATCTCTGAAACATCATGTATCCAGTTTTTGATTCAATGGATTCTGGCCACTTGAAAGGATTCTAAGTATTGCTGCATCTACCTTAAGTGAACCTTTCATGTATGTTGTAGTCATATGCGGTAGCCAGTCTTCAAATTGGCCCTCATTGACCTTAATTCGAATAATCCTTACTATTCAACCTTTTGTGTAGTTCCCTCCCACACTGAATAGAGATAAACTATGTAACCAATAAGATATTCTGTAAATGAAGATACATGACTTCCAAAGCTAAGTCTTCTTTTTTTTGGCTCTGGAAATGCTTTATTAAATTTCCAAAGAGAAAAACATAGTAACTCATATAAAAGATGTTAACCACTGCTTTGAAAACACACATTTTAACCCATAATTTAAGATTTTTTCAATATGTTTGTTCAAGATTATTTTCTAGCAAGATAATCAAAATATTCCAATCAGAAAAAACACTTTAAAGGTATTTTTTCAGTTTAATTTAAATAGATTTACAAGCATAAATCTTATCCATAATTATGAGAATTGCCTACTCTACTCAGTAGGCTATAAATGTATCATATGTAAAATAGAATGTAGGTTACAATTGGGAGTATATACCTAAATGACATCATAAGGTGTATTTTTAAGAGTTCCTTTTCTTTTTCTTTTTTAAAAATTTAAATTGAATTAATTAACATAATGTAGTATTAGTTTTACAGGTAGAATTCATTCATCAGTCTTATATAACACCCAGTGCTCATTACATCACCTGCCCTCCTTAAAGTCCATCACCCAGTTACCCTATCCCCTCATTCCCCCTTCCAAAGCTAAGTCTTAAAAGACATTGCAATTCTGGGGCGCCTGGCTGGCGCAGTCATTAAACATCTGCCTTCAGCTCAGGTCATGATCCCAGGGTTCTGGGATCGAGTGCTGCATCAGGCTCCCTGCTCCTCAGGAAGCCTGCTTCTCCCTCTCCCACTCCCCCTGCTTGTGTTCCCTCTCTCGCTGTGTCTCTCTCTGTCAAATAAATAAAATCTTAAAAAAAAAAAAAAAAGACACTGCAATTCTGCCTTGTCCTCTTGGATTATCTATTTTGGAGGAAGACAACTACCATGTTGTGAAGCCGTTCAAGCAACCTAATGGAGATGCATATGGGGAGGTCCACAGGTCTCCTGCCAATACTCCACACTAACTTGCCAGGCATGTGAGTCAGCCATCTTACAAGTAGGTCTTCCAGTCCCAGTCAAGCCTTCAGGTAATAACAGCACCAGCCAACTTTTTGACTCATGAGAAACCCTGAACCAAAACAACCCAGCCAAATTGACTTAGCCTTGATCTACAGAAACTATGAGATAATAAATATTTATTGTTGTGCTAAGTCACTAAATTTGGGGGTCCTTTATTATGCAGCAACAGATAACTGCAACATGACAGTACAAAAGGATGGAGAGCTGAAACTTAACTGAGCTTACAGAAGAGACTGTATGAACTGTTGTATAAAAGCCTCCTTACTAATAACTGTTTATTTTCAAAATGTTTATTTATATGCAGAATTTGGTCTGAGACTTGCTTTTTTTTTTTTTTTAAGATTTTATGTATTTATTTGACAGAGAGAGAGTTAGTGAAAGCAGGAACACAAGCAGGGGGAGAGGGAGAGGGAGAAGCAGGCTTCCCACAGAGCAGGGAGCCTAATGCGGGGCTTGATCCCAGTACCCTGGGATCATGACCCGAGCCGAAGGCGGGCGCTTAATGACTGAGCCACCCAGGCGCCCCCTGAGACTTGCTTTTAACTTAGTATCAAGGTGTGTCAAAGTACACCACACACTTATCTCAAAAATTGGTGGGTACTTTTTTCTGTCAAAAAGAACAAAATAAGGGCACCTGGCTGGCTCAGTCAGTGGAGCATGTGGCTCTTGATCTCAGGATTGTGAGTTCGGGTTCCATATTGGGCATGAAGCCTACTTAAAAAAAAGAGAGAGAGAAAGAACAGAATAGTTGTGTGTGACCAAATTGGCTTAGATCATTTTGCTAGAGAGTCCTATTGATTTTTCTGCCTACTATAGCCAACCCTAACTTGATTCTATCCACTTCTCTTTATCACCACCATCAATCCAGTCTGGGCTACCTTCATCTCTCACCTGGGCCACTACAATAATCTTCCTACTCATTTATTCATATCCATTATCCACTGGTCCTCTTCTACTCCATTGTCAATATTAAAGTCAGAATGATCCTTTTAAAACATAAATCTATTCATGTAATTCTACCACCATCCCTGCCCCGGTTTAACATCTTTCAATGCCCGGTTTGGACTTACCAATCTTTCAAGCCTTGCCTTGCACTCTTCTCCCTCTTACCCACTGTGATCCCATCTCATTGGTTTTTCTTTAATTACTAGAACTCTTCTTGTTCTTCCTCATCATAGAGGATTTGTATGTGGTCTTCCCTCTGCCTTGAAATCTCTTCCTTTTCTTTTTTGTCTAATTTAAGTCTACCCATCCTTCATATCTAGTGCATATGTCAGTTCTGCAGCAAAACTTTTCCCAATCTCCCTAACCCTTATAGCATCACACACATCTCCTTTGTTCACCAGTCACCTTGCAATTTTACATTTGTTTGTATAATTGTTTGATTAATGTTTGTGTTCATTCCTAGACCTTATGTTCTATAAGAACAGGTACCATATCTGCTTAAACTCATTCATGTATGCCCTGGAGCCTACCACAGTGCTGAGAATATAATACAAATTTGATAAGTATTTGATTAAAGACTGAATAACTGATTAGCTAATTGAATGAATTGAGATAGTTATGAATGTTGCTTCAGAGCCAGACCACCTAGATTCAAATCTGACAGTTCCTAACTAGGCTTATGTTAGAAACAATTTTGCCTTAGATTTATCCTCTGTAAATTGGGAATAATAATTATTTTATAGTGTTTTGCAAGGATTAAATGAATTAGTATACATTAAGGGCTTAAAGCCATTCCTTTCATGGTAAGTACTACATATGGTAGCTGCAATTATTATTATCATTAATATATTTAATCAGTTTGTCCTGCTAGTCCCTTAGGCCACAGCCACTAGTTCCTGGGATAGCTTCATTCTTTTCATGTAGATACCCAGTTTCAAATGTCTATGTAAAAACAAGAAGCTATGTCAAAGACACAAATCAAAGGCAGAGTTTATAAATTTTTGTGCATTATCAAGTTTTAAATAAGGTGTGAGGAGACTAATGTTAACTCCCATATCACAGGTGTTTATTTATTAATTTACTATTTATTAAAAAATGTATATTTACTATTTATAAAAAAAGACTAGGGAAGAAGAGTTTGAATTAAATGAGAACCTCAAAGAGTTCTATACCCTTTACTAGGACACAGTTAACACACTGAAGAATTGAGCCCACAATCATTTTCTGAGTTTTTGCATTGTTTACTTACTTCAAATAATGACAAGTTATTAACAGTATATGTATATATATATATATGGATATGTTTGTGTGTGTGTGTGTGTGTGTAATATATAACACACACATACCACTGATCACTCTGGATTATGGACCTTCCATACTCTGAGGCACTGACTTTAAAATGTTAAAGCTGCAGGTCTGTAACTTTTAAACACCATATGTTTATAAACTATTGAAATGGTATCTCTTTTTGACAGTGGAAGCATTTTGCATGCTCAGTACAAAGGCAGCAATGGTTGGACCTTGGTTAGCTGCTGATGCTTTGTACAGAAGTTGTGAATGCTGGTCTTTTATTATATTCAGGGCCCTACCTACAAACAGGTCCATTGTAAGCTGCCATAAACCAAAGGGTCGATTTAGATAAGTGTTGTCAATGATGCATTCTGTTCTTTGTTTACTACCAACCGTGAAAGATAACACTTTGCACTTTCCAAAAAACTGAGATCACCTAGTCCTTACAACTTAGGTTGTTTTAGTCTGGTAAGGAAAAAAAAAAAACAAAAAAACAAAACTTTTTTCAACTTCAACTCATTGACAGTTCCTCCTGGCTTTTTAAGGAAATACCTCTGAAAGAAAATAGATTAAATTTACATGGGACTAACAGCAGATCAGATACTATACTTTATAGTCTGTTGAAAACAGAACTAACCTTCATGGAAAAGAGGTCATTTATAGTTAAAAGGAGCAGAAGAAAGGTTAGAGGGAAGATTACTAGCCTGAAAAAACCAACCTCCATCCCTTTACTAGTTTGTTAGACCTTAAAATTCCACCATTAGAAATGTATTTGTTTTGGGCGACTGGGTGGCTCAGTTGTTAAGCGTCTGCCTTCGGCTCAGGTCGTGATCCCGGGGTCCAGGAATCGAGCCCCACATTGGGCTCCCTGCTCAGCGGGAAGCCTGCTTCTCCCTCTCCCACTCCCCCTGCTTGTGTTCCCTCTCTCGCTGTGTCTCTCTGTCAAATAAATAAAATCTTTAAAAAAAAAAAAAAAGAAGAAATGTACTTGTTTGTATTTTAAAAGATAATTCCTTGAAGCAGTTACCTGTGGGAAAAATGTGAATTCTCTATCAATTCCTTTTCCTGAAAGCGAATTTTGAAAGTACTAGGATCAAGAGGAAACTTGCTCCTGAAAGCTCTGATTTGACTGCAGGAGTGCTGTGGAGAGAAAAGGCTGGAAGAGCACAGACTGCATTTGAAGAGAGACTAGAGGGAACTCTCTGGCCACAGAAAACAGTGATTTAACTGTGTGATGACTATGAGGAGAAAGAGAAAAAAGAAGTGGGCTTTTTTGTTTTCATTTGTTTCTCTGGGCAACTACAATAGAAAAAAAAAATATGAGGGGCACCTGAGTAACTCAGCTGGTTAAGTGTCTGCCTTTGGCTCAGGTCATGATCCCAGGGTCCTGCATCAGGCTCCTTGCACAGCGGGAAGCCTGCTTCTCCCTCTCCCTCCACTGCTCCCCTCTGCTTGTGCACTCTCTCTCTCTGACAAATAAATAAATTTTTAAAAAAAGAAAAAATATGTTGCTAGATAATGAGATAGAATGGATGCAATGCTCAGATAAAATAGGAGGGTTATTCCACTGTCATGCCAAGAGTGTGAGAGCAACCTCACTTCCATAATATCCTGGTCATTTTTTTCTGACCATAATCATGCTAAATTTATTACTTCCTTATAGGGTGATTAGTATACACAGAGCCCCTTGAGGGTAATACAAAATTTTAAGTTTTCTGTCTTTAAGGAGCTATTCCACATGCCCTCTCTCCCAATAACATCAATTTACCTGTTAAGCTGACTATGATAGATTGAGGATCCCTCCATGAATAAGTGAGGAAACACAGGTCCCTTTGTCTTATAATAAGGAACCAAGGAGCATGCAGAAAGTAAAGGTAGGATGAATGAATAAGAAAGGAAGGTGTACAGATTTATACGCTTAACTATTCTTTAGTGCCGGATATTTGCTAATTGAACTATAAAGGAAAAGCTATCGTCTTGTGATGAGCAAAGGAATTTTGTGGCATGATAATTTGCTAGCGGGTGTAGGGGAGCTAGAAATGGTAGGAGCAGAGGGGCTGTACCAAGATTTACATCTCACCAGCAATGTACAAGAGTCATAGTATCTGATTTTGAAAACTTGCATGTATAGTGGTATCTGATTCTGGTTTTAATTTGTATTTCCCTAAAAAATAATGATACTGAAACATTTTTCACCTGCTTATTGACCATTTAGATATCTACATTTTTAAAAAGATTTTATTTATTTATTTGAGAGAGAGTGCACCAAGCAGTAGGGAGAGGCAGAGGGAGAGAGAGAAGCTGAGCAGGGAGCCCGACAATGTGTGTGGGGAGAGGGGTTTGGGGCTCAATCCCAAGACCCTAGGATCATGACCTGAGCCGAAGGCAGACGCTTAAATGACTGAGCCACCCAGGTGCCCCTAGATATCTACATTTTTGAAGTGACTGTTCAAGTCTTGCACATTTTTCAAAACATTGAGTTGTCTTCTTTTGCTGATTTTGGATATAAGTCCTTTGTCAGTAGTTGTTTTACATTTTTCTTCCACTCTGTGGATTGTTCTCTCATTTTATTAAAGCTGTCTTTTGATAAACAAAGGGTCTTCATTTTAATGAAGTCTATTTTATAGTCTCTTCCTCTATGGTTAGTGCTTTTTCTATTTAAGAAAACATTGTCTACCTTAAGGTCATGAAGCTATTCTCCTATATTTTCTTTTAGAAGTTTCTTTGTTTTACCCTTCACATTAGATTTTTATCCATTTTGAGTTAATTTTATATATAATGTGAGGAAGGGGTCAGGGTTCATATTTTTCATATAGGTCACCAATTGATCCAGAATCATTTATTCAAAAGATCATCCTTTCCACCACTGACTTGCACCTTTGTCATAAATCACATTTTTGCGTAATTGCAAAGCACATAATTGCATATGGGTGATGACCTCCCCCAAATATTCTATTAAACCTGTTAATTATTTGAGTGAACAATACAATTGTTTGATTGGTGAACAATTTTTTAACTGGTAAAAAAAATTTTTTAAATCCAAGTAAATGAAGAAACTAAGTTTAAAAGGGCCCAAAAAAGCATATGGTGAAAAGTAGAAGTAAATGTACCTTCTACCCTGCTCACCAGTACCCCATTTCTTTCTCCACAGCAGTCATCATGTCAGAGCCCAGATATACCAAACATATCTACTTAATTCCTAGAGTCCTGAAAAAAGAAATCCCTTTATCCCAAAGTCTACCCCCTGATTCTAATGTAATGACTTCTCTATGTGATTCTGATATTAAGTTTCTAAGTGGGGGACGCCTGGGTGGCTCAGTCAGTTAAGCATCTGCCTTTGGCTCAGGTCATGATCAAGTCCTGAGATCAAGTCCCACATTGGGCTCCTTGCTCAGTGGGGAGCCTGCTTCTCCCTCTGCCTGCTGCTCCCCCTGCTTGTGCTCTCTCTCTCTGACAAATAAATAAATTTAAAATCTTTAAAAAAAAGTTTCTAGGTGATTCTGATGAGTATATTCCAACATAATTTAAAAGTCCATTTTCCTTCACTCTTTTAAAAAGCATATAGCTGGAGTTTTGAAAGTCCCATTAGACAAGGGCTTCATTTTATTAGCGGGATTTAACTTATTTATATGTATTGTGATTATTATTTTTAAAGATTTTATTTATTTACTTGACAGAGAGAGAGCACAAGTAGGCACAGTGGTAGACAGAAGAAGAGGGAGAAGCAGGCTTCCCCACTGAGCAGAGTCCAACACGCGGCTCAATCCCAGGACCCTGGGATCATGACCTGAGCCAAAGGCAGACGCTTAACTAACTGAGCCACCCAGACACCCCTGTGATTATATTTCTTCCTGCCATTTTATTTTATATTATTTACTACCTTTTTTTTCTTTCTTATCTTCTGTGGAATTAATCAAGCTTGCATTCTCGTTTTATTTCTATTTATTTATTTTTTAATTTTATTATGTTAATCACCATACATTACATCATTAGTTTTTGATATAGTGTTCCATGATTCATCGTGCATTCTAATTTTAGCAGTTTAGAAATTATATATCTTCTTTTATTCTACTCTTAGATATTTAAATTTTAACCCCCATTATATATATATATATTTTTTTTTTTTCCTCCTAAAGTCTAGAATTAAGGAGCATCTGTATCCTGCCCTTGATCAATTTCACATCTTTCTCCTTCAGTTTCTCCTACAACTTAAACAGGGCAGATCCAGTTTTTGTATAGCCTGTAGTTTATAAAATTTTGAGATTCCTCTTTAAAACAATTTGAAGTTCTAAAATTAAAAGATGGATAAGAAAGTGAATGTTTAGGATGAGAAAAGAAATCAGAACAAATTATAAAATTTTAAGTTTTACAAATTTATAAATCTTCAACTTTTTTTAGGTAATCTCTATACCCATTGTGGGGCTCAAATTCATGACCCCAAGATCAACATGCTCTATGAACTAAGCCAGCAAGGCACCCCACAAATTTTTTAAAAGATTTTATTTATTTATTTTGAGAGAGAGAGAGAGAGTGGGGTGCCCAAGTGGGGGAGGGGCAGAGGCAGAGGGAGCGAGAATCTCAAGGAAACTCTATGCTGAGCATGGAGCCTGAGGCTGGGCTCGATCTCATGACCCTGACTGAGATCATGACCTGAGCCACAATCAAGAGTTGGACACTTAACAGACTGAGCCACCCAGGGACCCCTCAAGTTTATAAATCTTAAACAAAGATAGTCTATGAACACAACAATTCAGAAAAATAATGTAATAGTTTTATTAATTGCTTAGAATTTCTAGCGTACTTTTTCCCCTATATTTTCTTTCTTTATAATTTTGCATTTCTGATTATTGGAAGACTAATCCACAAATTATCTTCTAACTATGTATATATCAAGCTTATTCCCCTACCACCACCTCCACCCCCATCTATATAATCTGTAGTGCTGGGTAGATGGGACATACTCACATCATGATACAACTCTAGGCTCTACAGTTTTCCTGGAGTCAGGACAGTGAGAAGGAAAATTCCTAAGACCCTTCCTACATGGGGGCATGCTAGTAAGAAAAGTTAACTTCACAAATTGACTATGAACCACCCAAATATATTCCCCTAAATACAAATTAAATAATTTCCTCAACTCAAGTGTCCCCTTGCCAAATTCCCAAAGCATCCAGGACTATCCAATGCCACCTGTCTTGAGAAGTATAGCAGAGAATACGGAGAGAAATTAAAGTGGTCAATGATTATTTTCACACATAAAATACTTAAAAATTTCCAACTCTTTTATATTTTAAAGAAGTTTCTTAAAAAGATAGGCATATATATATTAATACACACATATATACTTATGTATGCAGCAGGTATCATCATAACAACTGAGAAGAAATTTAAAAACTGGTTGCCTCTGGGGAAAGGTAATGGAGACTTTAGGATGGCAGGTGAAGGAAAAGGAGATTTTCCCTTTCACTGTCTGCATTCTTGTAACTTTGTTTTTCTTTTCTTTCTTTATTAGAGAGTGAGCACGTGAGCAGGGGGAGGGGCAGAGGGAGAGGGAGAGAGAGAATCTTAAGCAGACTCCATGCCCAGCACAGAGCCCCACACAGGGCTGGATCTCATCACCCTGAGATCATGACCTGAGCTGAAATCAAGCATCAGACGCTTAACTGACTGAGCCACCCAGACGCCACTTGTTTTTCTTTTCTATGTACATTTATTATTTATTCAACTTATGAAACAAAAAATAATAAATCTGTCTTTTAAAATCCAAAAGGAAAACACAAACTATTAAAGCATGTAGTGAACTCTCCTTATACCTGTTCCTGATACTACTATGGTCTGAATGTCTGTTTCCCTGACAAATTCATATATTGAAATCCTAACCTCCCCCTCCCCCCCAGCAAATTAGGAGCTAGGTCTTTGGGGAGGTGCCTAGGTCATGAGGGTGGAGTCCTCATGAATGAAATTGGTGTTCTTATAAAAGACGCCACGGGATTCCTTGCCCCTTCTACCTTGTGAGGGCACAGTGAGAAGGCACTGGCTCTGAATCAGGAAGAGCGTCTTCACCCTAGCCCCTAGAACTGTAAGAAATTTCTGTTATTTATAAGACACTCAGTCTATGGTACTTTGTTCTAGCAGCCCAAATGAACTAAGATACTTTTTTTTTTTTTACTGTTACAGGCTCAAACGTTTAATGTTTTCTCTGTTTAAAATTATATTGCAGTGCTTTTAAAATAGCTACCATTTATTTTATTTGGGAAGTGCTCCCTCCTGCTACCTTTTCTAAGAGTTTATATATGACCGGTGTTATTTCTTCTTTAAACGTTTGATAGGATTCACCAATGAAATTATCTAAGCCTAGAGCTTTCTCTGTGGGAGGGTTTTTCATTAAAAAAAATTCAATTTCTTTAATTGAAGAGCTATTCAGATTTCCTTCTTCATTTTTTTTTGTTATTAGAGTAAGTTATATTTTAAAGACTTTGCCTATGTCATCTAAATTGTTATATTTGTTGGCAAAAGGATATTCATATATTTCCTTACTATCCATTTACTGTCTTTAAAATCTGTAGTGACACACCTTTTATTCTTGACACTGATAACTTGTGTTTTCTCTTTATTTTCTCTTGATCAGTCTAGCTAGATGTTTATCACTTTTGTTAATCCTCTCAAAGAGCTTTCTGGGTTTTTGTTTGCTGCTTTTCTGGAGTTTTTAACCAATTTATATTTAATGTAACTATTATTCTGGTGGTGTTTAATTTTATGATCTTCTTGCTTTCTGTTTGTCCCATCAGCTTTTTTTGTTCCTCTGTATCTACTTATTCACAAATTTTAGGCTAATTGAATATTAGTTCTTTAAGGCATTAAGACAGCAGGTTCCTAACTAGTTTTTAGTCACATGGCCAAAAAACCCCACAGAAACAGGAAATTCACTTAGTGTCATTAACTCTATCAATTAATGTTTCCACTCCCTTCCAACTTTTTACTGCTTTTGGGCATATTCCCATGCCTTCAGATAATTGTTTTTTATATTTTCTCCATATGTATTGTTGTTATCCACAGTTTGCTTAATAGGAGATATTCTCCCTTTGCCAGGGGTAGAACCTAATTTTTAAAGCTCTTATCAACTCTGTTACAATGCCCTTCACTTATACAGTGTATGATGAATCTAGGGATTGAAATAATTCACTAGCAGATCTGTATTTCTTTAATGGATCACTATTAGCCCTGAAATCTAACTACTGGAGGAATCATAAAAAGAAGTTTGCTCAATGATTTCTATGTGTGTGTGTGTGTGAAGTATTTAAAATGTTGGTAAGAAAATGAATAAACAATATCTTAAGTGTTTACCTTTGAATGGTTGGATTATAAGGTGATTTTTTTCTCCTTCAGGATCTTTAGAATTGTCCAAATTTCTATAATTGACCTACTCTATAATTGGAATGAAGGATATTAATTCTTTTTGAATAAGGGAATAAGAGGACACTAACATCTGCTGATCACCTACCAGGAGCTGGGTAGTGAACTAGGCACTATTTCATTTTAAACCTCTGATATTTTTTTAAACCATAAGAAAATATCTTTAAAACTAACCTTTTTTTTTTAAAGATTTATTTATTTATTTTGAGAGAGTGAGAATGAGAGAGAGAGAGAGTACATGAGAGGGGGGAGGGTCGGAGGGAGAAGCAGACGCCCCGCCGAGCAGGGAGCCCGATGCGGGACTCAATCCCAGGACTCCAGGATCATGACCTGAGCTGAAGGCAGTCGCGTAACCAACTGAGCCACCCAGGCGCCCAAAACTGTTAAGGTGTGCAGTTTAGAGGATTATTTATTTCCTATCCTAATGATGTCCTTTGGTGTCTTTTTCATTAGGAATCTTTCTGTGTCCTCCTTAGGTTAAGAGTAGTAGATGAGTTCTAGAAACTCATCAATATCTGGGATGTAGTAATAGTTGAGAAAAAGCAATGCTCCCTCATTATAACCAGGCAGAAATCTGACCTCTTGCAACCTTAGAAAGAGACAATTTCCCCTTTGTTTTCCTGATATTCTTGAGGTACCTTAACTGTGTAGGATTTTGTCCTTTCTTCTAAGGAACAATAACATTTTTCATCCAGCCTCATTTAATTTACCAGTTTTAATTATTAATTCTCACTCTTTCAGAATGATTAAGTAAAAAGAGAATATTCTGTAGTAGAGCGAGACTGAGGAAAGTATAGTCTACAACAAGCACAGAATTGGAGGCCAAGCAAACTCTTCAGCCCTCATTTCCTAAGGACCAGAAGCAGCTTCTGTGTTCTTGCCCTAGGGCTTACCCTCAGTGCTTTCTAGGTAAAACTGCCTTGGCTTCCCCCTCCTAATCAGGGAAAAGGTGATTGGATTGAGTCATGTTTCACCTGAAGTATTTTGGCCCCTTATCTGAACCAGTCATTACATCTTGAGGCAGTTGTAACTAGGACTGCTGTAATGATCTGACAAAAGACGTATTCCTTCAACATTACCAGTCATTAACTCTCCAAGACAAGATGTGACGTGCCACAGCCCTCAGACAGTTCATGCAGTAGGAGTCCCTTCTTGACAAATATAATCCCTTTTCACCTTTGTTCATGACAATTTTATTTCTTTCACAGTGTCAAACTACCAATTTTTCCAAGTCAGCACTCCCTAGTTGGACCAGGGATCTTTTTTCACTTAAAAGGGAGGTACTACTATCTTTTCACTTTTTGATTGTATCTTACTTTAATTGGTCTTTCTTAGAATAGTAATTTTGAGCAGATATATATATATATGTATATATGTATACATACATATATAGTAGCCAAGCTTGACTCTAACACCTATAAATGTTTTCTTGCTGCAGATTTTACAGTTTGAAGTAAAAAAAAAAGCCTGTTTTAATCATGGGCACTACTTTATGTTCAGTATGTACAATAAAGACTTATTCCACAGATGTGATGTGACAATGAATCTGGTGTTAGGGATATTTACCTGAAAGCAAAAGAAAAGCAGGACACTTGGTATCTAGTCTTCAATTCTTAACTTTACTTAAGTAACTGCCTGCCCAGGAAATTCTAAAATAAATTCTCTTGTAAAAATGGGATCATTGGTTCAAAATACCTCTATCCTTTTCCCTCCAGTGGTTAAACTTACACAAAACTATGAAACTGATACCACAATTGAAAAGAAGCATTTCTCTCTGAAGACTGTAATTTCCCCTGGAGAGTCTCATTAGCTAGAAGCAGATATAAGTATCTGAAACACAATGCAAAATTCTGAACATAAGTAAAATGGGACATGGTTCTTTAACAATTGACTTAAAAGGAAACTAGGCCAAGGATCCAGGGCTGCACAGGAAAACTATGCTGACAGACTCAGGAAAAATAGACAACAAAGAACAAAATGGCCTCCTAGCAGCAGTCTGAGGTGACAGCCTGGAGAATGGTCAAGGAAAGGCATTCCAAGTTCAGGAACTGGCTGAATGGCATCAGGGAAAGTGGACTATGCCAGATCTGGAATAGGGTATGGAATCTTGCACTGGGCTCAGATTTCCTCCAGATAAGCCTTCTCTGTGGTATAGAGTAGCAAAGTTCAATGAGACAGTATTTATCAAGTGTTAGTTTAAGATGATCAAGAAAGAGAAGAAAAACTAAGAAATATAGACGAGAGTAGTAACTTCAATATCTGATTTAAGAAAGAACTCTTGTGCCCTCTTGAAGAGAGACAGTCACACTGAATCAAACACAGTAAGATCATCTGCACAGCAAGAGTGCTGAATGGATGAGCTATGTGCAGAACTGAAAGAGATCGAGTGCTGAGGTCTGAGTGATGCGTGGTCCCTAGACTGGTAAGGCTAGGATGAGAAAGACAATCTCCTGTGGGAGAAGAAGAAGAATCATTGGGGCACCTGAGTGGCTCAGTCCGTTGGGCGTCTGCCTTCGGCTCAGGTCATGATCCCAGGGTCCTGGGATCGAGTCCCACATCGGGCTCCCTGCTCAGCGGGGAGCCTGCTTCTCCCTCTCTCTGCCTGCCACTCTCCCTGCTTGTGTTCTCTCCCTCTCTCTCTCTGACAAATAAATAAATAAAAATAAAAATGATCTTTAGGTAACTTTCAGCTTTTCAGTTATAGAGCAAACCCACATTTTGAGGCTGCAATTACTCTTCTTCTCTTAGAAGTATAGTTAGATGGGCACTACTTCCCCAATATATATAATTTTTAAAAATAACGGCCTGGATTATAAACAAGAAAGCTAGTTATTACCATGTAACAATTTTATGTAATGGGGTATAACTGCTTACTAATTGTTCCATGTTCTCTCATTTTTTTATTTCTTTATCTCTTAATTAGATTTTGAGTACCTCAAGGGCCCGATAAATACCATGCACTGCTTAAAAGCTTAAACTCTGAAGGTTGAAGGTTGATGGAGCTAGTGAGATTCCTAGCCCTTGAGAAAATGATGAACCTCTCTAGGCTTCAGTTTCTTCGTGTGTAAAATGGGAATAATAAGAATACCTTCCTCACAGGGTTGTACTAAGGAATAACTAAAGTGAATGAAAGAACATAAATAAAATGTTTCCATTTTGTGACAAACAGAGCAGCATTTAAGTTTACTAATATTGAAATAAAACATGTCTACTGTCTTTTCTTCTGTCATATACCTTTAGCTCTGTGCTGGAAGGCATTCTATTTGTTTGTTATCACCTTTTGTGGAAAGTCCAGGACTGACAAGTCACTAAATTTGAGGTTATGTTTGGGATAGTATGACAGAGACTAAAGATTGGAAAACTCGATAGTCCCTCAGGGCAGCTGAAACTGAGGCACAATCAGGAGCCCATGTGACTACTCAACTGGGAGAGGCATGCCACAGGCAACAAGATGCGATGGAAGCAGTAAACATGCAATGGTTTCTAAGGGACAGGAACTCCAAGTGAAAGCAGTAAATTATTTATATATATATATATATATTTAATTTCAACACATTCATATGAGAACATGAGCATGGTAAGGACAAGTTACTATGTTGAACAAATGAAAATATTTACATAGGGGTGCCTGGGTGGCTCAGATGGTTGAGTGTCTGCCTTTGGCTCAGGTCATGATCCCAGGGTCCTGGGATCGAGTCCCGCATTGGGCTCCCTGCTCCTTGGGAGCCTGCTTCTCCCTCTGCCTCTATCTCTCTGTCTCTCATGAATAAATAAATAAAATCTTTAGAAAAATTTACATAACCTGAAATAATTGCCAATGCAAAGCTAAGGAGAATTGCACTGGATTACAATTTGTAAAAAATCTACTGGACTCAGCCACTGAACTTCCTCACTATTCTCAGTGCTTCCAGAACCTCTGCACCTCTCTCCCTTCTGCCACTTCCTCCAATCCAGTCTGTATAAACAATGTAAAAGCAATGGCAGTTTTTAAGTTTAACTGTGATTAGTAGAGCTGATTCATATAGTAAACTGAGAAGAGCCATTTAAGAGAAAAGAAAAGCATATTCTACAATTAAAGACACATATCATTCAGCCTATCTGTATATATGTATTTATATATAACATACATAAATATAGATATAATATACATAAATATAGTCACTAGGCAATCACCACAAAGTATTTAAGGTAAATTATATACATTATCAAAATCTGTCATGTATCATATTTCTATTTAATGCATCCAGATGCCCTAATGATCACTGAATGGAAGCAAACTGGTAAGCTGCAAGTGATGTCTAGAAAATTGGTCACTGAGATTGTATTAGAAATCTTCCAGGAATAGAAGCAAAGAGAAAACAAGTAAGTATAATTGTTTCCATAGTTGTAGTCAATATTAAATTAAAATGCACCACACAGTTTTCTAACTGTTATTTTAAATTTCTTGGTTTTAACTGTGAAGAATGCCTCCTCTAAAGTATTCCTAAAATAAAACAGAATACTTAATAAATAACTCTGATAGAGCTCTGTGTTTTATTACCTTATTTTATTTGTCTGGGTCATAAATGAAGGATTTCAATCTTTCATTTGGCATCTTCAGAAGTACTGAATTTACACACATAAAAAAAGTTATATTTTTCTTTTCTTATGTGACTTCAGAAAGTAAACACTGGTGGTTTTATTAAGCATTTATTAACCTTAGAACCATGCCTCAGACTTAATGTTAAATATATTGCTGTGTGTCCTGAAAAATATTTCTTCAGTGGTGAGGAAATACGCTATTTCTTGAAAGACAGAAGAAACACAGAACTAAGAAAAATGCATGTTCACTTGCCATACAGCTTAAGCAGCAGTTTCTATTTAGAGAGAGAAGAAAAATAAAACATTTTTCTTCCCCAGAGTTTTAAAAAAATTAGTTACTTGGGCCTAACAATGAGAAGAACAACTGAAAATAGCAGAGATTTGGTTGCTTGATGTTGCTGCTATGAGACTGAATTCAACCCAGCATGTGTGAGACCTTGCTCTGGCCCCTCGGCTCTACTATACTTCAAGGCACATGGAAGTGTGCAGCGTAGATAGTTCTGGTACCCTGTGATTGAGGACTGCAATGCCAGGGCACAGAGATTGCCCATAATTTGGTAAGCAGTAAAGAACAACTAGAGATTAAGAGGTAAGGGGTGGAGGAAGGTTATACTTAAAAACAAATTCTTAAGGAAAGAACTCAATAATTCACCTAATGTAAAGATCTGATAACTAAAAAAATTTGAAATGAAGATTTCAAAAGACAGAGTCTAACTCAGGCATGGACTAATAATCACATAATGTATAACTGGACTTTAAAAATGTGATCCTAACAGATATGTCAGAGATTCCTTAGGTGCAAGTAAAATCTTATGTAGAAGTGAGTGCGGGTGGTGGTAAGTCTGATCAATGGTTTTCAAACATTTTTTAACAGTGAGTACTTAAATTTAAAAATAAAAAAGAAGCAACCATTTACATTTCATTTAGACCAATGAATGCAGAGCTGCTCTGGTTGACGTGGGGATGGGCATGGGAGATAGGGGCACTCAACACATCTCAGTATGGGCCTGAGGCTTCTCTGCACAATTTCAGGGCACTACCCAATGAAAGTAAAGAGGACCAGATGACTTCTCCAGGTCCTCTACATCCCTTGATCAATGATAGAACAGCCCGGCTTTTATAAAGATGCATCCTTAGATTTTTGCAAATCTCCAAATTAATACCACTAAAGTATATACTTATCCCTACCTTCCCCAATATGACATAATTTAACCAGAGTAACCACACATGCACTGCATAAAAAAACTACGAAAACATTCTGAAATGACAGGCTGGGTAATTCCCAGGCTCACTTATTACCTATATGACTTGTTCCCACACATCAACCTTGCAAAATAATCTAACTGTTCAGATAGAGCCTTATGCATCATCTTTTATATAATACCATTTTTTGGTTTAACGTTGGATTCACTATGTCAGTCCAAAGTGTGCATAAGCATAACAGAAACTAAATACAACCCACAATCTCATTCTCAACATTAGAAATTATTGTGGTAATATAGTAAATGATTTTGTGAAGTTCATGTTTCAATACTATATATACTGTTAAGGCATGATGAAATTCTTGAATCAATGAAATATCAGAATTGAGGAAATTAAGGATGTCCATGATAAAAACACACACAGATAAATAAGCATAAATAAAGGCTTTCTCTAAGGAATTCAAAATGCTTCACAGATGATTCTTTGTCATTCATGTTAATGAAGGGCAGATGATCTTCATTTTAGTTAATGGCTTTAATTTTCTACCCTGCCAAATTTTTTACTGACCCCACTGCTAAATAATTTAAGCCTAACATCCTCTTTCTCCCTTTACATCATCCTTTAAAGGGAGAGCTAATGAATAATAAAAACACAAAATTGGACAACAGATCTAGAAAGGACAAAAAAGAAATTCTGAATGGTTCATAACTTGTATAATAAATAGGTGACTACCCTATTTAATCTTGTAATTCTCTTGTGAGCTAGAATGGGAAGATGCAATTTGCTAATAAGGAAACAGGCAAAGAGAATATATTCACTATGCTAATTCCAAATGATTTATCCAATGTCACCCTGAGCTAAGGTTCAGCATAGAATTGAGTGATTATTGAGATAATCTAAATAGGGCATTGGATTACTAAAGAAGCCCATGGATCTCCTTCTCAGAAAATATAAAAATAAGATTGGTACTCATGTTGGCTTTGGATAGAAATAATTTTGTCAAAAGACACAATTATTAACTCTGGGGAAAATAACTCCTTTTCAAATAACATTAGGTATTTCAATTCAAATGAAAAATTTTTATTGTTTTTCCTAGTAGACTTAGGACACTGGGTTGTGCTGGATAGGTGCTGAAGGGCCGCAACACACACATTTTACCTTCAAGGGACTTTAAATCTAGGAGAGGGTATAAAATATATCCCAATAGTTATGAAATCCTCACAGCATTGTTAGTGCTACAAAAAGAGGAGAGAGTGATTATATGTAGCTCGATGGCTGATAAAAGGGAGGGTAGTAGGTAGGGGTAGAGATAAAACTAGACTGGGCATAAATTGATAACTACTGAAGCTGTAAAATGGGTGCATGAAGGTTCATTACAGTATTTTGTCCATTTAATTTTTTTCAAAATAAAAAGTGTCTCTTAAATAAAAAAGGCTTCATGAATGAAGTGGCATTTAAGATAGACCTTGACAAAAGGGCACTATCTTGATAAAGCAAGAAGTGAGGGTAGAAACAGCAAGAGCCTGACAAGTACTTGAAAAGCCTCGGACTACTTAGATTCAAACTGTACTACTTAGAACATAAAAGTAGTGTGATACAACTAAAGTAGTGTGATACAACTAAATGTGATACAACTAAAAATTATTTGTATTATTACTGTTTTGATGACTGAATATTAAATTGTGATGATTAAAATTATTACTGCAGTTGATAGCCATTGGTGACTTGAGCATGATTTGATTAAATCTCTGATTACAGGGGAAAGAGAAAGACTGGAATGAAGCAGATCTGAGTCCAAATTCCAATTAGGAGGACAGTACAAAGTTCAGAAGAGGCAATCTAGAAAAGAACGGTGACAGCAGACATGGAAAAGAAAGACTAGGGAACAGGGAGAATACTGGGACAATTGCTTGAAGTATGAGGAGAGAGAAAGTCAAAGATAAATTCAAGATTTTGTTTCCAGTCTGGGCACACAGAAGCAGAGGGGGGAGGATCTAGATTAGTGAAGAAGGCAAAGTAGGTTTTGGTTATGACTAGTCTGAGGGACTAGAAGGAGAGCATCTATGTAGAGGTGACCAAAAAACAGGAAAGTATTGTCGCTCTATAAAAGAGAGGAATGGGAAAAGAAAGCAACTTGGGACTTACTCATGGAACTAATCAGTGAAGCACAAAATTGCCGAGCAGGTGGGTGAGTAAAAAGAAAAAAGATAAGAGGGCTGAGAACAAAAACTTGGGGTTGGTTTGGGGTGAGACAAGAAAAACAGTGAAAGACAGAAGAGAACATGGATAGAAATAATACTGCTAACACCTTGTATTTACTCAATATTGGCTAACAATAAACGGTGCCAAATTTAAGTGGTTTCAAACAATACAATTTTTTCTCTCACTCAAGCAAGAGCCCAACATGGATTCCTGCTTAGGTGGCTCTTCTATCAGCAGCAGTGAAGGGATTCGGAGTCCTGCAAGTCCTTTAAGTCTATACTGTTCAGTCAAAGGATGGAAAAAGCAAATGGAAAATCATGGGAGGGAGGTTTTATGGGTCAGCCCTGAAGTCATGGGTATCACTACTGCTCACGTATCAAAATTCAGTCATCCTGCTGCACCAAAATGTAAGGTCTAACTAGTCAGAATCTGTCACACCTTATGTTTGTATCACACAATTTTTAGAGGACTTTCTTATACTTTACTATATAGTACAGTTTCATGGAAGGCACTAAAACACAGTGGTTGAAAGCATGAGCTCTAGAGTTAAAAATGACTTGGATTTGTTTCTTGGCTTCAGGGTTTGAAGCACAGGTGTCACCTAGGATAAATTAAATCACCTCCCTGAGCCTCATCTGTAAAATGGTGATAATAACAAAAGCCAACCACAGGACTGTTAGCAAGATTAAGTGAGTTTAAATGTAAAGTGTTTAAATAGTGCCTGGCATGTGTCTGGCATGTAGTAAGTACTCAGTGAGGATTAGCTATTATGATCATATTAGAACTATCATATTAGGACTGCAGCAATTTAGTGACAGAGCGGGCATTAAATAACGTGAAATGTAGACAGACAGCAGCAGAGGCCAGAGGAGGAAAAAGTCATCGATTTGCCCACTAAGCTATATGAATAATTACAGAAAATTCTGCTTTGTTAACGTTGCTTAGCACCAACCAACTAAGAGGTGAAAGAGGCAACATTCCCAAATCACAGCAAATTTGTTTATATGTTTAGAACTCCAAAATAAATGGCCTCTGAGCAAATCAGATGGCACTGCAGTCAAGGTAAACCCTAGAAGGTTCAGATGGGGTCTTTTTCCAAAACTCTCATACTGAGTTAAGTAGTCCATGCCTTGGAGAAAGAGTGCTTATCAATTTGAGATTGACTTTCTCTCCTTCCCTCTCTCAGGGTAAAATCTTGTAGTAGGTCACAGCCAGAGGATCTATGCGAGCTCATTTCACCTGAGCAAGTATTCGACTGTACTTTATGTATATATAGTGTAAGCAGGAATATTGCCCGTGGGCGGTATTTATTTTTGGAAGGTTCACTTCCTTTTCTATCTTTTGTTGCTTTGTCCTCATGCCTGTCAAATATCTTTTCACTTTGTCACTTTTGAGATTTCTTGGTAAATGTCCAAATATCCTTTCTATAAAAAATCCTTTTTCATTCTTTTTTTTAATGTTATGTTAATCACCATACATTACATCATTAGATTTTGATGTAGTGTTCCATGATTCATTGTTTGCATATAACATGTAAAAAATCCTTTTAAAATTAAACCTTTTGGGGGCACTTGAGCGGCTCAGTCGGTTAAGCGTGTGACTCTTGGTTTCAGCTTAGGTCATGATCTTGGGGTCCTGAGATCAAGCCCCACAACGGGCTCCGCTGTCAGCGCAGGGTCTGCTTGTCCGTCTCCCTCTGCTCCTTCCCCTACTCGTGCTTTCTCTCCCTCTATCTCTAAAATAAATAAATAAAATCTTTAAAAATAAAAAAATAGAAATTAAATTAAACCTTTTGCTTTGACATAATTGCAGATTGGCATGCAGTTGTAAGTAATAATACAGAGATCCAGGGTACACTTTACCCATCATTTGCCCCAGTGGTAACATAGTACTAGTACAGGATAATACAGCATCACAACCAGATTATTGACATTGATACAGTCAAGATACAGAACACTTCCATCAAAACAAGGATCCCTCTTTTACCCTTTTATAACTGCCCTCATCTTCCTCTCACTCCTACCCCTTCCTTGAACCCTAGTAACCACTAATCAGTTTTCCATTTGATAATTTTGTTATTTCAAGAATATTATGTAATAAATGAAATCATATAGTGTGTAGCCTTTTGTCATTGGCTTTTTTTTTTCCACTCAGCATAATTCTCTGATGATATTATTCCAGGGTGTTGTGTGTATCAAGCCTTTTCTCCTTTTTATTGCTGAGTAGTATTCCATGGTATGGGTGCATTGATTTGTTCTACCATAAACCTGCTGAAGAATATCTGGGTTGCTTCCAGTTTTAAATATCCAGAAAACTGCATGCAAAAAATACATATCAACTATCCCTCCAACCTAATATCTAAGACAATGGATCCAAGAACAACCAAGTAGTCAATGGCGAAAGACTGAACTGGATAGATTTTTTTTTCCTAATGCATAAAGGTATAGAAAAAAAAACAATATGAAGCCTATGAAAATATTCTGTGATGTCAAATTCAAGTATTTCACTTTTATGATATGAATAGATACCTCAGTTTCAAAGAACATTTACCATGAGAAATTTTAGAGAGCTCTTCTCTGTATCCCCCCAAATCCAGAAAAATTTGGATTCTATGAATCAAACTAAAAGGTGAGATAACACACTTGGATGAAAGGGAGCTGGCTAAAAACCAGATGATGTGAATTATAGACAGATCAGAAAGAAACAAAAAGAAAAGTCATCTGCAAAAGTGGAAACACTGTCATAAGTAATAAATTACAGATGTAGAAAAGTATTTTGGCAATTAGGATGATACACTTGGATAATTCTATTATAATAAAAAAAGAAAAAAATGAAATTTTGAAAGAGAAGATCATAGAGAATGCAGAGAACAGAGAGTTGACAAATGAAAGCAAAGTGAAACTTTAGACTGCGCAGAAGAAAGTTTCTAGTCTGAGGAAAGCCTGGTCTATATAGACGGAATAGGCTCATCTGTAGGTGTCAAAATTAATGAAAAGACATCACTACTATTTAAATATACCTCCAGGACTGTAGGGAATTACAAGCAAAAGAAACGATCCTAGAGGCATTAGGGAAAAACAAAACAAAAAAACAGTTCCTATCCTAGAATAAGAATTGAACTTGTCTTAGACAACTTATAACAAACGAAATAGTATCTCATAATAAATAGAAGAAAATAGAGCAACATCTATAGTTCTGAGGGAAAACAAAATTAAGACTCAAGAATTTCAACCAAAACCAAATTTGACATTTATGTTTGAAAGCAGCAGAAATAAGTCTCAGGTATGGAAGGCCTTAGAACATGTGCCATTCATCTATCCTTAAATAAACTGTGAAGACCTATTTCAGGTAAATGAGAAACAAAGCAAATGGAAAACTCAATGATGGCATTATAAATTAGTTAGTTATAAACAATTTAGACAATGAAATGTAGAATTAAATTAATAAAATGATTTTTTTGAATGATTTCAAAACAAGAGGCAAAGATCACTTTAAAAAGACACAGTATAAAAATATTTAACAATAATCTGGATGTTGGATGTAGGGGGTATTCATTCTTTTGTACTACATATTTTGTTTTATTTTATTTGGTACATTAGTCATTAAAGAAACACGGATTTATTTATGTAATATGATGGTAATCTTTAGTAGAATGATAAAAACAAATATTACCAACATCACTAGGGTAAGTAGTTAAATTTCAGTTTTCTTACAGCAAAACTAGAAATCAGTAGAATTATCAAAGAAGCATAAAACAAAATGACACATTTTAAAATGCATGAAGATGTCAGCTATGACAATAACTTTCAATGGGTTAAAATTTTCAATTAAAATACATAAATACTGGGGCACCTGGGTGGCTCAGACGTTAAGCATCTGCCTTTGGCTCAGGTCATGATCCCAGGGTTCTGAGATTGAGTCCCGCATGAGGCTCCCCGCTCCGCGGGAAGCCTGCTTCTCCCTCTCCCACTCCCTCTGCTTGTGTTCCCTCTCTCGCTGTGTCTCTCTCTGTCAAATAAATAAATAAAATCTTTAAAAAATACATAAATATTCTCACACTGTCAAAATACAAAATCACTTATGTGTTCTTTACAAAAAGACACATTGTCAAACAAAATAAGAATATTTTAAAGTATGATAGTTAAACGATTTCAAAGTAAAAAAAAATAAAAGGATAAAGGAAAAAAGCACACGTATATTACTGATGATGGTCAGAGTAGAACCCAAGGCAAGGAAAGAGCACTAAACAGGACAAAGATGATGATTATTTTATTTTTATAAAGGTAACTTTAAAACAGAGATAAGTGATTATGTACATAACATATCAAAATACATAAAACAAAATTATAAAAGTAATGGACATTAACAATTCTATTAGTATTTGATATGTTAAGTTGGTAAAACATTAGTAAGTTTATATGGTATCCCAACAGCATAATTTTTAAGGCCTAATTGTTAGATATAAATATCTTTAACTTGTTACCCCATGAATAGAGTATAAATTATCTTTCAAGAATCTAGAGCACTCTGGGGACACCTGGGTGGCCCAGTCAGCTAGCGTCTGCCTTTGGTTCAGGTCACGATGCCAGGGTCCCGGCATTGAGTCCTGCATTGGGCTTCTTGCTCAGCAGGGAGCCTGCTTCTTCCTCTGCCTGCCACTCCCCCTGCTTGTGCTCTCTCTCTCTCAAATGAATAAATAAAACCTTAAAAAAAAAGAATCTAGAGTACTCTGTACAAACTGATCATAAATTAGACCACAGAGAAAACACTGACAATTTTAAAAAGTGAAAATTAATATAGATCTTATTCTTTTGTTATAAAGCAATAAAATGTAAAATTAATACTCAAATACTTGAATATATAACATATTATAATTATTGGATTAAAAGAATATCAAAAACATAATTACAAAACATTTTAAAATAAATACAAACATTCTGTTCTTTAAATTTTTCAATAGGTTTGAATATTTTCTTTTTTTTCTTTTTTTTTTTAGGTTTGAAGATTTTCATAGTAAAGTTTGGAAAACTACATACAATGTAAGAACAACATAAGTTTGAGTTCTCTCTCATTCCACCTTCTTTGCTTTGAATGTGTAAAGGGAAGACTTTTCTGGAAGACTGGCATTTGCCATGATGAGAACTACTTTCATGGTGAATAATACCTGGAAGGAATTATGTGTTTTGAAATAGTTTGGAAGATCACTCCTGTTAGAGCCTTGGAGATTTTTTTCTTTTAACTAATTTATGCTCATGAGGTATATGACCTTCACAAGCATGTGGGCATTCAAACCACTTACATATGTTAATACAGTCCCCACAATAGAGTTATTCAGGTGCTTATTTGAAGTCTGGTAGTATAATCCTCTTGTATGAGAGTGTGCTTTTGTGAGTTAGAAGTCAACATGAAAAAGGCTCGTGTACATGATACTCTATGTGGAAAACCCAAAAAACTTCACCCCAAAATTGCTAGAATTCATACAGGAATTCAGCAAAGTGGCAGGATATAAAATCAATGCACAGAAATCAGTAGCATTTCTATACACTAGCAATGAAACAAAAAAAAAGAAATTAAGGAGTCAATCCCATTTACAATTGCACCTAAAACCATAAGATGCCTAGGAATAAACCTAACCAGAGAGGCAAAGGATCTGTACTCAGGAAACTATAGAACACTCATGAAAGAAATTGAGGAAGGTGCAAAGAAATGGAAAAACTTTCCATGCTCATGAATTGGAAGAACAAATATTGCTAAAATGTCTGTGCTACCTAGAGCAATCTATACATTCAATGTAATCCCTACCAAAATACAATCAATTTTTTTCACAGACCTGGAACAAATAATCCTAAAATTCCTATGGAACCAGAAAAGACCCTGAATAGTCAGAGGAATGTTGAAAAAGAAAACCAAAACTGGTGGCATCATAATGCTGGACTTCAAGCACTATTACAAAGCTGTAATCTTTAAGACAGTATGGTACTGGCACAGAAACAGACACACAGATCAATGAACAGAATAGAGAACCCAGAAACAGACCCTCAACTCCATGGTCAACTAATCTTCAACAAAGCAGGAAAGAATATCCAATGGAAAAAAAACCAGTCTCTTCAACAAATGGTGTTGGGAAAATTGGACAGCCACATGCAGGAGAATGAAACTGGACCATTTTCTTATACCATACACAGAAATAGACTCAAAATGGATGAAAGACCTAAATATGAGATAGGAATCCATCAAAATCCTAGAGGAGAACACAGGCAGCAACCTCTGTGACCTTAGCCACAGCAACTTCTTGCTAGACGTGTCTCCAAAGGCAAGGAAAACAAAAACAAAAATGAACTGTTGAGACTTCATCAAAATAAAAAGCTTTTGCATAGCAAAGGAAACAGTTGACCAAACCAAAAGACAACTGACAAAATGGGAGAAGATATTTGCAAATGACATATCAGATAAAGGGCTAGTATCCAAAATCTATAAAAAACTTACCAAACTCAACACCCAAAAAACAAATAATCTAATCAAGACTTGTGCAGAAGACATGAACAGACATTTCTCAAAAAAGACATACAAATGGCCAACAGACACGTGAAGAAATTCCCAACATTACTCGGCATCAGGGAAATTCAAATCAAAACCACAAGGAGATACTACCTCACACCAGTCATAATAGCTAAAGTTAACAAGTCAGGAAAAAACAGGTGTTGGCGAGGATGCGGAGAAAGGGGAACCCTTTTACACTATTGGTGGGAATGCAAGCTGGTGCAACCACTCTGGAAAACAGTATGGAGGTTCCTCAAAAAGTTGAAAATAGAGATACCGTATGACCCAGCAATTGCACTACTGGGTCTTTACCCCAAAGATACAAATGTAGTGATCCGAAGGGGCACCTGCACCCCAATGTTTATAGCAGCAACGTCCACAATAGCCAAACTGTGGAAAGAGCCCAGATGTCCATCGACAGATGAATGGATAAAGAAGATGTGGTATATATACACAATGGAATATTATTCAACCATTAAAAAAAAAGAAATCTTGCCATTTGCAACAGCATGGACGGAACTAGAGGGTGTTATGCTAAGCGAAATAAGTCAGTCAGAGAGAGACAATTATCATATGATTTTACTCATACGTGGAATTTAAGAAACAAAACTGAGGATCATAGGGGAAGGGAGGGAAAAATAAAACAAGATGAAATCAGAGAGGGAGACAAACCATAAGAAACTCTTAACCATAGGAAACAAACTGAAGGTTGCTGGAGGGGAGGGAGGTGGGGGGATGGGGTAACTGGGTGATGTAATGAGCACTGGGTATTACATAAGACTAATGAATCACTGAACTCTACCTCTGAAACTAACACACTATATGTTAATAGGACTTAAAATAAAAAAAATAAAAACCCCAAAATAATAAAAAATAAAAATAAAAGGCTGATGCATTAATTTAGGTTGTACATTATTTGTCACTCAGCACATCATGACAGACTACCCTGTAATGGAGGAGTGGAATTAAGTGGGAAGAAAAATACCAGAGCTTTGCTTTTTGATAGAATTAAAACTTTAAACCTTTAGAAATTCTACTTGGAAGAACATGTACCCTTTTGTGAGAATACAGGATTTAAATGCTATATTCAAAAGATCAGAACAACTTGACTTTTTTATTTTTATTTTTTTTACTTTTTTATTTTTAGTTGTGAGAATAACTAATAAAACTACATCAGAATTTTAAGAGATGAGCACTGTCTCAATTCAAAACAGCACATTGTTACCACTAGTGATTCAGATAAATAGTTTTCAGTTGGATTTCCAGTCTCATACCCATTCCTTGAGTTGGTCAACGTTAAAATGCAATTCCCAAATATTTGGTAATTTCTGCCTTTTTCTCAAATTTCTGTAGCAGTTACCACTTTATTGTTTTGTTTTTCCTTCTTATTTCAACCAAACAACTCATTATGCAATTAACAAAATAACATTTTTAAGTAGTAATAAGAGAGAGTTCAAGGATATCTTTTGAGAGTCCAGAAATATGACCATCTTAAATCTTGTAACCAAAAATTATTTTTCAAAGAGTATATGATTTTAAAAATCTAGTTTACAAGGCTCACTCAGAATTTACTATAGGCTTTCACTAATAAAATCAAGGTAATGAAAGTTAATCATAGACATGTTAAATTTCTCACTTTACAGTTCTTTTGCTCTGTGTCATTTATCTAATTTCTAGATAAATGTCTAAATTCAATGGTTGAGAGTATAGACCTAATGAACCATATCCTTAGAAGTGTTTTCCATCTGGTGAAGTTCAATAAGCTGTTGAAGTATTATTGTTTCTAGGAATTAACATTTTTACCCAAACAATTAAAGTAACTTGAGGGGCACCTGGGTTAGTTGTCCAATTCTTGATTTCAGCTCAGGTCATGATCTCAGGGTTGTGAGATCAAGCCCCATGTTGGGCTCGCACTGAGTGTGGAGCCTGCTTAAGATTCTCTCTCTCCCTCTCTCTTTGCTCCTACCCCTGCTCATACTTGCTCACTCTCTCTCTCAATAAATAAATAAAATATTTAAAGTTACTTGAGAATAGGACAGTTAAATATAAGTGTGTCTACCAGGTTCATCTTCCAAGATAAGAAATAATAAAACTTATGTCAATTATAATTTAATAATAATTTTTTAAAAATTAAAAAATAGCTTCTTTATTAAATGCACTTTATCAATCTTCACAGATTGGAAAAAGAGAAAAGTGTACTTTGGAAAAGTTGACATTATTTTACTGCCCACATTATTTATTTATCTTTATGTTGTAGGATTTAAAGAGATAAAATACTGCAAATAACATTCAAACAAAACATTTGCCACATTCTCAAGTTAAACATATCCCCTTCCCTTCCTCCATCATCTCCTTTACTTTTACAGTGTAGCCCCTAAAAGTCACTCTGTGTTATGTATTCATAGTAGTATACCTTAGGATGAATGCTTTGATTTCAGCTTCAGAAAAAAAAACAAAAAGAAGAAAAAATCAAGCAATAGAATTTTGATAATAGAACACATTTCCTTAAATTTTATTCCAATCTTATTTAGATTTAACACAATTTTACAAAGGATTTATGCCTCATAAAAATATGTTTATATATGCTAGAGGTGAAAGTGGCCAAGTGGCAAAGTTTGAAACATAAGAAAAATAGAAGGCATTCTGAGTCTGAAAGACTATCTCACATTAGGACATTTGATTAAAGCTAAAATGTCTGTTATAGCTTGATCAGAGGTAACCTTTCTTTACAATTATCCAGAATTACCAACATTACACAAAAAACTTCACTATGCTCTGTTTTATTGCCTTAGTCACTAAATTGGGGTTGTTAAGAAAAAAAAAGCCCATTCATTTGCTTCAAACACCTCTGCCTTCTCTTTCATGAGTTAACCAAGAATTACCAACGTTATGCTGCCTGTAGATAGGTGATTAAGAACTGCTTAGTTTTTGCTAATTGACAATTGTATTTTATTCCTGTGTACTTTGCAGTGGTCACTAAATACTATATGTAAGCTAAATCTTTACCGTATATCCTTAGGAAAGTGAGAAAGAAAAGAGCCCCCAGTTGCCCCATAAAATAGATAAAAATAGACTCATACCAGGACATACCATTGCATTGGTATACTGGAAATGGTGTTCTGGAAAGAAAATAACAGGTTATATAACAAGAATCAAAAATCAAAATTGTTGCATACTTCTCATTGGAATAAAGGAATTCAAGGTTATTTGTGGTTCACCTTCAAAATTCTGAAGAAAAATTACTTCCAACCTAAAATTCTATACCAAGAAAAAGTTTAATCAAGATTTAGGGTAGGATAAATGAACTCTAGCCAGGCAAGTTCTAAGAAATATATTTTCCATGTTCCCTTTGCTCAAGAAGCTACTGAAAGCTGAATTCTTTAAAATGAGGGAACAATTCAAGAAAGAACTGACAAACCAAAAACAGTAGTTCCAACCCAACAGAGATGAATTTAATAACCATGATGCTCATGAAGAGAGATCACAGGACAAAAAAATGCAGGCATAGTGGATAATTCATCTGTAGTGGAACATGGCAGAGGCTCTGTAAGAAACTCAATTAAGAAGATGAAATGATGGAATATCTGATATACTTGAGCATTTTGAGAGATTTAGATAAATTGTGAAAAGTTTGGATGGAATGTTGATAAATACATGGAAAGTTAAGCAAATAAGAAAAGACAATTATTAGTTCTAAACAAATAGATTTAAGCAGCAAAAAAAGAATAATCATGATTTCCTTTCCTGGTTCAACTGGGTTCAATTATATTTGTATAGCCACTCCAGCTCTCTATTATTGTTTCCATGGTGTATCCGTTTTCTATTATTTTGCTTTCAACATATTTGTATCTTTGTGAGGGTGTCTCTTTATATAGCATATGAGTAGATTTTTTTGAACTATTCCACCAATCTTTGTCTTTTGATCAGAATATTTAATACATTTACAGTTATTGTAATTACTGCTAAGGTAGGATTTATGTATATTACTTTGATATTTGTTTTTTATGTCTTCTTTGTTCCTTTATTCTTCCACTACTACCTTTATTTTGAATCTTAAATAGATTTTTTTAGTATACCATTTTATTCATTTGTCATTTATTTTATTATTCTTTTTGAGTTATTTTATTAGTGGTTGCCCTCAAGATTCCAATAAACAACTTAATCTAATTTGGATTAATACCACTTTAATTTTTTTAAGTGTCTCCATGCTCTTTTTATTACTAAGTTTTTAATTTTACTCTAGTACAGTTAACATACAATGTTATATTGATTTCACATATACAATATGTTGATTCAACAATTCTAAACATTATTCAGTGTTCATCATGATAAGTGTACTTTTAATCCTCATCATCTATTTCACACATCTCCCTACCCATCTTCCCTCTGGTAACCATCAGTTTTTTCTCTATACTTAAAAATCTGTTTCTTGATTTGTCTCTCCCTTTTTTTATTTCTTTTGCTTGTTTCTTAAGTTTCACATATGAGTGAAATATATTTGTCTTTCTCTGATTGACTTATTTCACTTAGTATTATACCCTCTAGATCCATCCATGTTGTTGCAAATGGAAAAATTACCTTCTTCTTTATGGTTGAATAATATTCCATTGTGTGTGTGTGTGTGTGTGTGTGTGTGTGTGTGTGTGTATCACATCTTTATCGATTCATTATTTGATAGATACTTGGGCTGCTTCCACAGTTTGGCTATTGTAAATAATTTTGCAATGAACATAGGGGTGCATATATCCTTTCAAATTAGTGTTTTTGTATTTTTGGGGTAAATACCCAGTAATGTGATTACTGGATTGTAGGGTAGCTCTCTTTTTAATGCCATACTGTTTTCTTTCTTTCTTTCTTTTTTTAAGATTTATTTATTTATTTCAGAGAGCGAGAATGAGAGAGAGAGAGTACATGAGAGGAGGGGAGGATCAGAGGGAGAAGCAGGCTCCTCGCCGAGAGGGAGCCCGATGCGGGACTCGATCCCGGGACTCCAGGATCACGACCTGAGCCGAAGGCAGTCACCTAACCAACTGAGCCACCCAGGCGCCCCTAACTCCATACTGTTTTCCACAGTGGCTGCACCAGTTTGCATTCCTACCAACAGTGCACCAGGGTTCCTATTTCTCCATATCCTTGCCAACACTTGTTTTTTCTTGTGGTTTTGATGTTAGCCATTCTGACAGGTGTGAGGTGATATCTCACTGTGGTTTTTGATTTGCATATTCCTGATGATGATTGATGTTGAGCATCTTTTCATGTGTCTGTTGGCCACCTGGATGTCTTCTTTGGAGAAATGTCTGTTAATGTCTTCTGCTCATTTTTTAATTGGATTATTTGTTTTTTGGGTATTGAGTTGTAAAAATTCTTTATAAATTTTGGATACTAAGCCTTTATTGGATATGTCATTTGCAAATATCTTCTCCCATTCAGTAGGTTGTCTTTTAGTTCTATTGATTGTTTCCTTTACTGTGCAGAAGCTTTTTATTTTGATGAAGTCCCAATAGTTTATTTTTGCTTTTATTTTTCTTGCTTCAGGAGACATACCTAGAAAAATGCTGCTATGGCTGATGTCAGACATATTACTGCCTGTGCTCTCTTCTAGGATTTTTATGGTTTCAGATCTCACATTTAGGTCTTTAATCCTTTTTTTGAGTTTATTTTTGTATATGGTGAAATAAAGTGGTCCAGTTTCATTCTTTTGCATGCAGCTATCCAGTTTTCCCTACAGCATTTCTTGAAGACACTGTCATTTTCCCCTTATATATTCATTCCTCCTTTAATTGACCATATAACTGTGGGTTTATTTCTGGGTTTTCTACTCTGTTCCATTGATCTATGTGTCTATTTTTATGCCAGTACTGTACTGTTTTGATTACTACAGCTTTGTAAGGTAAGTTGAAGTCTAGAATGGTAAAACATCCAGTATTGTTATTTTTTTTCAAGATTGCTTTGACTATTTGGGGTCTTTTGATAGGGAGTGCATTAAATCTGTAGACTGCTTTGGGTAGTATAGACATTTTAACAATATTTTTTCCTCTAAACCATGAGCATGGAATGTCTTTCCATTTCTTTGTGTCATCTTGAATAGCAATTTAATTTCAATAGTACACAAAAACTTTGCTCCAATATAACTCTGTTCCCTCCTCCCTTCTTTGTGCTTTTATTGTTATATAAACTACATTTTATACATTTTAATCTCATAACACAGTTTTATAATTATTGCTTTATGTAGTTGTCTTTAAGTCAGAAGAAAAGGGTTACAGACAAAAACATATTTATTCTTTCATATTTGTTTATGTAGTTACCTTTATAAGTCTCTATTTTTGTGTGTGAACTTGAGTTACTGTCTAGTGCCCCTTCATTCCAGCCTGAAATACTCTTTTTATTATTTCTTGTAGTTTAGGCCTTCTATTCACAGACACTTCTAGGTTTTGTTTATCTGGGAATGTCTTAGTTTCACCTTCATTTTTGAAGGATAGTATTGCTGCATACAAAATTCTTTTTATTTCAGCACTTAAAATGTGTAATCCCTTCTGGCTTCCATAGTTTCCCGTGAGAAATCAGATATCCTATTGAAGATCCCCTGAAATGATGAGTTATGTTTTTCCTTTCTGAATTCATGATTCTCTTTTTGTCTTTGTCTTTTGACAATTTGACTATGTTATATCTAAGTGTGCATCAATTTGAGTTTATCCTACTTGGAGTTTGTTGAGCTTCTCAGATGTAAAAATTAATTATTTTTATCAAATTGAAGATGTTTCAGGGCGCCTGGGTGACTCAGTTGGTTGAGCATCTGACTTCAGCTTAGGTCATGATCTCAGGTTCCTAGGATCAAGCTCCATATCCGACTCCCCACTCAGCGGGGAGTCTGCTTGTCCCTCACCTTCTGCACACCCCCCCCCCCCCCACCCCACCCCCCGCTCCTGCTTTCTATGCCTTTCCCTCAAATAAATAAAATCTTTTTTTTTTTTTAATGAAGATGTTTCTGGTCATTCCTTCTTCAAATATTCCCTCTACCTCTTTATCTTCCTCCTTTTCTTCTGAAACTCCCATTATACATATGTTAGATGCTTGATGGTGTCCCATAGGTTTCTTAGGCTCTGTTAATTTTTCTTCCTTCTTTTTTCTTATTCCTTAGACTAAATAATCTCAATTGATTTATCTACAAGTTCATTGATTCTTTCTTCTGCAAATTCAATCTGCTGTTGAGCCCCTCTAGTGAATTTTTCATTCCATCTATTACACTTCTCAACTCCAAAATTTCTATTTGGATCTTTTTATAATTTCTCTCCCTTTGTTGATAGTCTTTATTTGACAAGACATCATTCTCAGACTTTCTTTCAATTCTTTAGGCATGATTTCCTTTGGTTCTTTAAACATATTCATAATAGATGATTTAAAGTCTTTGTCTAGTAGTTTAACATCAGGGGTTTTTTTTTTTAGATTTTATTTGTATTTATTTTTGAGAGAGAGAGAGAGAGCATTAGCAGGGGGAGGAACAGAGGGAGAAGCAGACTCCCCACTGAGTAGGGAGCGCAGGGCAGGACTCGATCCCAGGACCCCGGGACCATACCCTGAGCCAAAGGCAGAATGCTTAACTGACTGAGCCACCCAGGTGCCCGACATCTGGGCTTTTTCAAGGAATATTTCTATTAACTATTTTCCCCCTGATGTATATATAGACATACTTTCTGGGTTTTGTTTTGTTTTTGGGGTTTTTGTTTTGTTTTGTTTTGTTTTGCATGCCTCATAATTTTAATTGAAATGTGGACATTTTTAAAAGATATAATGTGGCAATTCTGGAAGTCATGTACCCACCCTCTCCATAGCTTACTATGATTGCTGAATTTTGTTTTGTTGCTCTTTTTTGTTGTTTTTAGTGACTTTTCTGGATAATTCTGTGAAGTCTGTATGCCCTGTTACATTTTGCTACTTTTATCTTTCCTTGGTTGTCTTTGTAGTCAACTAATGTTTGGACACAGATTTTCTTAAACGTCTTCCACCTTTTGCCTAAATCTCTAGGTATATATGGGGGCTCTGACAGTTACCATCCTGCCTTAGCCTGATTGCACAGAGCCTCTTGGTTAGACAGAGATGAGAAATAAGGGTGTTCTCAGGTTTTTTTTCTGGACATGCACATAGTCCTGCACAGGCATGGCCCTCTAGATTCCCAGAGGTATGTTGGAGCTTTTCAAATTCCCCTGTTAACATCTCATTTCCCAGCTATTCTTTTAAAGTCTTTTGGCCATCATTTTGTTTACCCTCGCTGGTATTCCTACCTCAAGTGTCTTCAAGGTTAAACAGTTTCCTGTGATTGTTTTTGATAAACACTCTTAGAATAGGGCTTTACCCACGGAATAACTTGTAAGTCTAGTCAAATAGTGATGAGTCCTATGAATAAAGATTTTCTAGCAAATTTCAGACATGTCAAAAAATGACAATTCTTTGGGGATGGAACATTTTAAGAGGCTTCAAACCTGGTCAGCCCCTTTCCATGTCTGCTAGGCTGCTGGTTTTCAAGGCTACCGTGGAGATGATGAGAGAAGGATGGGAATAGGGCAAGTCAAAATGCTCACTGTTCTTATCAAGTTTCAGTAGTGTTTCTTGAAACACTCCTTGCATTCTTTCAAATTAATTTTCAAAGTTCTGAAAAAGTTGATTTTGACAATTTTTGCCTGTGTTCTCATTGCTTTTATGGAGGAGTGAATTTTCAGAGGTCCTTAACTCCACCATTCTGGAAGTCCCACTCCCCAAAAGTGTTTAAATGATAAGGTAAACACTGATTGTTGTTTTGACCAAAATTGTATTGGCAGGATGGGGGGGAGGGGGATAAATGAAAGGTGCTTTAATGTGATACAAACAGGGGTAGAGAAAACTCAATCTTTATCTTCTTCCATGGAAAGTTAAGAGAAAATGCCCCAAACTAAAAAATCCAGAAGCTGGCATTTCAATAACATCATTTAGAGACAACGCAAGTAAATACTAAATTGACCAGCTTAAGTCTTTTTGTCCCTGGCTGCTTGAAGCTCAGCCCCCCCTCATGATTGACACAGTAACTATCTGGGCCAGGAAGTTCATGACTAACCAACTACTTCAGCAGAAGTAGTAAAACATCACTGATGTTCATTACACCAGAAAGGCTACAATACCTAAGACAGAAATTCAGGAAAAACTTGCTAAAATGTACAAGACCACACCAGATGTCATCTTTGTATTTCAAGTCAGAACCTGTTTTGGTGGTGGCAAGACAACTGGCTTTGGCATGATTTATGATTCCTTGGATTATAAAAAAAAAAAAAGAAAGAAAAGAAAAAAGAACCCAAACATAGACTTGCAAGGCATGGCCTGTATGAGAAGAAAAAGATCAAAATAGCAAAAGTGGGTGCCTGGGTGGCTCAGTCGTTAAGCATCTGCCTTCAGCTCATGATCCCAGGGTCCTGGGATCGAGCCCCTCATTGGGCTCCTTGCTCAGTGGGAAGCTTGCTTCTCCCTCTCCCACTTTCCCTGCTCGTGTTCCCTCTCTTGCTGTGTCTCTCTCAGTCAAATAAATAAATAAAATCTTAAAAAAAAGAGAAAACAGCAAAAGAAACACAAGAACAGAATGAAGAAAGCCAGAGGGACTGCAAAACCCAATGCTGATGCTGGCAAAAAGTGAGCTGGAGATTGGACAACAGAAGGAGTAAAGATTCTGCAGTGACTTTATCTGTGGTGATTGTGCAGTTTTTTCATGAGAGGATTAATAAACCAAGAACTTTTAATAAATAAATAAATATGTGTACACATACATATCTAAATTAGTTAATCAGCTTAAAAAGGTAAAAGTGGTAGCATTTTGTGAGAGGCAACAGAGAGGCTAGGATGCAGGTATGAGATAGATCACCAGCAGTCTGCTTGATGCTGGTGATGATGCTTCAGTTAGATCATCTGACACCAACTGCATTCTTATAGGCCACAGAGAGAAGATTTTGATGATGATGGAGAAGTTCCTGTTGAGCTCCATGGCAAGAATCATGTCATTGTGCCATTCTGCCTACTTCACTTCTAAGAACTGGGGCCAGTGTTCAGTTCTGGTTCCTTTCGTTGCACACAGGAGCAACCCCAAAGTTCCTTGCCTCATGCCTTGAGGGAAGGAGCGTCTAACCTCTTTCCCCTGGACTCATCTCTGTTGCCAGTGAAGTGCAAAATTCCACTGGATCTACTCAGCACCCACCTGCCCTCAGAAGCTTACAGCTTGGTAGGGCTTGCAAAGTACAGTTTGCTGGTAGGCAAGTACCATTAGCATAGAACCACTCATTGCCTGACTGTGCACTGTGGCTTAAATCTTGAGTGTTACCACTGCATGCCTAGGTTCTGGCTTCTCCAGCAGCTGCTTGATGGCACAACCTGGAAATGCTGAGGAATTGAAATTCAGTGGAGTCAACTGCTGCACTTACCACAAAGCCAAGACCAGCTAGGTAATGAACACCCTGTTATTTGTTCCCCATGTTTCTTTCCTTTCCTTTCCTTTATTTTTTCCCTCGCTCTTAGATTTCTGGGATCACACCAAAAAATATATATATACAGAACATAAGTTTTTCCCTTGAGCCCTATTATCTAGGGATCCCAAGCAAGAAATTATACTTTTTCTTAACACACCTAAAAAGCTATATTTCTTTTTGACTAGGTGCATACATAATGTTCATTAAAATAGAATCTTAAAGAAAGAAAAAATGGAAGGGAGAAAAAAGATACTAGAGAATGTGCTGCATCTATATGAGAAAGTAAACCAAGGAAGGAGATATTTCATCCAAAAAACATGGAATTCATCAAAAGAGAAGTCCTAGAATGGGAACTGAGGTATGGATCCAGAGTAGAGCAAGAAAACAGAGGTTAATAGGAGGGAGGTCAGGACAATGACTTTCTAAACTGTGTACATTTACTACTTTGATTACATTTAAAATTAATTAAAATGTATAGATAGCTTCCAGATGTTTCATTTCTGAACTATGTGGTACATTCCTAGAATGGGGCGGCAGCACACAAAAGTACAAGAGATGTAGCCAACAGAGAGCCATAGGGAGCAGGGCAGGGTCTTTACACAAGGAGAAGCAAAGCAGCATGTAGGATGTCAATTTGACCTGGAGCAAAACCATCACCAGGTTCAGGATTAACTACGGATTGGAGATGCATGTACAGATTAGAAATTGATGGGTGGTATGTCAGGGCTCAGACAGTGAAAACTGAGATAGACTTAAGTTGCCACAAAGCACTGAGATGGATCAGACAGGTTCCCAGGCAAATGGTTTGAGTACTAGAAAGTCAGGAATCTAATTAAGATTAATAATGGATCAAGAATTTAGGCAAGGAATCAAACAACAGGAATAGAACACCTTTCAGAAAAACAAAACAAAATTTGGCATTCTAAAGACATTTTGACTCAGGTCAGGGACTATTTCTGAACATAAGAACAAGCTGCCTTTATTATCTACCTTGAAGTTTTCAGCTGGAGTCCTTGAGGGTAGGTTACATCTCTAGACTGGAGTGGGGAATGAGGAAGCAGCATTTCTTGTGTAATATAAATCATATCTTAGTGATGTATGTCATAAACTTTCAATAAAATGGCACAGTTAACATTTTATGTGTTTGATAAATTGAAGCTGGTATTCCTTCCATCTCCAGAAGTGTATAAGTCACTATTTTGAGCCAGAAGGGATAAAAAAACCCATTTTCTTCTGGGATATTTTTCTAGAACTGATGGCCTCTACAACAATAATCAAAATTGCTTTCCCACGTAGTTTTATAAGGTACACAGTGGAGGGTGGCAAACCTTGTCTAATCTAAATCACCCCTTCTGGGTGTGAATGTTATTCCTGCGCAGCAATAGAGAAATATCTCCACTGTGACTTCTCTCCTCTCACTCCAACTCATTCATCCATGGAAATGACTGGTCAGAAATGGGCTCTCAGACCAGCTGTCCATCTTCACAGGGAAAAAAAATAAGGTTGTTAATTTAACTAAATAATTAAGAATTTAAGTCTTAATTACACCTCTAGAACATTCTAGAACTCTACCAGGGACCAGGGCTACAAGATAAACAGGGCACAGTTACTGCCCTCAAGAAGCTCACATTCTAGTGAAGAATGGAGGCAAGAATACAACCCTTTTCCCCACTGTGATGAGTGCTGATTGGGACAAGGGCATAATGTTATGGAATCCCTCTGGGGAGTACCTAACCTAATCTTAGGGATAGGAAAGCTTTTTGGAGTAAAGACTTTATTCAAAAGGGTATTGCAATCAGGGGAAGGTGACTGTTGCAATAGGGAGAAAACATAGACTATAAGATCTGATAGGTCATGCAAAACAACAAAAAAATTTTTTTATAGAGAGGGAGAGAAAAGCTAGAGGGAATCAGGTATGGGGAGTGGGATGAGTAGGTATCATCAGATAATTATCAGGGAGGGTCTTTTCTTGCAGTCTGCTGATCATCTGGAGAGGCTGTTAAGGAGGGCTGTTCTGCCCCAAAAGCCCAAGGGTGGGGCAAAGTTCAGGAACCTAGAAGGAGAAGTCTGACTAAAGTTTGTCAAGTGAAGCATTTTGTCCAGATTGGCCAGCAGGGACAAACAATTCACCCAATCATTTAAGAGGCAAAGAATGGGAATGGGAGGGTCTGTGTCTGGCCTTGCCATAGTCAAACAAGGAGGGCATCAATAACTCCTATTTAAGAAGGAGAAGACTGGCTCTTTGCAGTAAGCCTTTTCCTGGAGCACAAAAGAATTGGAATTGGGGGATTTATTAATCATAGCTTTTTCTAGTAGCATAGGGCTCAGGTAAAGTTCAATATTATCAATATCTACACTGATACTATTAAGCAAATCAAGGGGGCATTTGACATGCAGGAACAGCTATGAGGCAGGATAAACATGGTATATTCAAGGAATATGAGGAATTGGAGCAGTTGGCCTTGGAAGTAGGAGACTGAAGTCTACTGCAGCAATTCAGAAAGAAATGTTCACTTGAATTAAGGAGTGGTGGTCAAGTACCCAGATAAATGTTGGCCTGTGAGATGGAGTAAAGCTGCTGTAAAGGGAAATCTAGGCAGCATGAGCTATAAAACTACCAAAGATTTACTAAGGAAGATGTGTACCTCAGTTGAGAAAGCAATAAAGGAGTAATCAGATCAAGAGGGTGGACACCCCGTTTGATCTAAGATAAGGTATCAGATCCTTATATACAGAAGGTCAAGAGGCAGAACTACATAAAACAGACCTACTTTCTGGGCAATGATTTTTTTGGATATGATTCCTAAAGCACAGGCAACAAAATAAAAAATAGACAAACGTTAAAAGCCTCTGTACAGCAAAGGAAACAGTCAACAGAGTGAAAAGGCAAACTACTGAATGTGGAAAAATACTTGTAAACCATACATCTGATAAGGTGTTAAAATCCAAAATATATAAGGGGCTCATACAATTCAAGAGCAAAAAAACAAATAATCCATTTAAAAAGTGGACAAAAATAGTGAATAGACATTTCTGAAAAGACATACAAATGGTCAACAGGTATATGGAAGACTGTTCAACATTACTAACCATCGGGGAAGTGTAAAAACCACAATGAGCTATCACCTCATATCCATTAGAATGGGTACTATCAAAAAGACAAAAAAACGAATGTTGGCAAGGATGTGAAGAAAAAGGAATCCTGTTCACTGTTGGTAGGAATGAAAATTAGTCCTGACATTATGGAAAACAGTATGGAGATTCCTCAAAAAATTAAAAATAGAACTACCATATGATCAAGCAATCCTACTTCTAGGCATAGATCCAAAGGAAATAAAACTAGTAGCCAGAAGAGATATTATCTGCACTGTCATGTTCATTGTAGCATTATTCACAGTAGCCATGATAGCCAATGTGGATAGCCATTTATCCACAGATGAATGGATAAAGAAAATGTGGTCTACACATACTATGGAATATCATTCAGCCTTAAAAAAAAATGAAATCCGGTCATTTGTGACAACATGAATGAACCTGGAGGATATTGTGTTAGGGGAAATAAGCAAAACACAGAAAGACAAATACTATATGTAGAATCTAAAAAAGTTGAAGTTATGGAAGCAGACAGTAGAATGGTAATTGTGAGGGAGGGGTAGGGGAAATTGGGGAGATGTTAGCCAAAGGGTACTAAGTTTCAGTTATACAGGATGAGTAAGTTCTGGAGATCTAACATACACCATAATGACTATAGTTAATAATTACTATATTGTCACTTGAAATTTGCTGAGATCTTAAATGTCCTCACCACACACATAAAAACAACAATCTGAATTGATGGACATGTTAATTAGTTTGATTGTGCTAATCATTTCACAAAGTATACATACAGTAAAACATCATGTTGTACACTATAAATATACATAATTTTTATGTGTCAGTTATACCTCAGTAAAGCTGGAAAATAAATTTTAAAAAAATGTTAAAGACCTATTTTAAGCTAATTAGATGACTATGAACCCACTGTAATATGATGTACTTCACCACCATGTTCACATATGCAGTATCAATAGCTTTGAATTAAGCAATATATTCATTGCTAGTCACATTTCAGGACTTAGCTAAGTTAATATATCCAGTACTATTCCAGAGCTTTAAGTATATCACTTGTGCTAGAGGCCCATGACTCAAAGGTATATTCCCATTCCCATCCCCAGACATGGTTGCCAGAGCAATTTCCCTAAATACCATACCCAAGAAATGAAACTCCACCTTCCTAGAAGTTCCACAAAATTAAGACCACTTTCCTTCCAGACAACAAGTAAAATGAATTATTTGCCAAAATCTGCTTAACATAGTCATTGTCAACAAACATTAATATTAAGTCAGTAGAGTTTCTCGGGGTATGGGCTTTTTTGTTTTGTTTAGTTTTTGCTGTTTGTACTGATGAAATTAATTGGGAAATTATCACTTCTCTTATCATTGGAGAGCTTTTGCATATGCTATAGTCTATAATATTAATCTTTTTAAGTAGACCTTCTTTCTTTCAGTCATCTATCCAGCAATTACTGAGTGACTGTGATGTGCCAGGAAATGTGCTGTGTTCCAGGAATACCAAAATGAGTAAGACAAGGCTCTAGACTCAAGGATTTTATGGTAATGAAAAGGATAAGCATCCATGTAGTTACAATATATTGTATATGTATCACATACTAATTTACAAACTATGATGTGAGCTCTTTCATTCTCTGAAATCTCATTCAGCCCCTGGCTTGTTTTTGTATAGCTGGGGAGTTAAGAATGTTCTTTACATTTTTAAAGGGAAAGAAAGAAAGAAAAAGAAAGAGAGAGAGAGAGAGAGAGAAGAAAGGAAAGAAAGAAAGAAGGAAGGAAGGAAGGAAGGAAGGAAGGAAGGAAGGAAGGAAGGAAGGAAGGAAGGAAGGAAGAACAGATTCCTTATATGCCTGCAAAGGCTAAAATATTATCTGACTGTCACAGAAAAGTTTGCTGACCTCTGCTCTAGACCAGTGATTCTTAAATGAAGGTTTTCCTCAAAATTATTTGTGAACTTTATTTGTTGTTTTAAATACACATGGTGGATGGGATCCTGGCATTGGTATTTTTACTAGAATCAGGTGATTCTCACGTGTACTGTGGTTGAGAAGCTTTGCTCTATGCACTTGCCTAAGACGGTTTCCAGAACAATGACCTGGGTTTATAGAGACTCTTAGTAAGGACTTTTTTTTCATTAACAGTGCTTACCATATATACCACAGAAAACTTTTATTACCTTATTTCACATGCCTTAGTGGAATAGCCCCCTACCTTTTATATAATAACATTTTAAATTAACACTGTTCTTTGAAAGGCAGAAAACACATTCACATCTATTATATAATTTGATCTTAATTATGGCCTAGAATTACTACTTTACAGATAAAAAACTAAGGTTTAGAGAAGTCAAGTGCTCAAGGTCATATAGGGCTTCTGATTCCTACTTTATTGTTCTTTCTCAACATTGTCTCCTACGTACTTTTCTGATTCTCCATTGAAATAGACTACACAGTCTATTCTTACTACCCAGTAGCAAAATTTCATTACATTCCATAAATCTGTTAGCTAAAGAATGTAATTCCTGTTTAACTTGAGAGCCTGTATGTCTTAAGGCAGACTTGTGTTACAATAATTCCTCTAATTTGCAAGCACTTTTTCACATATATTATGTACTTGAAATAAACTAGAAGCTAACTCCTACTTGGGTATAAATGGAGAAAAAAATATCTCTCTAGAGCATTATTCAACATAAAGCTCATGAAATAATTTGCAGAGGTTCATCCTGAACCTCTGAACAAGGTTCATCCTGCCTAAGCAAATTAAACAATTTTGTTAACCCTGATGTCTCTTGTTAGAAGTGAAATTTATGATAACTGTATTGGCTCTGCACTACACAGCACCCAGAAGTCTTTGTTTGCTCTCAGCCAGAGCTATTTATACCCCAGGACATTGATATTCTTCTACTTAATCAAAAAATATTCCAACTAAAAATAAATAAAAATGCCACATTCTTTTGACTATGCAAGGCAAAAACAAAGGTAATTATTTACAAACATTTTGGACATATTCTTTTTTTTTTTAAAGATTTTATTTATTTATTTGACAGACACGAGAAGGGAACACAAGCAGGGGGAGTGGGAGAGGGAGAAGCAGGCTTCCTGCTGAGCAGGGAGCCCAATGTGGGGCTCGATCCCAGGACCCTGGGATCATGACCTGAGCTGAAGGCAGACAGTTAACAACTAAGCCACCCAAGCATCCCATTTTGGACATATTCTTACTTTATTCTTCCCACAAGTCTTTATTTTTGACCAATCATTATATTCAGAAAATGTCAGAAGATAATAACTCAAATACATCCCTTATTAGATTGTGTATTTGTCAGTTTCACTGATAATACTGATGTTAGAAATGAAAGAGTAACACATTTTAACCCGATTATTGGCATAACTTGGGAGGATATTTAATGCTGCTATACAGGAAGCATCAGGATATCCATGTTGCTGTCCAAGGTGGGAAAGGGAGGGAAGGAGAGTTCAGTTAAGAACAAACTTAGAAATTCATGCCAAAGTAGAGAATGGAAAATAGAATTCTATAACATCCACTGTGTGCAGAACACGAAGGTCGAAGGATTCTGAGTACACTTAAAAAAAAAACAAAACAGACTTCATTTTTAGAGCAGTTTTCTGTTTATAGAAAATTGTGCAAAATTATACTTCTCCTCTCCCTTTACTGTTTCCCCTAACATTGACACCTTGCAATGGTGTGGTGCATCTGTCTCAACTGTTAAACCTATATAGATAGATTACTGAGTATAGTTTTTAGAGACAACAAGTTTAAGTCATGTAAATCAAAAGAAAAGCTATTTGAGGCTAGAAAGTAATTAATAATGGGCTTTTTGAAAAGATTATTGGAGGAAGTGAAGTCTTATAAAGAGTTTGCTAATTCAAAGGAAAGAGAATAAGATTGGTTTTCCTAGGGGCTTCTAAAAAAAGAAGGTTCTTTACTTTTTTCTGTGGTAGCTTCCAAGCTAGCTTTCTCTTTCTTTTGCTGCCACAAGAGAAAGTAACTTTAGGACAAAGATGACAATGTAGAAGACAGAGAAGAAAGAGTAACAAAATACAACAAACAACCCTTGTTTTGATATCCTTGAGTCACTGAATCAAACCAGTCCTGAAGCCCACTCTATCTATATTACTTCATAATCGGGTGAGCCAGTAAATCCTCCTTACTAATGAAGCTAGTTTCAGCTGCGTTTTCATTGCTTGCAACATGAAGAATTATAATGATGTGATAATTATACTTAAGATAACTACAGAGTTGTGTTGTTTTTCCTCAGTGTTCCCATCAAACACTGTTATGGATGGATATCCAGATCAAGTGGGTGTTTACCTGACTGCTATAATTAAGACGCTGCAAACTGGTGGTAAACTAGGTAAACTGCAACTCATGCGCCAAAATTTCTTCCCTAATCCTTTTTCATTTCTGCCTGGGAGTAGTTGCCCTTATATATGGTTGTTAACTGCACTGGGAAAGATCACTGTGCCTGAAAAAACATTAGGAGTATGTCCAAAGGTCCAAGATGCAAAGATATTTTGAACACTTTTTACCCCAATTAACCTCACAAAAGGCATGAAAGAAAAGAGCTCACTGCCTAAATAATTTGGTATGAAAAGTAGAGGTGGGCACATACAGTGTGATATTCTTTTTTGTAAAGTTAAAAATAAAATAAAAACACCATTTTAACTAGTATTTATAAATGCATTAAAACATACAAAGGAAAGCAAAGGAACTATGAAATAGGAGGTAGAAGGATAGCTATCTCAATTTGGAGAAGGGTTGGGAGAGAACCACAAGGTTAATTATAGGTTTCTCGTCATGGCCCTAATTTCTGTGTTGAGCAGGTCTTTGCAAATGCTTATTACATTACTGAAAAAACAAAACATGAATTAAATAATAAAGTTTTGAAAAACTACAAGGTAAATTTGTATAAAATATATTAATATTTTTTGTTTCCCTCCTGGAATTAAACAATTTCAGAAAGTAAGCTCAATTGGGACACCTGGGTGACTCAGTTGGTTAAGTGTCTACCTTCAGCTCAGGTCATGATCCCAGGGTCCTGGGATCGAGTCCTGTGCCCAGCTCCTTGCTCAGCGGGGAGTCTGCTTCTCCCTCTGCCTGCCATGCTTGTGTGCATGCTCTCTCTGACAAATAAATAAAATCTTAAAAAAAAAAAAGAAATTAAGCTCAGTAAAAAGGCCTAAGTAGGAGACCTGTTTCCAAAAACTTTTCAAATGACTTAAGGACATTTCTTTGGTCTGCCTATTTGCTGAAGTTTGAATGGGACGGTAATGGCAAATAAAGTTAGGTTAGTCAAATCAAATCTCCTGCTTTCTTCCCTGCTATCTTGTCCCCCAGGATGCCTAGGAATAGATTTTCAGTGACTTTATTAGTGTGCTCAGGTTGCCATAACAAAAGACTATAGACTGAGTGGTTTAAACAACAGAAATATATTTTCTCACAGTTCTGGAGTCTGAGAAGTCCAAGAACAAGGTACCAGCATGTTTGGTTTCTGGTGAGGGCTTTATTTCCGCCTTGCAGACAGCCACCTTCTTGATGTGTCCTCATGTAGAGGAGAGTGAGAGCTCTCCGGCAACCTCCTCTTAAAGGACACCAGTCCCATCAGATCAGGGCCTCTACTCTCTGACCTCATTTAACCTTAATTACTTCCATAATGGACCTATCTACAAATACAGTCGTATTTGGGGTTAGGGTTTCAACATATAAATGTTGGTGGGACATAAACATTTAGTCTGTAACAGTGACTAATTCCCTGAAATTCTATTTTTCTTCTAGGCAAAACTACTTATCTAGTTATCTTAGTCCTTTAAATGACAATTATAAATAGCTTTTTCATATTTTCATACACAAAGTCAGAGACCATTTTGAGAACAGCAGATTAATCAAAATGAAGAATATGCTTGGGTCTCTCTGCCAGTCTGGCCACCCCGGAGCTGGTGCATAGATGTTGGTGTTGGTGGGCAGAACACTCGGCCCTTAGGTGCAGCATCTAAGAGGCAAAAGCCAAAAAAGCAACAGAATTTACAAAAAAGCTGTAGCCACAAACCAAACTCTCCTTATCCATACTTCTAAATATGTTATTGATTATGAAATACCCTTTTCAGCCACATCTGCATGTGAGGATAGTAATCAACGCCAGTAATATTTTTCTTCTAATGTAACAAATAACTATATATGTACATTTTTATATATGCACAAACACATACACTTAATTTGTTTCAGAAATCATCTTTTCTCTTCAACTGATCATTCCTTTTCTAGCACGAAAATGCCCAAACCCTTTTATATGGTATGTAGGACCAAACAAGTGTTCCAAATTTGGGGTGGTAAAAACCCAATTTTTAAAGTTGTAATAAAATCTCATGCATGAATATTCATAAAGTAACTTCATGCATTTTAGGCAAGCAAATGGCAAACTTGGGACTTATCTTTTGACACCAAAGTATGAAAATTACTCTATTTCATTTGTGAAATAGCTACTGTTCCTCTAAAGCTAACTTTTAATTTACTTATCAATGGTGAAGGCATTTGTCTATTCTGAATTAAGAATAAAGTTGTTGAACAAAAAGTGGATTCTTGCTGAGAAACGTAGGATGTACAGGAAAAACCTGCAGTGTGTTATGACTTGATTAACAACTAAACACTAACACAGTTTCAACAATAACTCTCAATACAGGACTTTATTTCTTTTGAAATACATACGAGAGGTATGGGTATTTTCCTTGTTATTTATCATTTGAGTTAGTTATTTTATTTAAAAAAATATTTACAGTTCAGATATGTTTGAATGCCTTAAAATTGTTATTTCAGAATGACAATAAAAATTTAATTAAGTTAAATTTAATCTATTTTCTCATGTGGGGCCTGCAGGTTTCAAAGTCTTAGCATGAATACGAGAACTTCAAATTGAGAGAACCATTCTAGCTACGTACCAAAGAAAATGGGAAGTCCTTTTCAGTGTATCTAGATAACAGATGTGAACAAGAGACTCAGACCTGCAGCGCATGAATGGGGAAAGCGGCTTGTGCAGGGTGCATGAACAGGATCACCGAAGGTCTTATGGGTCAGAAATGGAATTTTAAAATCACTCCACCGCTTCACAAGGAAACTGTGTAAAGAATAAAGTCAGTCCCATGTGCTCTGAGGCTAGGGAGCGAGTTAACAACCTGGTGGCAACAGCCTTCAAAAGCTGTGCAGAAGTGCTCCCGTTCTCTAATGTATTCCAAGGCTGGGGCACGGCATCCCCACCTACTGATCCTCAATTCTGATGAAAATATAACCAAAGGACTTGGCTGACCATGAAACTGGTTTCCTTGGGTGGCCCCTGAGGTTAGAGTGTAAGGTTAAAGAAGCTCTAAGTCTAGACACCAATAAATAATGACCTGGGCCTCACAAGTCAGCATTTTTGCAAACTGCAGCAGGCTGTCTCTGGTTCCGCAAGCCAGCTACAACTCCAGGCATCCTTAGTTTATGGAAATTGTAATAACCTCACCGCTAACAGACTTTTTAGAAATGTTGAAATGGAAAAGCATGATGATGTTTAAGGAGGTCAACTCTTTGTTTAACTATGGGGAATCTCTTTTGTGCCTGACTGGTAAATTAATAATTAGAAGTGTTATACACAAAAAGTGATTTAGAGAGGTTCTCCTTCACTAATAGGATTTACGTCCTACAGATGTTCAAATGCTTTGCTTAGGTCACACTGTAACAATTGGCGCTTCAGTGGGGGTCCAGTAGAAATATTTGAAATTTTTCAGTGATTAACAAATCAAAGCCATTAAAGATTTGGGTTGTTTTTGTGTATTTCTTGCTTTCCAGGATTAGTATTAAATCGAAGGAATAAGATCCCTTTTAACTTGGAGGAAAGACTGAAATGATCTGATATGGATTGACTAACTAAGGACAAAGTTTTTAGATACATCCAAATATGCTGAAAATAAGATTAAGGAGAAGAATTTAAATTTCTTAAAAGGAGGAAAAAATTTCTATTTGCCTGGTAGTGATTATAAAATTATCCTCACAGCAAAAATTTTGGGAAATGTAACATCTCATAAGAGTAACCATTAGTTAGTGGTAAAATGAATAGCATAACCTAGTTGCTGGCAAAGGAGGCTCAAGCAGTTGATATTTTCATGGGAAACTACTCATTTCTGGATTACAATTGAGTTTGGAGAGACCTCTGAAAAAGCAAAGTGCTTTCAACCATGCGTTGGTGTATTATTTTGATTTAAAAAGTAGCCCCTCAGGTAAAATTTACATACATTTTCCAAAAAAGTCATGTTATATGTTTTCTAGCAAATTCAAACAATTGCTCAGAAGTACACTCATCAGTATTAGCAATTATTAGTAATAATGGCAATTAAATATATTTATATGAACAATGAACACAATTATTTCCCTTTAAAATTTACTTTGTAATCAAGCAAGCACACTCTCCACCTGATAAACTGTGCACTGGTGAGCGAACATTTTTTCATTTAATATCCTTATTCGCATTTTTCTTGATGCTTATTTGTATATTTCTATTGATATAATAGTTTGCAAGAAAAAGAGCTCATGTCTGTGCCTGAAGGTGGAATCTTATGAATATGCAAATAATGTTTTGATGTGATGAAGTTTTTCTTTGGAATGGAACTGTGCCTCTTAAGTTATATTGAATATTAGCCATAGCTTAGGAGGACATAAAACACATGAAGACTTGAGTTTTTAAAGAAAAAATATCTGAGAAATAGTTGCTTTCTAGTTATAAAATGCTACATTGTTAAATTTGGTCTTCTTAATTTAGGTTAATGCTTTATTGTAAAAAAAAATAACTGCCATTTAATTTTTATTGTATAGAAGAGTAGTGAACCAGTAATATGCAAAGATGTATGGATTATCTACCTTGTATGTTATAGTGCACTTCTTAAAATGAAAATTCTGGGGTACTCCTTTTAATAGTTTTAATTTAGTGATATGATGTGTCCAGATGGTTTTAAAATGTTCCTTTGATGAACTCTGCAGAATAAACTAGTTTTTCATAATATCTTGTACTGTAAAAATACTCTACTGATATTTAATTTCAGCCCTAGACAAAAATTGTGCACACAAACCTGCGGAAGTATTAGGTTGGGGACATAGCAAGATAGCAGCATTGGCTTCTGAAACTTTATCAGCATCTCAATAGGCTGACTGTGTGTTTTCTCTTCAGGGTTAGACTGGCCCTCAGTCCGAACAGCAAACCCATGGTTCTCAAACTTTGGTCAGTAGTGTCAAAATTGTAGGGTCAAACAGTAGTGTTAAAACTGTATCAAAAACACCCAGGGATCTTGATAAAAATACAACGGCTTAAGCCCTATCTTAATTTAATGAGCACACATTACTATGTTCTTTTTTGGCTGCCTGAGATTCTGATACAAATCAAATTTTGGGAACCACTACACTAAAATAATCTTTAAAGAAAATATTAGGATAATAAAAGGAAGCCTGTGATGGAGGTCAATCAGTTCTAAAATATTTGAAATTAAAATATCTAAAATATTTGAAAATTTGAAAATATTTCAAATTTTTTATTATATTTATATTATATAAATATAATAAAATTATATATATAAAAATAATATATTAAAGAAAGAGAAAAACCTAAGACTTTTATGAAGGAACAATGAAGGTGTCTCTTTCTTTCTCACTTTAAGAATTTGGAAATAAGATTGAGATTTAAACTAATACAAATTTACAATTAATGAAAGAGTTCAGGCCATTGTAAGTAATCCAAGATAGTATGTTTTAAAGTGAGACCGAGATTTGGAGCATTCTGAAAAAACTGATCAGGCTAAATTCGAATATGACTGTAACTAAAAAACATGAAATTCTGTCACTCATATTTCACTCCTTCTAAGGAAAGACTAGGTTAAAAAGAAGAGTGGACTAAAAGAAGATATTCAGATGGCAGACACATAAAAAGATGCTCAACCTCACTTGTCACTCTGGAAATACAAATTAAACAGCAGTGAGTTACCACTACACACCACTACACACATTTTAGTATGGCTAAAATCCAAAAAAAACTGACAATACCAACTGCTGGTGAGGATGTGGAACAGGAATTCCCAATGCAAAATGGCACAGTCACTTCAGAAAACAGCTTGGTAGCTAACCAAAGCTAAACATAGTCTTGCCATATGACTTAGTAACTCATGCTTCTTACTCAACTGACATGAAAATTTACGCACACACCAGTATCTATACATGACTGTTTATTCATAATCACAAGCTGAAGCCACCAAGATGTCCTTCAATAGGTAAAAGGATGAAGAAACGTTGTATACCCATAAAATGGAATACTATTCAACAGTAAAGAGAAATGAGCTGTTAAGCCATGCAAAGACAAAGATGAATCTTAAATGCTAAGTGAAAGAATTCATTCTGAAAAGGCTACATGTATGATTCCATTTATATAACATTCTGGAAAAGGCTAAACTAGTCAAACATTGAAAAGTTCAGTGGTTGCCAGCAGTTTGGGAGGAGGGAGTGTTGATTAAGAGAAGCACAAGGGAATTTAAAGGTAGTGAAACTCTTCTGTATACTGCTGTAATCGTAACCATAGGACACAATGCATTTGTTGAAACCCACAAAACTTTACAGCACAAAGAGTGAATCTTAACGTGTGCAAATTTTAAAATACCATTCAGGAGGTCACGGGATCCCACCATGGAATGCAGATCATGACGTAAGAATCTAATTGTACTACAAATGTATAAAATACTCTCACATTAAAGGCAGTTGGGGAATAAGTTGCAGATCTAAGGAACTCTGGAGTAGAGTTTATAAAACCAAAGGCAAAACAACTGTGCATAAGCACTGTATTCTAGTTGATCAAGTTGTTTTCTATGGGGGTATGGGTTAAAATTATGAAACCAGTATACACGTATACTGGATTGAAAAATTAAGTAAATGGATGAGGGTTGGTGGGAGCTGGGTTTCTCATCATTGGACTGGGTGGGAAATTACAGATTAGAAGGAGAAAAAGCTAGAATGATCTATATTGTAATGGATTAGAGCTGGCAACTTCAATATGAACTCATGTGTAGTTTAATATAGATATAGATGGATACATATAGAGATATTTATAGATATGTACATATACACAGGGTAGTATACACGCATATATTTCCTTGCTCTGTTAGCTAAGAGAACCCAGAAGCAAGGACACTGCAGCAGAAATGAGCACATGTAGAATCAGATCTTGGTTTCTAGTACCATTCTAATAAAAAGAAGTGAGGCTCCTTGCAGAAATGGTCAATTCCAGAACTGGGGCAGGAAATACAGAATGAATCTGGAGCATCTTATAGTGCCAAAAAGCAAGGAAGTGCAGAAAGAACAAAAATAGAACCAGAAACCATAATAAGCATATGTCAAGTAACACAAAAGCCAAATGAAAGAACTCCCAATGGCCAAACTGGAAAAATGTGAGCAACTAAATAAACATAATAGTATTGGATTGTAACTAAAGTATAAAATAAATAGCCATGAGTCCATATAGATATAGACATAAAATTATATATATAATAAAATATTTTAAAAACAAATAAATAATAAGTAGGAGGAAATAACTAAGTCTCCTGTGCAGAATTCCAAATAATTTATGTAGATGTTCATCCTTTAAGGAGGTAAGGAGGTGGAGCTTAGCACCCCATACTTTAAGTGTGGGCTAGGCATAATGACTTCCTTACGAAGAGTTCAGTATGGAAAGGGGGAAAAAGAGTAATTTTGACAAACATCCCCTTAGCCAGATGATCAGGGGCAGCATCAACAGAGATGAGTTATATTGATAACCTACCCTTGATAGGACAGGATGAGAATGACACTTTACTTCTGTGGCCTTCTTCCCCAAAACCCATAATCCCAGTCTAATCATGAGAAAACTCTCAGAAAAATTCCAATTGACAGACATTCTACAAAATACCTGACCAGTACTCCATCAAATTGTCAGTGTCATTGAAACCAAGGAAAGTCTAAAAAACTCACAGCCAACAAGAACCTAAGGAGACATGACAACTAAATGCAACGTGGTACCCTGGAACAGAAAAAGGACCTTAGATTAAAAACTAAGGAAATCTTTTAAAAAGTTTTTTTTTAAGATTTTTATTTTTACTTTTTTTTAAGTAATCTCTACACCCAACATGTAGCTTGAACTTACAACCCCAAGATCAAGAGTTGCATGCTCTATCGACTGAGCCAGCCAAGTACCCAGGAAATCTTAATAAAGTATGGACTTTGGTTAATAATGTGGTATCAATATTTGTTCATTAATTATATGAAATGTATCTCACAAAGGTAAAATGTCAGTAATTGAGAAAATTGGGTGAGGGGTATATGGAGATTCTCCATTCTATCTTCACAACTTTTTGTAAATATAAAACTGTTCCAAAATAAAAAGTTTATATATTTACCAAGAGCATGGATTCTGGAAGAGAAAAAATAAAACAACAGCAATAATCAAATCTTCCTCACATCGCCTTTTACTAAAGGTTTGGGGGAGCCTGAGGAGTGAACAGTGCAGACAACCTCATACTGAACTTTCACATTCCACTCTGTCCTTCTGACTGGCCATCTTCTTTTTCTCCGCTACTTTATTCTCTGCCGTCTCTCCATCCACAAATTCCTGTTCATTTCCAGGGCAAAGCCATTTAGTTATACTCTTGTATCTTTGTTGCCTGCTAATCTCTGACCTCAGGGTTTCATTGCCATCTTAAAAACACACTACACTGGCCAAGGCAACTCTATTAGCCCATAGGCTTCTTTACCTTTTCTCTGCTGCCTACAAGGCCTACTCCAACCAACCCACTATGTAAATGCACTCTTTCTTCTGATTACCTTCAACACAATAATTTATACATTTATTTTGTATTAATATTTCTGTCATGTCTTGAGATTATAGCCTACTTTTATTTCTTGGATAGCAATGCACTGAATCATTTGTTTTGTTTATTCATTTATAAAAATTTACTTCTAAGTAGTATATCTTTCATTTTGAAATAGTTTTCCAATCAGAAGAGCTGTATTAACTAAAACTAAAACAAACATATTTCCATTTTGCTTATTTCAAGTAGGAAGCTCTGCCTTAGGAGGGGTTCTTCAATATATATACTCGCAAGGGTCAGAAACTGGATCCCTTATTCCAGGTAAAAAGCCAGTTTCTTCACTGGTGTAGACTGGACTACAGCAACAAAAGGACTCAAATTTTCTTAAAGAATATACTCAAATTTGCTTAAAGACAGTATTTCTTTTTTATATAACAGTCTGGAGCAGCTGCTCAGAAGGGCAGGAATAGCTCTACTACATGCATTTATGCAGGACCCTAGGCTACTTCCACCTTCTGGATCCACTATCTCCTCGGGCCGCCTCCTCATCTGCATCCAGACCGCAAAAGGGAAAAGTCCCTGGGGAAGCATGGACCTGACCAGAGAGAGGTATGTACTTCTTCCATTCAAGTTCGATGTACTAACCTACCTGAATGATGGGATTGGAGACGTAGTCTTTCTTTTTGCCCAAGAGGAAAGAAGAACAGTGGACATCTAGCAGTCTCCTCTACACCCAGGTAATACTCTCTCAAGCTTGGAAACGTTTATTCGGTAGAGACCAGAGCTGTATGGTCACAAGGTCCCCATAGTTGAGAATGTGATCAAAATCAACAGGGTTGTAGAGGTCCTCTATTGGTGAGTTCCAGTTAAACATTTCTGAGAAAGACTGGAAGACTTTGATACCACATTTGCCATGTCATTCATCATTGAAGGAAGGAAGGAATGTCTTGGATTCATCAGTTTAGCAATACCAAAACTGATGAAGCAGTACTTGTTTCACTTAACTTATATAACTAGATAGAAGTCCATTCAAAGGCATAGTTTTACTTCTAGTCATATCTCTTCCATTGAGAAGAAAATAAATTACAGTTACGTAAGGTGCTCTGATAATTTCAGTGGGTGGCTCAATTCTACTTGGATTTTGAAGATAGGAGGGGCACCTACCATATATATAAGCATATATTACATCATTTGGCCTTTTTCTTTTTTCTCCTAAAATCACTTCTGTAGGTTTCTAACATAGATTTTTGTTTGTGTGCTTCATGAAGAATATCCTTAACTTCTTTGAGGGGGCACCTTCCTAAAAATTAGCCTCATACACATATTTTAACAATTGTGCTTCAAAGACAAAATACTTTTTAGAATCCTTTTCCCTTTTAAAGTCCCCTTTACAGCTAATTTATAAACCATCCAGAAAAATCAGTTGTATTAGTTAATTTTCAGACCTTAATTGTTACTCAAAATGGCTTTAGCTAACTTGGCCAGTCAGGTCTAATGAGATTTCAAATGACTCCTGGTTCTTTCAAAATATTAAATCCATGAATTGACACCTTTGAAGTTATTTAAAGAAGTTTGCCACAGGCTTTGAAATTCTAAAAACAGTTCCAAAAGTATTTCAAATAGTTGCAACAACTTTGGACTAAGTGTCTAACTTCTAAAGGAGAAAAATTCTGAAAGGAAACATTCATTTGATGTTTAAGTTCCGGTAAACTTGATTTTAAGACAACAAAACAAACATTATAGTGAACTTAGATAAGGAAGTAAATAGTCAACATATCTAGTAGGAAAAGTAAAGCAGTTATAGAGATAATTGCTTTATCTCATCATTGCTATTTTGTATTTTTCATTAGAGTCATATACGCATAGTTAAAATATAAAATAGATTTATTAGCTTATTATAGAGAAATGGCAGTCTCCTGTCTTCTCTCTCCCTGTTCTATTTCCTCTTTTTCAGAAGTACTTCCAACATTTTTGGCTGATCTTCTGATATTCACCTCCATGTCTCCAAAGAGCCTGCGTAGCCTCTTCCTGTGTTCACAGTTTGGGGTATTAGCTATAGATCTACTGCAACAGAAGGAGAAGATCTAGCTTGCTTCCCTTCTCATGCCCCTATAACACATGCAAAACCTTCCCATTCCTCATTCTCCATATATATTTCTACCTCAATTTTGTGCTGACATTATTACTACTATGGAAACATTATTCATAGCTGTGCCATGTAGTAAATCAGGATTTCTTTCCCTTTCCTGTACTTTTTGAATGAATCATTTTGTGTTGTTTTTTTAGTTTTCTCTGACTTATTTAACACTAATTCAAGCCCAAACCCTGTGTCAGTTGTCTAAATTTCTCTCAAGTACATTAAGATGTTGGAAATATTCTATCAATTTTATTCCCCATTTTCAATTTTATCTTCTAGAAGAAATCTTTCTTGAAGCCTTCTGACTTTTCCCATTCTGGATGTGTTGCCTCCTCAAACCTGCATTCTGGTTGTTTGGGATCTTCCTCTACCATGATCTTGGGATTCTCTTTGCCTTATTCTGCTAAATCTTCTGCGTTCTCTTTCTTAAATTTCTCCCCTTTTCGATGTAGCAAATCCTGAGACATTCTTCTAAGAAAAGGTACATGGGAAATAATTGAGATCTTACATGTCTGAAAGTATCTTTATTCTGTCCTAAACCTAAATTGACAGTTTTCTAAGTATAGAATTAAAGTGTAGAAATCATTCTGCTTCATAATCTTGAAGACTTTGCTCCATTGTCTTCAAGATTTAAGTAGTGTTATTTAGAAATTCAATGCCATCTTCTTCTCTGATCCTTGGTTTGTGACATGCCCCCTCTTGAAGCTTATCAGATCTCTCTGTGGTCCAGTTTTCTGACAGTCTGGTGTGGATCTATCTTTAATTTGCTAGCATTCATTGAGTTTTTTCAATCTGGAAAATTATGTGTTTTAAGTCTGAATAATTCTCTTCTATTATATCTCTAGTGATACCCTCTCCTCCTGTGGTAGGCAGAATTCTAAAGTGGCCCGCATGATTCCCACTCCATAGTATACATGCCTTTATATCCCCTTGAGTATAGATAGAACTTTTAACTTACTTCTAACCGATAGAATATGGCAAAGGGGATGAAACTGCACACCCTCCATGATTATACAATGTTATATGGCAAAACGAAGGGATTTTGCAAATGTAATATAGATCCCTAATCAGCTGACTTTAAGTTAATCAAAAGAGAGATTATCCTGGGTGGACCTGATGTGGCAGGTGATCTTTTTATTTTATTTATTTATTTTTTTTCAGGTGATCCTTTTAAAGGAGAGTCTAGAGGTAAAAGTATCTTTCTTGCCGGCCTTGAAAGCAAGCTGCCAGAAGTTCTAATGCTATAAAGAAATGAATGCTGCCCCAAAACACATGAGCTTAGAAAAAGACACTGAGCCTCTGAAGAGACCCCATCATTTATCACAGCTTTATGAGACCTTGAGCAGAGGACCCAGTTAGGGGTATTTGGACACCTGACCCAATGGACCCAATTCTTCCAATCTGTTGTTTTTTCATTTCTGCTGCTTTCATTATATATATTATATATTATATATTATATATTATATATATGCATAATATATATAATATATATATAATTCCAATAGCTTGTTTTGTTCCTTAAATGTTTTCATTTGTTATAGTATCATATTATGTCTTCATGGTTGCAATATCCTTTTTTTTTAACACTTCTGAGGATATTAATGATGTGATTTATATTATTTTGTTTTTGGAGTTTTATTCTCCCTGTAGGGCATATATTTCCTCCAAGTTGTTTTTATCTGCTGCTTTATTTTGGTCTCTTTACCTTTCAAATTAAAGGTTTCTCTCAGGTGATAAAGATAATAGGTATCTGTGTGTGTAGGCGGATGTTAGAGTGGAAGTGGGAAAGTGACTTACCCAATAGTTTTACTTTAGGGTGATCTGGCTTGGCTATTTAGTTGAGGAGCCTAGAATGTCAGTATCTTTAAACCTTTTCTTTTGAGCTTGTCGGACTGTGTGGGGAAGGATCTTCCAATCTCCTGGCTGAGGGTCAAAGTCTGTCAACTACTCTTCTGGAAGGTGGGTAGGTAAAGAAAGTTAGGGTTTTCAGCATTTAGCATGCATATTTCTACTTATTTTCCCCATTTTCAGTATCCTATCCTCACCTTCAACCCCCACCCAGTCAAGAATCTGTGTCTCACCTTCCCCAGGGACTAGATCTCCAGTCCTCTGCCAGGGTTGGGGGTGCTTTTTTGGGGGGAGGAGGAGAGAGCAATGGTTGCTTGGATCCTGGGAGCTGGGGACATCACTGATGGATCCAACTGCTTTTTAGACTTTCAGCATATTCTCCTATTTTACCCACCTTTCTTCAAGCCCCAGTTCCAGAAACCTCTAGTGCTGCCAATCTCTGCTGTAAAATTGAGTTAGTCTACGGCTTTCCTCTTTGCCAGCTTTGGGATCTGTATCCTCAGGTCCATTGAGTTCTCTTTACCACTCATTCACTTGCTTTCTAGCCTCCAGGTTGTTTGCTTGCTTGCTTGTTTGTTCTTTGTTGTTGTTCTGCTAGTCTGTTCTCTCTGTCTTCGCTGGTTTGTGCTTCCTAAATATGTTTCTTACTGCCATTTCTAGGGCTTGGGAAGAAAGTAAGAGTTGATGTATATATTCAGTTTGCCATATTTACCAGTAAGTCTGTTTATGTTTTACAGGAAAAACTTTATGGTTTTGTGGGGAGAAGATATTCCAGATAATTGCTCTATGGAAAAACAAATACAGCAAAGAGCCACCTGCTTTGCCTTTTCTGGGATCTGTCTGAGAAAGTACATTCTTTTTCCCTCCCAAAGCTTTGACTCAGGTCAGTAAATTGATTAAACAGTTTTGGAGAATGGTTCTTTCCTCTGGGGAGATAAAGAACATTTATTTGTCAATAAATATATTGGCTCTGAAAAAAAGTAAATGCCTTTTCATTGATAATTAATTTTTCATGCTCACATAAAACCAGCAACTTCCACTCACTGAGAGATTATTTTGGAATACTGCTGCTTGAAGCTGAGGTTTCTTTCTGTTAAGCACTGGCTTTATTCCATTGTTGACAGCCCAGTCCATCAAACCAGAAGAGCTTCTGACAAAGTGATGAAGAACTAGCATCGCCTTTGTCTTCTTTATTTTGTTTTTAGTACTTGTTCACATAGCAACTACCCAAAACAACATTTAAGCCAATTCGTACTTGTAAAAGAATATTCATAAGTTAAAGAACTATCTCCCTAAAAATGTGGTCACATGTATTTGGCAAGTTTAAGTTTGAGAACATCATCAAAAAGATGATCAAGTTTGGCATTTAAAAATCTTTCATCTCTAGGGGCATTTTAACATCTGTTGGTCTCCCAACATTCCGAACCTTGGCAGAAATGGCCCTGCAATATTTGTTTTTATTTTAAGAACTCTTAGAAATTCACTTCCCTGAGTAAGGTGTCCCAACAGTGTACTTGAGGGATTTTTCTCTAAGTCATAAATCTTCTATGTCTCTGAGGAATGTGACCTCCTCAGAGAAGCCTTTCCTGACCAGCCCTGTCCAAAATAGTCCCCTGTCTATAGTCCCCAGCCTATAATTCTCTTTCATTTCCTTTATGACACTGATCACATTCTGAAATTATGCTACTTATAATCTGCTTACCCTTAACCGTCTAAATACCCCCACCAGAGGTAATGTCCACCAAGGCAGGGACCTTGTTTGTTTTGCTCTCGGCTGGACTCCCAGCTCTGTAGAGAAGCGTCTGTACTTTGTTCTTCAGCTCCAGCTTTCCCCCCAGCTGTTCACATTACTTACTCCTTCACAGTCCTTCTGCCCCAGTTCAAATATCGCCTTCTCGGAGAGGCCTCCCTGACCACTCTGTCTAAAGTTGATCTCTCCTAATTACTGTCTATTTTCATCAGGGCCTTCAGTTGCAAGCAATCAAAGGTGACTTCAGTTGGTTAAGCAGAAAAGGAGTTTAATGAAAGGATATTTTGCGACTTACTGAATTGCTGAAAGTGTTGGAGAGCTAGGCTTGAGTTAAGCTTCTGGACTAGCATCCAAAATTATGTTGCAGAACTGATTTGATAAAGGAATAAGTCCAGCTGCTAAGGACAAGTTTGTTCTTTTATGTCATGTATTATGTTGAAGCCCCAGCTACTATTACAGGAGGGAGGGAGAGAAATTACCTGAATTATCCTTTTTTGCATCACCAGCATCTGATTCAAAGTCTGGTGTAAGTGTATCTAATTAGTGGAACCCAAATCAAATGCCTGTGCTCTAGTCCAGATGCAAAGGGGGACATTAAGAACTATAAACTATAGGGGTGCCTGGGTGGCTCAGTCAGTTAAGCATCTGCTTTCGGCTCAGGTCCCGATCTCGAGGTCCTGGGATCGAGTCCACATCAGGCTCCCTGCTCACCGGGGAGCCTGCTTCTCCCTCTCCCTCTGCTCCTCTCCCCTACTCATGCGCGCTCTCTCTCTCTCCCTCCCTCTCTCTCAAATAAATAAATACAAAATCTTTTAAAAAACAAAACTATAAACTATAAGGGGAGCTAATCTTTACTTTACCTAACACCAAACCTAAAATTTTCAATACTTCACAAAGTATTGAAGAGTTTTCAGATGCGTCCATGATAGTTTCACACCCAGCCTGCTTTGTCTGGCAGCAGAGGAAGAAGTTTTGGATGGCAAAACTTTTATCAATAGCTCATAAGAGAACCGGCCCAGATTCATTTCTACACCTGCCCAGAGCATCGTGCTGTTTTGTTTTTGTTTTTGTTTTTTTGACCTGGAAGGCTGGGCCCCATATTTTCCACCTGTCCTGACCATCTGAGCCTATATCACACTGGCATTTAGATGTAGATCATGGAAAAATCCTTACAAATTTGGGATCTCAGAAACTGATGGGAATCCTGAGACGGGTAGTCACCCATAGAAACAAATTTGAAGTGCGCCCAATTCAACCAAAGCATGACAATGTGACTGCTCAGACAACTGAAATCTTGCATTTAGTATCCTCCTCAGCGAAACCCTCTAGACATACCCATGTGTGTGCAGGCATGTGCAGGCAGATGGAGAGCCACATAATAATCAGGACATTTCTTCCCAGAAAGTCCGTTTTACTATTAGCAAGTCAACTCAAGCACTGTTTTCTTGTAAAACAAACATGGACCTGTTATGGAAGAGTGTATAACAATTTCTTACATTTTCAAGGAAAGCAACCACAATATTTTATTTTTTTAAGATTTTATTTATTTGAGAGAGAGTGCAGAGCGCGCACACGAGGATTCATCCTCACCATAAACAATAAAACTGAGCTATTATAATTAATATCTACCCAGAGCAAAGAATCAAGAAAAACTAATTATTCATCTGAAGTAATTCATACCAAAATATGAATGGCTGATAAGTTGCTTATGTTTTGAAAGTAGAAGTAGTAGAAGTAGAATAGTCATCCAAATTAGTTCGTTTAATAGGGTGGGTACTCTGTCTGTTTTGTTCACTCTCAGGACTCTAAGAAACACAGTGCCTGACAGGAAATGAGTACTAAATATTTGTTGACTGGGAGAATATTTGGGGATGGCAGCTTTGAGTAAGGAAAACATCTTGGTACCCATGTTTTTCTTTGACTGCCTACATCCCCATTTATTTGGCAGGCAGAAAAAGAAGACCAGTGATTTTGATTTTGTTTCTTTCTTCACTACTTGTAGCTAAAAATTGCTTGCACCTCATCTATATTATTATATAATAACAAATACATGGTAGGGTTGTTTGTGAGGTTTGGGTTGGGGTGGGTGTTTAACTTAGAATTTTTCTTCCTCCAAAAGATGTTTTAAAAATTTCCTTCCAGAACTTTTGGGGACATATCCTAATAAAAGAATAAGCCCATGAGCAGGGAATTACAACGCAATCCTCTATAGCACTTAGCACTGACAGAATTGAATTTGGGAGACAATGTATAAGATGCAGAGTCTGGAATAAAAGTCCAAGTTTCTAATTCAGACTCAGCCAGTTGTGTGGTCCCATGCAAGTCATTTAACTGCTTTCATGGGTTATTTTCTCCCGGTATTTCCATATCTTACCTGAAACCTGCTAACTTGTGAGGCTTAAAATCTTTAATTAAAGTTGCAAAGTAGTCCTCCTTGTTAGCAGGGGTTTGATCCAAGACCCCCAGCAGATGCCCGAAACTGTAAATAGTACTGAACCCTATATATACTGTTTTTTCCTATACATACCTATGACAAAATTTAATTTATAAAGTAGACATAGTAAAAGAATAACAGCAGTAACTCATAATAAAATTTAACAATTCTAACAACATACTGTGATGTGAATGTGGTCTCTTTCTCTCTCTCTCTCAAAATAACTTATTGTACTATACTCACCCTTCTTCATGTACGATGTGAGATGATAAAATACCGAATGATGAGATGACCTGAGGTGAATGACGTAGCCATTGCGACCGTAGAGTTAGGCTATTGGTGACGTTACATGATTCGTCAGGAGGAGGACCACCTGCTTCCAGACTTACGGTTCACCACAGGTAACTGAAACCACAGAAAGTCAAACTGCGGATGAGGGGAGACAACTTTACAAAACTGTTTCTAGAGAAAATAAAAGTGTCAAGAACGACACCAATTATACAGGTTATAAGGTTTTACATTTCCAGAAGGAGATTTAGATGCAATATATAAAATATCAGTTATGTAGCTACAAAGAACAATACTAAAATTTAATCCTACTCTATTTTTAAGTGAGTTCATCCATGCAACTAGTAAAAGCTAAACACAGAATATAACATGGCCTCATGCTTAAGGGGAAATGCATAATAATGCCCACTGGGGAAATGGAACAATGGAGATGTAGCTCTAACAGTGACCCTGCTTACCAGGCTTTTCCCGTCCACCTTCTCCTGCCTTTTGTCAGCCTCTTCTTCTGGGGGTACACTTTCACGGGCAAGGAGGACAAAAAGCCATTCCAAAACAAACTGGTAAAGTGATAAAGTATTGACCCAGTGGGCAAGGAAATGAATTATATAACTGTCGAATGGTGTGTGGGAAAATATGTACAGACAGGAGATGAATAAAAAGAGGCACTGTGCATGTTATTAACTTGGACAGGAATAAAAGAAAAGGATCTTATCATCTCACTTTTTCTCTGCCTTATTTTTCTGGTTAAATTTGACCGCTCGGAATTCCTCAGTAACTTTCCCTTCTTTGTTTTATGTCTTTTGGTTCATCTTTCTTCCCTTCCTTTCACAGTTTTCAAGCCCCACTCTTAAACTCAAAAAAAAAAAAAAAAAAGAAGAAGAAGAAGAAGAAGAAAGAAAGAGAAAAAGGAAGAATGCTCGGTGTGGGGGCTTGCACAGAACTCTGCTTGACTCGGAAGAGTCTCAGTTTCTCTTCACTGTTTCTCCATCTGTAAAGTGGGGATAATAATACTTGTCCTACCCCTGAAACAGGGATGTGTGAATAAGGGGGTGGGGGGGGGGACAGGAGCAAAAATTAACCTCTCTGGAATCATTGTCACTATTTCTCCTCTCAAATCTCTACTTATTTGGGAGAAGCCTTGGTGGTTGGGCACTTCTGAGGGCCATGCTTTTTCCACTCCCAAGCCACAATTCTTGACTTACCTAGCCCATAGATATTGGGGTTTTTTTTGCCTATGTTGGGATCCCATTTTATTCTTTCTGCTTCTCCCATATTTTCAGTTGAAATGAACTAATATCTAATCAACATCTATAATCCATTTATCTATGATGTTTAAAACGCGTAAAATTCTACTCCTATGTGAGATTAAAAAGCCAATCCTAATTCTTCCTTAAATTGGAAGCACGTGACATTTTCTTTAAAACCTATTAATCATATTTATCAATAAGAAAGCTAACTTTTAATATTCTTTTATATTCACTATAGTTAACAATTTCTTTTTCTTTTTTCTTTCTTTTTTTTGCTTTCTTTCCTTCCTTCTTTCTTTCTTTCTTTCTTTCTTTCTTTCTTTCTTTCTTTCCTTTCTCTCTCTCTCTCTCTCTCTCTCCCTTCCTTCCTTCCTTCTTTCCTTCTTTCCTTCTTTTTTCTCTTTCTTTTTTTCCTTCTCTTTCTTTCTTTCTTTCTTTCTCTCTCTCTCTCTCTCTCTCCCTTCCTTCCTTCCTTCCTTCCTTCTTTCCTTCTTTCCTTCTTTCTTTCTTTCTCTCTTTTTCTTTCTTTCTTTCTCTCTCTGACCTCTTTTGAAACTGCCCCTTCAAAACTCCCATGGTGTTCTAAGAAATAGAGTAGGACAAATACCAGAACTCCTAAAAATTTCTGTGGGAAACACATTTTCTTGACACTGTCCACACCAACTGAATACCATGACGCCTTGTTTCCTTTCCTCTCTACACCCCGAATAAAAAAAATAAAAAGTTCGATTCCCACATTACTTCAAGAACTTAAATTTTCCTGTGGGATATGGAATTCTGTAACACCTCCAGCAACACAGTCCATACTTTTCCTTGTTTAAACCTTTGCAATTAGTGTTTTCAAGAAAGCAAATTAAACAAAGCAAATGGTGACATTGGACTGGAGTTCTCTAACGCAAAATTCTAGATCTCAGAGGGTCTTTTAAAAATGTACCTTACCTATAATACTATCAAACATACCTAAATGTTTGTGATGTGTGAGTATCTTAAAGCAAACCTATCAGGGTGTCTGAGTACAGAGTTGAGTCAATAGTTTGCAAACATCTCTTTGTTTCTTCATATGCATTTAGGTGCTGATATATCTTTTTCAGTGAATGAAGCAGACCCTGCACACACACAATAAAGGAAAGCAAAAATCACCAGGTTTGGACTTCGCTTCATAGCCAGAAAGACTCTGTTGAATCTGCCAGCAGGAGATCTTGCGTATTAATACTCCACCTGAAGAGCTGACACGTTGAAAATGAGATTAACACCTTCCTGTTTTACATTAACTAAGGCTCAAGTGTCGTTGGCCTTATCAGGAGAGAAAATTCAATACTGAAATGATAGGGTTGCCGGCAAGGTATGGTTTTGAGCAAACGTTAAAATACTAAGTACGATTTTTTTGTTGTTGTTGCGGTGGTGGTGAGTCTTTGAAGATAAATACCTTGTGCAAATAAAAGCCAAAATAATCAGGATGGCTCCAAGACTACGTACAAACACATGGAGCACAGCAACTCCTTTTCAGGCCAATACTAACTAACTGACATTTGGCTCCTACTAAACAACTTGTCAGAGCACTTAAAAAAATAACAAATAAATGAATGTACCATGTCAAAGAGTACTGATGCCTTAGTATTTGTTGCCAATTCCAAACCAGCCTAGAAACAGAAGAGCTAATATAAATGATTTATTTGTTCAGATATAAGATAGCACTTTTTAATTCCCTCACTTCACAATCCATCTAGTTATGGATTTACTAAAGATGAGCATTTAGATGAAAAAATATTAAAAATTCTAATGTAGGGAAGTCTCGAAATCATTGTCAACTATGGGGTGGGACAAGCGGGCCAGGAGGGGGTTGATGTCCCCTTCCTCCAAAAGGACCCTCAACAGGAACTGGTGGGCTTTTCTCAGGCTTCGAAGCCCAGGCGGTCATCCACATTTCGTCCTCAGGTGATAGCCCCCTTCTGCCGTGCGAGGCCCACTGCTGGGAGCGGCAGAGAGTCCAGAAAGAAGGACATACGTTCTTTGTCCTCCAGGCCTCATAGTCGCATTGTACAGACAGACAGACTTCAACAACAGCTGGAACACAAAGTGGACTCCAATCAGAGCAGAGGCATAAACACCTGAAGCGGGACTGGCGAGGGAGGGAGAATTCTCCAGGGGAGGATCTGGGACAATTACCTGGAAGAGATACGGTGTGAGCTGGATCCTGCAGGTTGAAGAGGATTTTAACAGGTGGGAAGGGGAAAACGGTGGTGAGGGCTTTCTAGGTGGAACGGACCGACTCATTATATTTTGACACCATGATCACATAGAGCATCATGGTTAAATAGACACCTAAAATACATCAATGGAAAATATATTATTACAGAAAATGCTGTCAGCAATCCACTTTAAAAAAAAAAAACCTATCTATGCACGTGTACTGAATATACAAACGGTAAGAAAAAGGGAAAAAATGAGACTTTATTCTCCTTGCTAAATGTCTACTATTCAAACCTTAAGAATAAAACATACCAGTAGCTATTGTTTCTATTCATTTCAGAGCTTCTAACTGCTATCTTATGGGGTCTCCAGGAGGAAGGAAGGAGGTGGGGGAAATGAAAACGGGAGGAGAGTTTCAGGAATGCCAACAATGTGAAGCTGGAATCCCCCTCTCACTACCTTCATTCATTGTTCCAAAGGTGACACTGGGCCTTGTGTTCAAAGGGAGCTGGAGGAGGACCAGCACTTTTAAGGTAGCACGAAGGAAGGCAACTGAATGCCTCCTTAAGGAGAAGCTGCAGAGGGCTGTGCTGGCAGGGACGTGGGCAATAGCAAAAACAGCAGGAAGAGAAAAAAAAAAGAGTGCGGGTGGGGTGGAGGGGGCAAGGAGTCCTGCTAACTTGCCATGACGTAGGAGAAAGAGGTGGAGGTCACCCGCACAGGTGTTTGAAGAGGATTTGTGAGTGATACAAACCTAGGGGCAACAGAAGCAGTGAGGCAGGATGCAGGAACACATCCAGGGAGCTCCCAGGAATAATGGAGAGCACACGTTGCATCATCAGGATCACTGAGACCCGAATCCTCTGGGGAAGTCATGTCTTTTTTGTACTAAATGTTTTGAAGCAGAGCTTGGGGGTGGAGTGAAAGAGGAGGGGAAAATCACTGGGAAAAATTAAGCAGTCTGAAAGGAGTCTAAGATTATGAAGATAAATGTTTACCTCTCTGCTGCATTGTATCTCTTGAAATGAAACTGTTTTTGAATAGTGCTGCATCCGTACTGCAAGAATGTGGGCATTGTGAGCAAATTGACTGTCTCAGATGATTTGACACATTTTGATTTCTGCTTAGGAAAATATCTGTTAATCCTATTAGAAAGAGAAGGAGAGGGTCCTGAGTAGGAATGTAAGAGATCAAATCACTTACCATCTTGCGCACACTTTCCCACCGCCAAGGTCTTAAAGTCTGCATTTCCACAAGATCTGGCGCCTCATCCCTGCCCGGCTTGGCACCACATCAAGACCTCTTTCACCCTCCCCCTCCACCCCCATCTTTGCCATGGCACTGGCTAAAATCTAGACCAGACTGCATGGCTGCCTTGTCGCTGGCAAACTAAAACAGGAAAGACCTGATGTTATGCTTTCTTTTCATGTTTTTTTCCTTCTTTTCCTCCATCCTCCCTTCTATTCTCCTTTCCTTTCGTCTGTCTCCCTCCCTCCTTCCCTCCCTCCCTTTCTTCTTTATATGGTTTGCTGTTTGCTAATATCCAACTCCAGACCATTCTTTGTGTTTGGCAAAGGAAGCAGTTTTATTGTTGGGTAACTCCAGGGGGGATATGGTGTCTATGATGTCGTCTAGGCCAAGCCTCCCCCGGGAAGGTTAACTACCTCTAGCTTACTCTCCAAGGGGGAAGGATGGCAACCACATGCTTGAGCACCAGCCATGCTCTTTTGCCAGAAAGTGGAGCTGCTCCTGCCCTGGAGTATCTTTGCTTCCCACACGGGTGTATCACAGTGTTGTAGTGCAACTTACTGGGACCAGTTATCTGGAATCTGAATCGATAGAGTACAAATGAGAAATAAGGGAAACAGAAGACATTTTCCCCAGCTACTTCCTGAAAATGTTCTTCTGGGAGCAACACCCAAGTCTGATCAAAGGATATGTTCCTCTGGCTCAAGAGCCAATGCTGGAGCCCAGCATGTAGCTAAAAATAAGAAACTCACAGTCCTAGAAAATTGTATTCATTAGGCTCTACCTACAGGTCCTCACCCAGAATCTGCTCTATGCCAAAGCAGCGTGCCGCTGTTAATCCTCCTTTATAGATTAGGCAGTAAAATAAAGAGGGTGGGGCTGAAATGCAGGGGAAGTCTGCACACGTGTTTGGAAAGGAAGAAAAGGAAAAGCACATGGATTTCTTGTTCTCTCCTTCATGTTCTGAGTAGCCAGGGTTGTCCACACACCATTGAGAGATGCAGGGCTTTTTCACATTTACAGTATTTTCATTTCCACAGGGTTAGGGCTTGCTACACATAAAATAGGAAGTTAGAGACAGATCAAATAAATGCTTTTCAAACTGTGGCACATTATTATTTCTGGATCCCTCCTCCCCTCTTCTTTATATGTTAGGGAGGAAATAATAAGAATTGGAGCTGACATCACTGAGCACTTACTATGTGCCAAGCACTGTGGCAAGTGTGTTATATACGGGATCTCAGTTCCTTCTTCTAAGATACCTGGGAGGTAGATACTTCTGTCGCCACCACTTTGCAGAGAAGGTCATTAAGATTGTGGAAAGGTGAAAGAACTTGAGCAAGTAAGTGACAAAGCTGGGATTTGAACCCAAAGCTTCCAAAAGTCTTGCTCTTGACATCTGCGCCGTAATGCCATCTCTAAATAGTTCTGTAAAAATATGTTTTATGGCTTTCATTTAAGATCTTGGTGACTGTACCTTAATAACAATTATGTTACTATGTTCCTTTTTATGATTTTCTGCCACCAAATGGTAGGGTTCCTTGAAGGCAGGGACTGTGTCTCCCTCACCTCTGCACCTCCGCAACCCTTAAAACAAAGTATCTTGCACAGAATAGGAGCTAAAGAATTATTTGTTGAAATGCACTTTAGATTACCTCTGTATCTAAATAAAGCCCATCTAAACAAGTCCATTTCCCAAACACTGGGGTTTTCCTCTTCTTTGTAGCCATCCTCTTCTTGTTTTGTTTTCAAAAGGTTGATTGTGAACTGGAGGGACATTGCAGTTGTCTTGTCACTTAGCGTGATTTGAAAGTGAGAGTCTGTGTAGTGCTTTAGCCTGCCCTCAGCAATCAGGCCTCACACTCACGACGCTCTGATTGTAGGAGTTGCCTTATTTGCATTGATGAGGATGAGCCAGCTGCTAGAGCATACAGAACTGCACCTGACACAATCACCGAGTTCAGGATTAGCGCAGGGAATCAGGAATCCACTGCGCTGCATGGCAATCTCAGCCCTACATTAGAGTCACTCATGCAAAATGACCCAAATTTGCAATGAGCACAATTAGCAATCCAAAGATGCATGTTAATTTGGGGGCCGATATTTTCCTACATGTCCCTAAATTAAAAATAATAAATATGCTCTTTCCTAGTGGGGTCTGGGCATGAAAATAATTCAGGGGATTGTGAGTTTGTAAAAAATGCATAAACCCCAGAAAATGTGGATTTCTTTGGGTAACTAGACATCCCCCCCCACTCACACACATCCATCGGAGGTATTAAGTTTGGCATCAAATATGGTAAGATCTTTGTAGTGTCACGCTCCTTTCTGAATCAGGAGAAAACAGCTATTTACAAGGATAAAAACACTAAAAATAACAATAGCTATAATACATAGAAAAGGAAAATCGAAGCTTTAAAAAAGGGATTTGGTATTTTCTATTATGTATTAATATTTCTGAGGCTACGTTTGGGTCACACATAACCACAGATACACTCAGTGATTTCAGGATTTTCTAAAAGTGCAAGAGATTACGTTGAATTTTTATTAAACAGAGTCTATAAATCAAATGGAACATTCTCAAACCCTTTACTGTGTTTCCATATGTCTGCAGTCTATAGGTATTGAAATGCTCACCTATACTTTAGGAAGAAAAAAAAAACAACATTTTGCAAAAATTGAATAAATGATCATTCGAAGCAAAAGCATGCAGTTCAAAAGCTAAACCTCCCATTGGAGAACAGAAAATTTAATGAGCTTTTAATGGAATGCAATGCTCAGAGTAGTAAATTATTTGTTAGTTGACGATGCAATCAGCATGCTGATTAAGGTTGCTTGGTTTTTTACTAAACATTAACTGAATGAAAACGGGTAGTCCTTGTTCTGCTTGGGGGGCTTTAAGGAAGCAAATGGACTTTCAGAACAGAGATTGTCAATAAAGGTGAGTGCACTCCAGGTGTCATTTGAATATGATGATAAAATACTTCTGATAAATATTTAAAAGCATTTTAAATCCACAATGTTCGCCTAGTGTATTGTGGACTCTGTTTAAAGAAACAGTGGGCCTTAGCAGGCCTAACAACAGTCCCTCTATCTCTCTCTAGAATGAAATATCTAGATCTGCTTTCTTTTATTGCAAAAGAGAAAAAAAGGGGGTGGTATGCTTTGAAAATATAAGCCAGCATGGACTCTGAGACCAGGAACTGTTTGGAATGTGAACCTAAAAAAAAGACAAAAAGGACAAAAATCAAAACAAAGGAAAATACTCTGACAGCAAATAAAGGAAGAGACATCTGTCTCTCTGGATAGATTAAGATAACATTTAAATTAAGCAGTTTCGATATTCTGATGTTTTTAAATAATTGCCATTTGAATATATATATATTTTTAAATTTATAAATGACGACATTCTGAGGGCAAGAAGCATTGTGATATCGGAGTTATATCCTGTCTAATTTAGGAGGTCTGAAGGGGGGAGTAAAAGAACAAAAATTGAAAGTAAATTATGTAATGCTTATTTTTGTTGTTAGACGGTTAATACAGAATTTATAAGGTCTGTCATTTACCATATATGAATTGGTATCTACATTTACTATAAATTATTGTTTCTGAGCGAGATTTTCTTACTAAATCTGTTTAAATTGCTAGATTTCTTTTCCCCCTCAAAAGAAGGGGTTTTTTTTTTGTTTGTTTGTTTTGCTCTCTACCAACTGCAGAATTATGGGTTTGTAGGTTAATTTTCTTTGAACAGCTATAAAGTTCCTTTTCTATAAATCCTAATTAGTTTCATCATTGGTGATTCTCTGGCAATGATCAGGTACCCTTAAAATCCGATAAATAACTACCTCTCACTTTTAACTATTCCTGTTTATGACCCAAGAGGTTAAAAGCCTTTGACTGGCATTTGACTTCTGACCTCATATAAATGTTATCTTATCAGTTCCTGCTTGTTAACTTGTATTGAGTGCTTGTCCCTGATGGCTTTTAGATAAAGGGTTGTGGGCTTTTTTCTTTTTTTTCCTTTTTAATATATTTCCTATAGGAACTAAACCATTTGCTTTGTTCTACGCCTAGTGCACTCCAGTCTAGAGTAACCTGCTATAAATCTGTTATAAAGCCCCAAATATACTTTTATTTATTCTCGACATTATTTTAGTTTAGCTTTATGGGTAGGATTTTATCATTGAGAATATATATTTATTATAATTAATAGCAGTAATTACTAGTGATCTTAATCCTTGAACATGTTAGTCAGGAAGCTGGTTAGCTTGGTATTCTCTCTTTTTAAAAAAAAAACGCAAAAAACCCCCACAAAAACCAAAACAATTTTAGCTTTGCGTTTTACACCAGCACGAGATGGGTTAGAGAGATAATTTATGGAAATCTTGTCTCCCCAGACTTTAGAAGTCTGCCTAATGAGAGAGTCATCAGTAAGATATATCTTTTTTTAAAAATTGAATCCAGACCATGAACAGGGCATTTTCAAACCTTTGGGGAGGAAGGAGGTGGCCTGGAGCCCTCCTTTGCCCTTCTGTCCTAAGAATTAAGAAGGATTTCGGCCCTTTATTCCGTTTGCAGCTGTGTGTGTTGTTCACACATTCAAGTGTGTATGTATGTGAGTCCAGGCACTGTGTACAAATCTAAATACATTTGAATGTTTGCATTTTAATCTCTCCATACCTCGATGGCATCATGAGAGTATTCTAGGCAGATATTGGTGCCTCCGAGGCTGCCTCATCTGCAGAGGACCTACAATGTGATTTCTTAAACAAAATATTACATTAATTTCTATGTGGAAAACAGGCAGTAAGGAGGGGAAGAAGGAAGAGGCAGCCATCTTGGAGTCCTTTTGCCTTTTAGCCTCTTTTCTCCTCCCAAGGCTCGAGAGAGTTAGAATATTATCTTTATTTTTAATTGGCCTTGAACGTAATGCAGGAAGCACATACAAGAGACCTTTGTGTTCGTGTTTGGGGTAGAAAAAAGTTGTAACCTCTTTGGACTTTAAATAATAACTGCGGCTATGGACAAACTACACCTATTCTTCTCAATCCTTCTAAATAAATATACATATAAATGAAGCATATGCCACAGCTTGTAAGAGACCGGTACAAAACCTATTAAGGGAAACAAATGTCTATTTGGACCATTCATTTACTGCTATCTAAAGAATTAATATGTCAGTAAAGTTATCTGCCCTTCCTCCTCCCCCATTCTTTCTTTTCTCCCCAAACACACTCTCACATGCACACACACGAACACACGCATTCAGACACCCCCCAATCTGGAGAAATGGCAACCCTGGAAACTTGCTTTTTTAAAAAAAAAATAGGAATTCCCCTTTCTCTTAGGTCTTAAGTATTTAAGAAAGTAAAAAAGACCAGCTTTTATTTATTTATTTTTTTTATTTTTATTTTCTGTGTGTGGAGAGCTGCTCTGGCTCTGTAACGCCCTAACACTGCTTTCATCATGCTCATATTCTGGCAACACACAGGTTTAATACAATTTGTCCTAACTTTTCATTTCAACCATTGCTTCTCTCAAAGTGGCCAGAGTTTAAAGACTGAGAAAGCAAAGGGAAAAGAAATACCACGGCAGGGGGAAAAACAAACCAACCCCCAAACTGGTGCTGGTATTCACAGCATTGACACATTCTCAAATGTTTTCTCTGTAGTTATAACACAAAAGCGCTTTCTTCCCTGTTTTGATGTGTTAAAGACGGGAAAGAGAGAGGACACTTGGAAGTGGTAAAGTAAGTATTTGGAAGGACAGAGAGGTGTTTCTCCTTTGAATATCCAGCATGTGTCAATAACATGTAGAGGCTTACAGTTTCATATTAATTAACATTTTTTAAGTGGAGAGGGGATGAAAAGTTAAATTTAAGCAAATTGTGGCACATCCGCTGAACCTGGAGCTTCCAGCGTTGCCGTTTTGTGTGTAATGAGGAGTGCATCCGAAGCCCCTGATTCTGCCCTCTCTGAAGTTAGGATAACCAGAATCCTGAGTCCCTCTGAAAAGGGGGTGAGGGAACAAGAACAAATTATGAGCTAATTCTGGCATTTGGCAGAAGAAACCACAAACTTTTTTTTTTTTTTACTCCTTTAACGTCAGTCAGCTGAAGTAATGTCAGTAATTTTTCTAGCCAATATTATTTGCAGACTGTTTTTCCTGAGTGAAACAAGTAAGGATTTGAAAGACAAATAATGACCTGATTCTTAAACACTCTCTCCTATTCTGGCCAAATTCTCTGAGTTGAATCCCAAAGTCCTTTACCATTGTATTTTGTATCCTGGCTTTTTTAAAAGTAAGATTTAAACATGTAAGCTAGATGACTTCAAAATTGGTGTAACTTACACTACCACTTTTTTATATTTAATTAATATAGTAATATATAGTGGTAAGTCTTAGTATACCCAAAGCAGAAAAAAGGGTTCACTTAAACCAGTTTCTATAACAATCAAAATGAACTCCCCCAGACATTTTTGGTATAACATTTTGAAACATAATTAGAGGAAGAAGATGAAGGGGAATCAAGACCCTTGGTTTTTCTGTAGAGCTGTATCGTCAAGATTTATAAAGTTACCTAAGGGTGTATTAAAATATATTGCCTTTATATGTTTTTATCTTTATAAACTTACCTTAGGAATATATTAAGAAATACAGCTCAATGATTTTTCCCCCCCATTCCTTGCCAAAAATCAAACCTGCTCTGTCTGGAAAAAACAGAGACTTCTGTGATATCATAGACCTTTTTTGTATTTCAGCAAAGACGTAGAGGACATAGAGCCAGAAATATCAATATTTTTAGGACCCAAGTTATGACTATTAAGGTTTTACCCCTTTTCTTTGTAAAGACCGATGGAGATGGATTTCTAATTTCTTTGGTGTCTGTCTTCTCCTTTGTGTGTTTTATTTGTATAAATTAGCTTTGTCCTTTCTTAGTAGAATGTTTAATTTGGGCACATGCTTTCCCAGATAGATTCTCATTCTCACTACCCCCCCAACTTGTCTTGGTTTTGGAATGGGGAGTGGTTTTCCTTATTTTAAAAGCTTTGTAATTCGGACTCAGAGAGCCAGAACCTCTCTCTGTCCATCTGGACATGGTCAAGGGTCATACCCAAGATCATAAGCCATGTTCACATCCTCCTTACGGAGAAATGATAAAATAACATCCACAAGCATCTGATACTAGGGGCATGGCCTGGACACACACCTTGCCCTCTTCCCCTTGGCCTCGCCTGCCCTGAGGAATGAATACATCCATCTCCAAAGTTGATGCTTCGAAGTGACCAGTCAGATGTTAGCAGGTCAGCTGGCTGTCCTCTTGGACAGAGGGTCCATAAATCAGAGACATGTTGGTGTGGTTGAAAGAGGAAGGTAGTCTAGCCTGAGGGAAGCCACGTAAATCTCTCCCAGAGCATTGTTCCTGGTAGGGAGTGGGGGTGAGAGTTGGGGTAGCTCCTGGGGCCTTGAGCTGTTATTAATGTCCTGTCCCTCCCGCAGTGGGTGCTAACTTGTTGTGCATGAGAGCTGCCACCACCCTTCCCAAACATCGGGCCGCTTGGAAAAGTCAAGCACTGCTGAGCCCTGATTTTCATTTAATAGTCAAAACCAAGATGCATTTGGGCTATGATGATAGGACAGCTCCCTTGAAAAGATTATTTGAACTACAAAGGCATTCATTTAGGGCTAGCGATGTTGCAAAAGGGCCTGCTAGAAATTAGCAGCCTGTCCCGGTATTTGGAGAGCAAGAGTGACAACTTATTGGAAGTTCTCAAGGAATCATTTATATTTCACACTCCACTAGGCAGCTGATTTGAGATTGTCTGTTAGCATAACAAAGGCTCTGAGCCTGTGAACTTCAGAAACCTTTCGACCTCTTAGCTGCTGGCATGAATAGCCCCCAGTCCTGCCTATAGAGATCTCCCAAAGCTCCCCTGTTCGTGGCTAAATTGTTAATCAGGGTAATTTAATATAGTTTTCAATATGCCTCATCTCTTATTGGGAAAGGTATTCACAGCTTCCCTACCCCTGAAAAAAAGTTCTTTTATTCAAGCGTGAGAGGGGCAGCTGCAGACAGACCCCCATCCCTTGCTGCCACCCGCCCCCCCCTCCTCTGCAGTAGCAGCAATGCCCGGAACAGCAACCACAGTGAAGGGCCAGAAAAACAAACTCGAACGACGATGCCTTTTCCCGCACTCCAACCTGAACCTGAAATTCCAGCCTATTTACGCCAGGAACCGACAAAACAAAAACCCGAGGCTCAGCCATAACTGACATCTCAGAGCCAACACACACGCGTGCGCGTGCGCGCACACACGCACACGCCACACCCCCTTCTCCCCCTCCCTTCACCACCACGCTTCCCCTCCCTCTTCATCTCCCAACTCAGCTTCTCTTCTGGCTCCCGACAAAATGCACCAGACCCCAAGGCCTGCTGAGTTTCGTTTCTCTCACTCTTTGGAGGCAGCCCACACCGTCCTGCACGCTCCTTCACAGTCACCCTCAGCCCGGAGCCCGCATCCTCTCCCAGTGTCACATACACTTGCTCTCACCCGCTACCTCGCACACTATCAATTCACATGCACATTAGTTAGCTGAAAAGAGCCAGAGCACAAATATATTCATTTTAATCCAGTTAAGACCTAAGAGGTCTCATAGGATATTATTCAATAGTTTGCAAATCAAGTATAAAACTCAGATTTTGCTACTGTTTCATCTCAGAGAGGCCTACAGACGTGCCTTTCTTTCACTTTCCGCCAGAACATAAGGTAAAAAAAAAAAAAAGTGAATAAAAAACAATCACAAGCAACCCACCCATCTTCAGGCAGCCACTCTTCAAATATTATTATTTTAAATGATGTGTTTCTCATACCCCTGTGCAAAGTTGGAAGAAAAATTTCATACAAAGAAGGAAAAAATATGAAATCACTATTTTTAAAAACGGAAGGATACAATCTCTTTAATCTTATTTTTCCACGTGAGAATTTTAAGACATCTATAATCTTTAATCTTTCATTTTTATGACAGAATTTTAAGACATCTGTAAATGTATCTGAATATTTCCTGATTGCTTTGGTGGTGATTTTCTGTGCAATTGTGCTCTGTCTTTGTGCGAGTTGAGACCCTGTGTCTTGCTTCTTCCTGGAACAGCCATTTCTTGTTATCCCTGTCTTGGTTGGTGTACTTGTCTCTTCAGCCTTCTAAAGTTGGATAAAGCCAGGATCTAGTGCCTGAAGTATTTTCTTTGAATTTGCTCTAGTTTGAGTGGTCCTCGATGAGGGTGTGGACTTTCTTCACACACTTGGGATCCTAGTCTACCAAGCATCTCAAAACTGCTAAGAGACAAATTCTGTTTATAGGATCTGAGAAAGAATTACTAATCTCCAAAATAGGAAGTACAAATATAGACCCATAATCAATAAAACAAAACAAAACAGCTCAGCCTCTTTCTCAAAATAATTTTTCTTGGAGTTAAAAATAAAAGATTAAAAAATACATTTCCTGGTCAATTTTAATATCTAAACAATGTCCAAAGGGGACACTTGGGAACAGAAAATAAAGTAAGTGTATCTGCTTATTATTTTATATGGCAATCAAAAAATCTGCATTTTTCTTTAAAAAAAATCTGACCACTTAAATTTCAATGGTGTGGAAGTTTTTAGATCATAAGCATTATTGTCAATAATATATGCATTATTCATTTTAGTGATAGGCCCTTTAGTTTATTTTATTCTGTAAGTAATGATTTTCATTTTCATGATGTCTCAAACCAGAATATTTAGAAAATATCGATAGTTGCCACAAGTCAATGAATCAATATTTCTGGTTTCTCCTTTAAAAAGCCAAAAAAACAGAAGAAAAGAAAGAAATCATTCATATATAAATTAAGAGAAATTCAACTTTCAAAAGATCGTTAGAGAGAAAAAAATATTATGACTTTCAAACCTAAGAAAGGAAAAATACACAATTTGCATTTTTTCAGCGCTTTTGCTTAACATTTTTTTCATTAGCCTTTTCTTCATTAGAATTTATGATCCATGTCCATCATTACACTTTCACATCTCTGATTTCTGTTAAATTTTCTAACAAAGGTTAATAAATATAGAGGGGTAAAAAGGCCTATTTACTTTCACCTAAAGTGCTCAGTATTTCAAGGTAATTTGTATTTGCATGTAAATTTTTCCATGTTCTAATTTAAATTATCAAAATTTGACTGGAATTAATTCTGTTTGGAGTAGGAAGTAACAGGAATTTTTTTTTAAAGGAATTGAACAATGTGATTTTGCTAAATTATAACATTTTCTTGGTGTTGGGCCATCTAACACCCTCTCTAGCATGGCACAGTTTGGGCTTCACATTTATGGAAGGAAAAGGGTTGGGGGGAGAAGGATATATATTTGGAATGGTGTTTGACAGGGGGAATGAACGCAGACACCAGAACAATTATATTACAATCCCACTGGGAATGCCAGCACCAAATTTAGCCAGACTGATGGGGTACTGTCTAGACGGTCCCTTTTGTGTATCAGCTGTTTTTTCCCTGCTTTATTGCACTGGCTGAATGTGTGAGTTGAACATGCATATGGATCCCAAACATAACCATTCCTGCAACCATACATTGCTATTAAACTTCCTCTCATTTGGCTGAGAATCAAGGGTTGTGTATTCCTACTGTATTCCCTTTACAATATTTTGTAATTAAAATGCAGCTTCCAGAACTAGTGGTTTAACAAAGCTTCAAAGACAAAGTAGAAAGTGTCTAGGCTGTTTTTTTATATGAAAAAAAAAACATGTACTAGGTAAACATTTCTATCTTCTCAAACACGTCCACCTCTTTTCTACAGAAGTTAAAGAAAGCCAGGAAGAAAAGAAATAAAACAATGAGAAGAAAAAGGCATAGCACATGTAAATTACCACCTTTCCTTTTGAAAAGGGCAAGGATAGAAAGAAGATATTTATTAAATGTTTACAGTATAATTAATGGCAGTGTCTGTAGTTTTCCCTCACCCCCCTCCCCTTTCCTTTCTCTCTATTTGGTAAACCAAATAGAGTTCAGGAATCAGGGTTCTTGTGAGGGCTCAGAAATAGATTCCCAAACTCTTTTAAATACATGCTTACAAGATTACTTTAGTGTTACTGGGCACATAGGAAATCCCAGAGACATTTCACATCTGGGCAACTGTCAGGATTGTGTTTTGTTTGTCAAGATAGTGCAGCAAGACTAGTTCTTACTTATATGTGATTACAGTATCCACACAAAACATTCATTGTTCAAAGGAGCAAGAATGAACCCCTTAAACAGGATATACATTCCATGGGTGATAGGTACTAAGGTTAGATGCCTTTGCTAACAACCAAGAATTTGAAATGAGCTCAAACTAATTATTCCAATTAGAAAGTGAGAAATAGAAAAATACATTAATGCTAATGAAAGTAGGTATCAGATCTACCTCTATCAATGAAAGGTTTATCAGCAACTTTTGTCTACAGTCACCAAGAACTGAAAGGTGTAAGAAATTGGAATTCCACAAAATACATCATTATAAGTACAAGTCTTGCTTTCTAGTAGTTAGTGCAAATGAACCCACTGTTTAGGGAAGAGAACCCCACAGCACAGATAACTTTTACTAATACGTACACACTAGCAGGAATTGTATATTCCATTTGCTTTAATTTTTTTTCCCTTAACAAAAAGAAAAATGGTAGAAGCTTTTGCCCTTGAGGAAAACAAAATCAAAGATAAAGTTGTTGATAGAAAAAAAATTTTAATAGATATATTCTGATTTCATGAGCTAAATTTTGTCAGTGACTAAATGATGGACATTGATTTTTAAAATAATAATTTTCCACCCCTTACCCCTAGAACTCAATAACTACCACCTACTAAGGACAACGAAGATTTTATCCATCTTTTGAGGACTGGGTATTGAAGAGGGCTGGAAGAAAGAGAAAGTAAATTCTATTCCCAATTTTACCGAACAGGATAAGGCTAGAAGTCATTGATTTTTCACTTTGAAGCATCAAATCACAAATCAACAATCATACAGTATGTTTAGTAACACAGGATTGGGGAAAATTTCCTGGTTGGAAAAGGTTATGAGTCTTGAACAGCTGACACTGAGCATGGAGACCTTGAGTTGCACTTGTAGGCATCGATGTTAACAACCTCTGAGGCCTTAAGTTTGATATGGTTGAGAAAAAATACAACCAAAGGCAGTGACAGAGTGCAAAAGAAACCAAGCCTGGGAAATAAGAAAGCAAGAGAAAAATGGGGTGGGATGGGGAAGAGCGGTGGTGGTTTGGGGGTGGCATGCAGGAGTAGTGAGTGAGAAAGAAAGAGGAGAGAATGAATATTCTAAGCATTGTTTTAATCTAAAACAGAGATGCTTCCAGGAGAATGCATTTCAATGGAGCTGAGCCAAAAATAATTATAGAGATTTTCTTGTTTTGTTTTGTGAATGAAGAGCATCTCTTTTCTCCGGAGATGAGAGAGAGGGAGAGGGAGGGAGAGAGAGAGAGAGAGAGAGAGAGAGAGAGAGAGAGAGAGAGATTGAGAAAGGACCAGAGCCAAGAGATTGAAGTGATGCCCCTCTGCCCCTTTGCTTCCACACAGCACAGTAGCAGACCTTTCTTTCTTCCCTTTTCCAAAAGCTATTGGCACAGGATTATGCTAGGAAGAGAGGGAAGTGGAAACAGCCCTCAAACCTAGCGGGGTTTTCTATTCTAACAATAGCTTGTTTACTTTGATAAGGCTGAAGTATTGAAATTGGAAGCGAGATTGGGTGGGGGGGTGCAGGGACACATATTTTAGGTTCTAGAAATAAAATTGAGCTATTTACAACTAAAAATATTCTCCTATTTGAGATACTTGAAACTTCCTTTGGGGTTTGTTTTATCAATTACATTTGTTTCCTTGTTTTTCATCATCGATAGCAAGCTACTAAAGGAAATAGAGTATTCTCTCAATTTTCCTCCATTTTTTTCTGCAATGCAAAATCTTTATCTTGGAACCTTTTTTACAGGGAAAAAATTTGTCATTTGTTAAAATAGCTTGGGCTATGACTGAATTTTTGTGAAAGAAACATACTATACTCTTCATGAAATCTGGCATTAAAATTATTTTACTAATATGAAATACACAGGATTAGGGGCGAAACCCACCAAGACTAACAGACTTTTGGGAGGAAAGGAAGTAATCACAATTGAGAATTACTACCTAAGGACTATTATTAGTTTTCTTAAGTTAAATTTATTTACGTACAAATCACACCATTAAGTACTGTCTGAACCTGAATATTCTCTCCAAATTTCTTATGTTAGGTGTTGTGCCATGTTAATGACCCTGTTGTCAATTTTAGCATTCATAGATGTTAATTCTACAAGTAGGTTTAAGGTACCACTTTTATCTTTATATTACCTGAATTTTTAAAAAACAATTTCCGAAACCCCAAAACCAGTTCCTTTCCTCCACATTGTATTTCACATTTTGTAAAAATTAACTTTCATTTTTAGGAATATCTGACCTGTTAAGTTTAACAATTTAGTCATCCAGTGGAAGAATAGCATAGTGAGCTTAGTAGGTTAACACCAAATAGGTAAACATAATGGGTTAACATAAAAATGAACTGGATGTGAATTTAAAACAAGAAAAACTACTTGTGTTGCATTAGTAGTCAAGATTATCTATTGGGTTAAGCATAAACAACTCAGAAAGTAGCAAAAATGAATATAATTTCCTTTAAAACTTCTACATGTTAAAACTGTCCCAGTTTTTCTGTTAAAAAACTATTGAAATGTATAGTAGATGGCAGTAAAGTTATATGATTCTATTATGTTTTTTTTTCTTAAAGATGGAAAATATCTTCAGGTACATGGGACTTTATTTAGGGATTTTCAAAACATGTTTTAAATGTCACTGTGAATATATTGTGTAAATCTATGAATATGAGTTTTATAAATCCACATTTAATTTAATTAACCATATTGATTCACTTGACATTTTTCTCCTCCTAAATCTCCCTTTCCCTTGCCCCCCAATCTCTCTATTAAAAGCAATTCATTCACAGTGGTAGACTAATTTTTGAAGCAGATTTTACAAAATAAAACCTACGATGGCTTTAGAAGAACTTTTAAAAGCATTCAACTTAAATTTGTTAGAAGTGGTTAAAATGATTATTTAAGAATTCAGAGTACTTAATCACACTAATCTTCACATTCTATGTAAAGCCCACTACCCCAAATGAGCAGATCTACTTTTTTAAAAGACCACTTACTAATATTAAAATAACCAGAATAATCATTAATATGCTTTAAGGCAAAACAAGTGATGAGATTAGCAACAAATACTTACTTTGCCAAGTTTTAAAAGAAAACTTTACCTCTTTTAAGATAAAATAACTTGTAAAACAGAAAAATATTTAGTGATGTTTAGTATCTATTAAAAACCCCAATATATACAATTTGAGAATTTATATTTGATTTTGCTACATCATTAAAATTGTTGATGGAAAATACTAGTCTACTAAAACATTTAGAATACGGCATATAATAATTTATTATTAAAGGCAATGTCATCTATCACACCAACATACGTATTTCCTATCCAAGCTCTGGAACGAATCTGGAAATGAGGAGACAAAGACAGATTTACTAGTAAGTGTCCCAAAGATATCAGTAATAATAACTAAGTTGAAACGAATATAGAGCCCGAGGTACCTGCATCAAGGCTTCTATATTTTATAAGAATATACAGATAGATGTATACAGATAAGCTAAATGCAGATATATTAGTCATTTGTTTGTAGTGGTCATCATATCATGAAATGGATTTTTTAAAGGTTCTATCTTGACCACTTCTTTTCCAGCCCCAAATTATCAAACCATTTCAAGGCTTTGCTCAGAAAAGTTACATTTCACTTAAAACCAACAACAGAAATTGCCCCCAAAGAAGTCTTGTTTGCTTGTTCTTTTCATTCTGTAGTGGTATGGAGTCCAACGTGCAACGGGGGTGGGGTGGGGTGGGTGGGTGGGGGGAGCGGGAGGGGGAGGGGCGGGGGGCAGGGGGGAGGGGGGCGGCGGGGGGGGAGCAGCAAGAAGCAATCAAAAGGATTAGGATGGAAAGTTCCTCAAGCTTCACGGGCTTGTTTGCTGGCCACAGATGCCATTATGGTGTATAGATAAGATATGTTTAATATTAAGACTTTAAAAAGAGCCTTCACACTCCTGAAAATGCAGAGGCAAAGCCGAGCCTCTTTCTTTAGCCCATATACTTCGCTACATTGGCCCAGGAAGCCTGGCTAAAGATAGTTTCATCCAGCTCACACGCTTGGGTTTTGTCACTTCATGTCATAACCTCCACATTACTTAAATGTAGTTTTAAAATGTGTTAAATGGAAATGCTGATATAAGCCCAAATGTAGCTGTACTTGCTGTTTCTGCTCTAAGTTCATTCATGGTAGTGGATTTAGTTAAAGGGCCCAGAACAGCCATGCTTAACAGTAAGGAAACAAAATCCTCCTGGCTTCAATGGGGCTAGGTATATGTCATAGCAGAGGGAACTCACTTAGATCTTTGAGATAAATACCTTCTGTAGAAATAGACACATTTCATTGGTGTCCTGTATAATGTAAAGAAAAATATGCTGCATTACAAATAAAGCCCCATTAGCTTTTTTTTTTTTTGATACCAAATGCTATTTTATATATCTTGGACACAGAGAACATGCAGTAAAATTTATGAGAGTAAATACCTGACTCCAAATAAGAACTGCTAGTGATCCTAGGTGTCTATTGAATCATAATCAAGGACTACCTGGTAAGCATTAAGTGACAATAAAGGGTATTCTTCCTAAAATATTAGATGAATTGATAATAGAGAAAATGGTTACTTTGACAGAAAAGCCAACAGAAAATAGCAGTAATTATGTGTGTATACGAGCATCCTGCATTACATCCAGTGTGCAGTGTGCTATTGAAAAAAAAAAAGTATGGTACCTCGTCTGGATGATATAGCTGCATTAGGAAGTTTTACAGAATGGCTTATTTTCCAGAACACAACATTTAGCTTTTCCACATGCTTTTTTGGTAGAATTTCTCCTCCCAGTTAAAAACTGGTTTTCATCACACAACTGCATAATTATTTTTCTGCAACTAGAGATAATTACTTGTTTTGTGTATCTCTACTAGAGTGATTCAGTGTTTGCTGTTCTACCTCATAAAATGCATCTGTATTAGAGGCATGTGAAAAGGAGTATTGACCTTATATAATATATTGCTATACTGGTAGGAGCACACAGCTCTAATTCTTTGTAAAAGGCACGACAGTCTATATTGCTTTGAGTTTTCCTTTTTGAATGGTATGTGAGTTTTCAGACTAAAGCATAAAACTGGAGGTAACTGAAGACAAGAAACCTCACAACATGGAAATTACTCGTACACAAAGAAACTCCCTCTCAGATAAATGTACAATGGGTGACTGAATAAAAAAGGCTGTTGGAGGGATTTGTTGACAGTGGCATCATAGAAAACTCTGGAATCAGTGTTTGTGAGATTTGTCACACCAAAAAATCAAGAACAGATTTCAAATCATTCAAGAATATCGAATCATTTTATGTCACTCACAAAGCTCTCCACAAACACAAATGAAAATTAAGCAGAGCCCCTCGTGCCAGTCTTCTTTTATCTTACAACAGCACTTCTCCTTCCCTCTTTTCCTTCCAACTCTCATTTGTCTGAGGTTCTCCTTTCTTTCAGGTTCTCTTTAATCCTTGCTTTCCCATGTCCCTGTTTAGTCTTATTCACCAGTGATGCCAATAAAAATAAACAGTCTATGTAAAACAAGTGAGTCAATGCCAAAAAATGCATGATTGATGTATAGCTTATTTTTTTATTCTTATTTTTTTCGTGAAATTACACCTGTGGCATTGTCTTATTTAATTTTTTTTATCATTTAAAAAACACAACACAAAGAAAACAGCGGAGAATTGAAGGGCTATTTAAGGTCTTTGGATTTATTTATAAATATATGTAATGTTAAATGCAGTGAAATCCTTGTGAGACTACTTTCGTGCTTACTGATCCCAGGGTGCAGAAAGAATTAGCTTATCCAGGAAAACTCAAAGTCATAATTAGTCTTGTGAATTATAATAATCGGGCCTCATCCTACATTTCTTTCTCATGTGGTACTCCCAGTGGGAGTTCTGCATGAAAAAGGACTACAGGATTGGGCATTAATAATGGCATACCTGCAAAATTATGAGCATTTTCCTATAGTGCCAATCAATGAAATTAGAAATCTGCCCCATCTTGGTCCTCTGCCCTTCAACCAATTAAAAGATTAACATCAACAGATTTTTCAAATTTCAAAAGGAAATTTTATTCTTAGTTTTAAAAATACCTCTTAAAATTATAAAAAAATTGAGGTTTTCCCCCTAATTAAATATACCTTTTATTCTTGACTTAGTTATAGATAGAAGGTGTAATTTTCACTTTTAAAAGAGTTAGCAATGCTTAAGCTTTAGATAATTTCCTCAAACAAACAGAGACAAAAGAGCAAGTAAGGAAAGAGTCAGCGAAACTCAATAGAAAGCTATATGTAACCTCAAGGCTCTCAGATCAGCTATTTTTCCTAAATTGATTACTCAAGGTTGACTGACTGAGATGACCAACTGCTTTGGTATACAGACCTACCCTAAATTAAAGGAAAAAAAACTGTAATAGTTTACCAATCCTGAGATGTTGATGTTTTGTCACAGAAATGTTTTTTATATGAGTTACATTATGATGGACTGCTAACTAGGCTTAGAAAAGCAAGCAGAATGCAATTATAATTGCACATCCATCTAAAGCCCAATCCAACATGGCCCTAATAACCCTAAACATTTAGACAATAGTCCTTCAAGAGGTGACTGGATAAACTGTAGTATATGAAATCAATGGAATACTACTCAACAATATAAAAAATGAACTTTTGAAACATTTTACAATATGGAAGAATTGCATCATAAATATGCTGCAAGAAGCTAGACCAAAAAAAAGAGTACAAATTATATAACAGTTTAGGAAATTCAAATTAATGTATAGGGACAGAAAGCAGACCAGTAGTTATCTGAGGGAATGATCAGGAGGCAGGAATTACAAAGAGGTCTGAGGAAACTTTTGGGGGTGATGGGTATATGCCCACTGTCTTGACTGTGGTGATGGTTTCACAGACATATACAAATGGAAAAACTTTAAAAATTATACAATTAAATACGAGCAGTTTGTTATATGTCAATTTTACCTCAATAGAGTTGTTAAAAATAAATGGACTGATTAGAATGAATATAGCAACCAATCAGAATGGATGCTTGCCATTAACAACAACAACAAAATTCAGACAACAGGTTTCAGAATTATCCAGGTGATTGGGACCCCGTATAGTTGACCATGAAGAATCTGAAGATTGAGATGGCCCTGTTCATCCCCTCCCTGATGTTTATGATCCCTGGTTTAGTCCAAAACCATTTTCCACAGTCTCCTGTTAAAAATCAATGCAATTCTGACTGAGGAAAGCATCACAAGTTTTAGTTTCTACCTCCAGCAGTGTTAGAAACCGTGTGACCTAGGAGCTATCAAACTAATGTCGGAATACTACCAGACAAGTGTTTGAGGTAGAGGTAAACTGAAATATACTTTCTTCTAGAGCAAATAGGATCCATCTAGAAAGCATTTCAATTTTACAATTGTGTGTTTTGCCACAGCATCTCCAAAGATTTCCTCTTCCTTTTCTTTACTACAGTGTGTGTGGTAAAAATGGAGTAGGGAGTTAAATTGGGGGATACTGTTAGTAAAACAACAGAAATTACCAGAAGATATTTGTCTCAGCTAGATAGCCTATGTGAGCTGATCAATTTCAATTCAATTCAGCAAAAATTTACTAAAATCCACAATAAGGTGCAAAATCACCCTATTGCAACGCTATTGTGGAATGGAGGATGACTGAGTTACCTATCAAAGTGCCTCCTATAGAAAAAAGGACTGACATTAACTGCAGGTTACTATTTTTATTGTTCTATTTTTATTATAGTGAATGTTATGCTTATTTACTTACAACTAAATTTTTAGATGCATAACGAGTTTGATCAGTGCCCATCTCAGGGACAGAGGAAAAATAGCCCTATGTAATTTTTAAGAACCTCAGGGACCAAACTGAAAGTCAAAAAACATATGGAAAAACTGGAAGCAAATTGAATATATGTGCAAATTGACATTTTACTAAAAGAACATGTTTTAAACTTTGGGTTTCTCAAACATATGTCAATGAAATTGAAACCGAAATCTCTCCAGCAAGTAGAATGGATTTCTGAGTGCAGAAATACGTGTGTTTTACATTACCTGAAATGGAAACATTTTCCCATCTTGTACCACTACAATGCATTATTCTGATTTTAGAGATATAATACTAAAAATATGTTAAAGAAAACATTTCTGTTTAGGGACTTAGGTACATTTTAGTTTTTAAAAATGTCCATCTTCTTGCCAGGGTCAATCCTCATGTCTCATAATTGGATTTCCAAATTAAGATTTGCAAAATGAAAAACATGCCATTGATCTTGGATTTAAACTTATAACTTACGTTACTATAGCTAATTCCTGAATTTTAAATCTGTGTACAATAGCTACGGTTAAATATTTTTCTGGATATTTTTTCAAAATGGAAAAAAATAAGAGAAGTTCAACTTTGTACTTTGTTCATATCTCCTGGTTTTCTTTTTCATGTCTTCTTTCCTCTGCTCTTCCTTCTTTTTCTGTCACTTCATTACTTAGCCACTGATTTTTTTTCTGCTATTGTTAATGTGGGTCAGTGACCAAGACTTTGTCTTAACCCTGAAAATGCAATTGCTTTAGGCAAGTCCCCACACTATTTCTTGACTGTGCTTAGGCATTAAAAGAGCTCTTCAGAAAAAAAAAAAAAAAAAAAAAAAAAGAGCTCTTCAGATACAGTGTCTGTGAGATTGTTTTCTTTTGTTACCTTTTAGTACTGGATTTCAGTTTTAACCAGGACCAATTCAGTAAGAAAGGAATTCAAAAGGTTCTTAAGAAAAAATAATTTAAAAAATAACAACAAAAAAATAATAAAAATAAAAAGAACCAAAGGTTTTTAAGAGGTCCTACCACTGCCTGCTCCCTACCTGATATCTGATGTTCCATATAATCTAGTGAAATGAATACACCTTCTTCCCCTTAAGACTTTTTGGGAAGGGTCCAAAACAAGCTGTCTGGAAGCTGATACATAGAGGGGAAATCCTGTACTTAGGCTCCTAGACCTGGGGACTCTTGCTAGAAAAATCCAAAGAGTCTTTTGGTATAGAGATAATCGAAAAAGCTGCTTTCTTTGCTCTAGAAGGCTCAGTCAACTTCTACTCTTCCTGCATTCCTTACCTGAAGGGAGATTTAAAGTGGCCATGATACTTTACGGCCACATTCTAAATATCTATGTTTTTTTTTTAATCTTTATACATTGGCAAAAACCCATTTTACTCATTTCATTGGATTTTCTTTAGGGCTCAATGTGATAATGTATGTGAAATCACTTTGCAAACTATAAAAGTATGATAAAAATTTGAGTATTGTTTACTGGGAACAACAGAACACTAGAAATTGATAGCATTATCAGTCAGGTACATATTGATCAGTTTGGGACCTTCATGTTTTAGGTCCTGACACAAACACCTTATTTATGCATACACACTTTTTTTAGTTCACAGAAAACCAGATCATTAGGTAGGGCTAATAAGTTGCCCCTTGTGAGGTTTTCCCATGTAATCTGGAGGAAATATTGAAAGAGTTTGTCAGCACTGAAGTGTTTGGACATAGGAAACCTCACCAGAAAAAAATCTTGTCTTAGAGATATGTCAAAAAATGTCTATGGACAAGCAATTTAGAGGATATCATTAACAAATTCTCTCCTCTTTCACCACATATCCACTCTCCTGCAAACTTAAAGACCCTTCTTTTTCTCTCATTGATCCATTAACATAAAATCATTTTCTAATTCACTATTATAAGTAATTATAATGAGAATGGATTTATTAATTAATGTCTACTATAATCATTAATTAATCTTAACTATACAGCATTTCATATAATCTGTTCCATAACTCTTCATCTTTTGAAAGACAGAATTCAGAGTTACCTCTGAGGACAGTGGAACCCACAAAATCAATTAGGGGCTACAGAGAGAACAAAGAAATAAAACTATTTAGCAATTCAAAATAAAGAGCTAAACAGATATTGTAAATCTTCATGTTTATCTTCCCTGATGCATTAAGTTACTTAAGATTGGAAAAATCAATGCAATCTTCAAATTCTACTTTGTACATTGCTTTTATTCATCAACTATCCAAGGAATATGATAATCTCAAATTTTTACTTATATAGATCTATAATACATGGACAATAAAAATTTCATCTACTTTCACTAAAATTTCTGCAAAATACAAAAGAGAAAGTGGTTTTTTAACCCAGAGTATGAGAATTATTTGCAAGAGATTGATGTTGATTAGAAAACAAAAACTATTTTAATGTATGTCTGAGGAAAGTTGAGAGCATTTTAGAATATCCATGTTCAATGTATTTACTTTACCTAAAATGACATCCTTTGCTAAGCACATTATTTATCTGTAACTAATTATTTTTACAGGTGTTTACTGTCTTATCCAAAGACCAAGATATGATGTCAACACTTTTTCTAACATAATGGCAAGTGGCAAGAATAAATTATACAGAATCCTGTTTCAAAATAAGCAAAATTATCCTGTGGGGATGCCTGAAGTAACCTAAGCAGATATAGTTAACGCAGACAGAGAGAGTTAGATATGGGATAAGGCAAAGTTCTTTGCTTTAAGAGATCCTAAAACGAAGCTGAATTAGCGGAGATACAAGACATACAATTACTCCTAAATTTTACCTTTTCCCCAAATAAGTGGCTCAGTTATTCCCATCTACTGGCAATTGATTTATGGCTCAATCCAATAATCTCCTACTATTACATACAGTGGAAGGTGCTGGCTGCATAACTCCTGTATATATGGAAAGGGCTAGAGACCATGTACCTCAAGAAAGGTGCTACATGACATCTTTTCATATGTCATTGTACAAGAACCAGCAAGTATGCACCTGGTCCATTAAAAATGACCTGGATAAGAAATGGGATATTCTGCAGAATCCTACAAATCTCTCCACTGCTGCTTCCTAGTTTCCGTCTGTCAGTTACTGGTTTAAAAAGTCACTGATCCCTGGTTCTTGTCGTTACCTCAGTCTTTGGCATTCCTGTATGACTCCTGATAATCAAACTGAGGAACTCACCATGACCCACCTGAAACTCTTTACTGGTACTCTCACTGCCTTCTCAAGAAGAAGAAGACTTCTTCCTGGGGAAGAAGACTGTACCAGTCCCATATTATGCATGGTCTGACAACTATGTCAGGTGTTTCCTTTTATCTATGTTATCATATGTATTTGGTCAATTGAGAAAAATAATCAGTTTATTTTTAAATTTTTTTAAAGATTTCATTTATTTATTTGAGAGAGAAAATGAGAGAGAGAGAGAGAGAGAGAGAGAGCAAGCAGGAGGAAGGGCAGATGGAGAGGGAGAAGCAGCTCCCCGCTGAGCAGGGAGCCCGCCAGCAGGGCTTAATCCCAGGACCCTGAGATCATGCCCTGAGCCGAAGGCAGACGCTTAATGGACTGAGCCACCCAGTCGCGCCCAGCAGTTTATGTTAATACTTAGTTGACCACCTGGGTGGCCAATTAGGAAATAACTGCATAAAACAGTCAGAAGACTGTAAGATTCAGAACTAAGATGATAGCAATAGGGAGGAAATATGATGGGCTTAAGAGCTACTGAAGGGATAAAATCGACAAGATTTGATGACTGACTGGTTCATAGAGATAAAGGAAAGGGAAAAGCCATGGATCATGCCTTAATTCTGGCTCAAGAAATGGAGGTAATCATGATGCCATTTATTAAAAATTGGAGACACAGGAGGAAAAGCAGATTTTGGTTGAAGGAGATGTGATGAATTCAGTTTTGCATAATTGAATTATAGGTGTGTCTGTAAGACTTCTAAGTTGTGATGCCCAGTGTACAGTTAAACATAGGGTCTGCAGATCAAGCAAGAAATCTAGCTTTGCAATGTACATTAGAAAATACAGTATGTTACAAAACTAAATGGTCAACAGTGTTTAAAAGAAAGTCAAGAAGTCACATAGGATAAGGACTGAAACCCACTGGGTTTACCACAAAAGGCTGTTGATGAATATGGCTAGTAGAGTTTTAATGAAACGATGGAGCAGAAGCCTGGAGGAGTAAATAGAAAGTGAGGGAATGGAATGCCCTATCCTTACAATGAGAACAGCTACCTTTTTTTTTTTTAAATCTCAAGATTAAGAACCAGAATTGCTTATGTAGTTTCTAAAAAAATTAAAATAAAGTCTTCTACCTTTCTTTCCCATCTAGTAATGCTTAGTTTGAAGCTCAGATTGAAATGGATTTCCATGTAGCTTTCAGCAAGTTATACAGAAGAATTCAGAATATGTTGCATTCATATCTCTGATACCCCCTGAATAAGACAGTGCTGTACATTTGCCTTGTACATGGTAAATGCTCAAATAATAGGCCAGCACATAGTAAATGCTTAAGTAATATGACTGCAGGCATTCCTAAATATCTGAATCTAATCTACTTCTGAAAACATGTGGGAAAGAGCAAATATTTTATTATTTTAAATGGGAAAAATAATAATGCATTCTTCATACAAGCAAAAGCCCCAACTAATTCCCCTAAACATCATCAAAACACTCTTAAACATCTATATAATAATCTATTAAGGATTTATACATTATAAAAATACATAATACTTGATTATTTAACATTTAATGAACACACTAGTGAGTATGTTGGTGTGAATTACAAACAGTATCAGATACAGACTACATTTTCTTCTACACTGCAATGAATGTGTTCTAATGTAAATAAGCAAGGAGATATGTAAAAAAAAACCTATTGAATGCAAGTAACAACAAAATAATATAAACAAATGAAGGCATTTTTTTTTTAAATGGTTACTTTCAGAGTGAGAGTCAGTGATAAGGGAGACCATTTCACTTGATAATGCATAACACCTCCAAACAAGGCAAATGCAAAGCACTGTTTTATTCAGAGAATATCAGAGATAGGAATGCAACGTATTCTGCATTCTCCTATGTAACTCTCTGAAAGTTACATGGAAATTCATTTCAATCTCAGCTGCCAATGCTAAATTTGGGGTAAATCTTTGTAAAAGTTGCTATTACCATTATTAGTGTTACACGGACCTGTGCTCTGACTCAAGATTGCTCTTGTTATGGGACATGTGCAAAGCAAAGCAGTGGTTCTCAGCTCGGCAAGATTTTGCCTCCCATGGGATATTTGGTAATGTCTGGGGGCGTTTTTGGTTGTCATAAAATAGAGGTCAGGGATGGTGCTAAACATCCCACAGTGCACAAAACAGACCCTTCTAACAGAACAACCCAGCCCAAAATGTCAATAGTGCTGAGGTGGGGAAGCCCTGGAGGAGAGAAACAATAGAATCAAACCAGTATTTCAGAGGAAACCTCAATTGGAATAAGGAAGAGATTGAATATTGCAAAATCAGAAGTTGGAATGAATTGATGTTATTAGCTTGGAGAACTATAAAGCAGGTCTTCTCATCAACGGTACTAATAAATCTAAGAAAAGGAGCTACTTTGGGAAGGGACTATGAGGAAAAATATTAAGTTTAGTTTTTACTATGTATACTTCAGGTATGGGTGAAACATACAAATGCATGGAATAATTTTAAATAATTTTAATTCATGCAAGAGTTTTTGTCTAAGTTTTGTAGTTAATTTTTTTAAAGCATTTAGATACTCTTCAGGTTATAAGTCAACTAACACATCTAAGCTCTGTACCATATATCATACGTTTTTCACATGCAAACTCAACATTCAAGAAGTTGCTGGAGAATGGTATTACCACCCCATTTAATGGATGAGAGAGATGAGGCTTAGAAAGGCTAAGTAACCAAAGTGATACAGCTACGAGATCATTATACTAAGATTAAACCAATGTCTTCTAACTCTAAGTCCCAAGCATTTTACTAAAATAATTTTCTTTTAGTACTCATGCATCCTCCAATTATTTCAGACAATCCCATATAACCACATCTTCACTGAGCTTAATAAGTGACTTCCCCAGCTACACACACACACACACACACACACATTCATGCACATACACACTTTTATTTATTTATTTATTTTTTTTTAAAGATTTTATTTATTTATTCATGAGAGACAGACAGAGAGAGAGAGAGAGGCAGAGGGAGAAGCAGGCTCCCAAGGAGCAGGGAGCCCGATGCGGGACTCGATCCCAGGACCCTGGGATCATGACCTGAGCTGAAGGCAGACGCTTAACCATCTGAGCCACCCAGGCGCCCCGCACATACACACTTTTAAATACATTTTTTGTTGTCCTTATAAAAGTAATCTGTGTCAATGAAGAAGTTTGGAAAATATAAAGCACAAGTCAAGAGGATAAAATTCATCATTACTTCTACCACTTGGAAATATCTACTAATAAATAACTTTTAGGTAATGATTTGAATTTTTACTGTTTTTCTTTTTGTCTGCTGATGGTTTTGCTGATATGCAGTGATATTTCTAAAACTAATCATGAGGAATTAGAAAGAGGAGATAAAGGGGAAAGATGGTACACAAGCCAGAGAATTAGCTCTCAAATTTATAAAGAACCGTGGGTGAGGTGGGGGTGGGGAGAAACGTGGGGAGGGTAATTTCTAGAGCCTCTCTTTGCCCAAGGAGTTCTCGGGACTTAATAAGTCTTAGTTCATCTGTCATCTCTATGCTCTGCTAATGACAAGATTAAATGGAAGCTACACATTCCAGGGTGCTTATCATTTGCAGACTTGGTACTAAGAGCTTTACTCACATTATCTCATTTTATCCCTGCAGCAACTTCAAGTAGGATATCGTTATTTCCAATTTAGAGAAGAAACTTAGGCTTAAAGAGGTTTTAAAAACTTGCCGAGTTCCCCATCTAGTAGGTGGGGAAGCGAGGATTCCAAAGCAAATTTGGCCACAGAGGCAGTGTTCTCCCTCTTTGCTATGCTGCCGCCTCTCACTGCAGAGAATCAGGTGTGGAAAAGCACCTAATTCAGGCAAGTGAGAGCAGAGCATAGAGTACTGTCTCAAGGTTTCTAGCTTCAGACTTCCTTTTCTTTTCTCTTTGTAGGAATGGGTTGACACATGGCCCCTGGGATATGGTTCCAAGATTCAGTCACTAGATGTTTTACATTTGATTCCATTGGAAAAATACAGTGTGATAAGTAGTGTGCATGAGAAGATTAGTATGTGCCCAAAACAAGAGTTTGCTGAATGAAGGATCAGAAGGAGGGAACTCCACCAAAATGGAGATCCCTTCTCTGAAGTACCTTTAATAACAAATTGAGCCAGACTCCTACCAAAGCTTACCACTTATTTATTTAGAATAGCTGTATTTTAACAGGTAGATGTTGGCTGACTGAAATTACTATTACCTGCTACTTTTCTTGAGATCAGACTACTGCTCGGGGAAAAGAGATGAATATCAGAGTTAAAAACTGTGGGATTATCACTTTTGGGCTCAAATTTAAAATAAATAACCACAATTCCCTTGTTTTTGTTTGTTTGTTTTTTGTTTTTGTTTTTTTTTTAATTCCCTTGGTTTTGACAAATATTTGGAAAATGTAGTCTTTGGTTTTTAGCTTTAGGCTGTAGGATGGAGCTGTTGTAGGAAAGGGAAGACTTTAAGTGAGTAATATTTTGGGTGCATTTTCTCAGCTAGCTCTCTAGCTTGGGAATATTCTGTGGTCTGTGAAAACATGCTCTTCCTGTGAAGCTCATTGTAGATCATTGGTTTTACGTGAAGGCCTATATTAATCTAGTCACTCACAGACATTTTTATGCATAATTGTTAGATAATAGTCTGTGTTTATTTTATGATAAATGTTTCAAAGCTACTGTTCTCTGGGGTTCTCACATAAAGGAAAATATTTATCTCATTGGAATTTTAACCACACTACAATTAAAATGAAATGCAATCGATAAAATATTAATGCAGGTATGTTTGAAGATCAACTACTTAATGGTTAGGCCCCTATCTATCATTCTCTGGCTTTCGGAAGGTCAATACATAGCAGAGCCAATGAGTTAACCCACAAACCAGAAACACGGTATCTAATTGTGGGTCTATTATTAATTGCTTAATAAAGTGCATGACTTGTTGATGAGAGTTTATGCTGCCTATTCTTTTTAAAATCTTATGTCAGGCTGGGTTGTTTAACTTTAAAGTCTCAGATAATTGAACATTATTTCTGATGCTAGAAATCACCGTAACACTAAAAGAAGCAGATACAATCATAGGATGTGAAGGCAAGAAATGGCTATATAGATCTCTTCTCACCCTTTCTTTTAGAGAAGGAGACACTGAAAATCAGTGAAGACAACAGAGTTGCTCAATGTCACATAGTTAGTGGCAGGGCTGACCCAGAACTCAGGTCTCCTAGTTCCCAGGCCACTGCTCTCTAAGACACCAAGCCACTGAATTTCAAGATTCCAACCCAGGGTTTGGTTTTGCAGATACTGTGGGTAATTTGTCTTGCAACTTGTGAGCCTGGCCTTTTGTTTTCTGTGTTGTTTCCTAAGCAAAGTGAAGCAGGAATTAAGTAGGTAAGACATAAAGGAGCAGTAGAAGCTTGCACTAACTGGAAATTGTAGCTCATAGTGGCAGGTGCCATGGAGATTTTTTGAGGCTACTTTTGGTGAGGATGAGCCACCTACCTCCCACTCAGCAGTGAATGTCTGAAATGACTAACACCAACTTTAATCTTATAACAAGTACTACCTGTAGGTTCCAGGCAGAAGGATGGAACTCCGTGGAGTCCCCCCCAAGTAAAATGGATTATTGAAAAATAATGATATCTCAATTGCCATTATGGTATTTTATGTTGGCAGTAGAAGTCAAAAAATAACAATGAATTTTCCCACTAATATTCCATTACCACTTTCTATGTCAGTCAGCTTTAATTGTTCATTTTACATAGTGCTGGATAACAAAATGATTCTAAGCTTTGGTCATTTGTGTAACTCTAGCAGCATTCTACAAAGGAGAAAAGAAAGTCCTTGAACTAAGGTTTCACTCTGTCTAATTGTACAAGACTGTTGCAAAAAACAAACACAAAATTATAAACAGAAATGGCTATTCATTTCAGTTTTTAAAACATTTATTTTCATCATACAAATGGTCACTGGGCAGTTAGAAGTTAAAGACAATTAAGTTTGGCAATATTACCCAAACTGCATCAATTCTTTTACCAAAATACAGCTACTTTGTCAAACTGATCCCAGAATTTGACTTTCAGCTCCGCCAAAAAAGTTTCAACCACCATAAGGACATTTTTCCATTTGATTGTTAGATAAAGGTCTTTTGCAACAATCAAATTGGATTGGCCAGCTGAATCCTAATTCCTGCTCTTATTCACACTTTCTCATTACCTTTTCATGTCTGAACAAGTTGGCCAGAGTTACAGAGTAGAAAGAAGAGTCAACTCTTTCTACAAGATGTTTGTGTATCAGCTTTTCGAAGCACCGGAAGAGAAATGTACCTCTGTGTCTTTTGCGTGTCTGTAAACTGAAATGACTGGTTTGCTGTAAAATAAAGTTATAGCTAGCAGAGGTCTTGGACAACATTCAACCCCATGTTTCCCAGGTTGAGGGACATGTCCACACCATTGGTGTGTACAAGATAATTTTAGGAGGCATATCGCTATGCGATAACACAGTAAGAAAGTCTGGATCATTTCAGGGTTTTTGAGACTTCTAATTATATCAGGAAGAAAGTCTCAAGCTGGTGCTGACAAAGAACTCTCTAACACTTTTCTCTTGCTTTTTAAAAAATAGAAAGCAAGCCTCAGGCTCAGTCTTCAGCAGACAACTCTGTGGAGCTAGAATTTAATAACACTGTATGGTTTTCATTAAATTAATTTTGTCCATCTATTTACAGCAGGGACAGAAAACTTCCTTTTAAGATACATTCAGTTAAGTTAAAAAATTTTTTTAAGTAAATTAAGGACAAAAATTAAGTGAACATTAGTGCAGTGAATATAGCAATGTAAATGTTACAGAAAGGCTGTAGTCAATGATACAGTAAAAATCACAAAGCTGCTGGGGAGCTGGAGACTGACTCCCTGAACAGATGGGAAACTCAAAGCCTCAAGAGGGCAGGAAGTTCCAGTTGGGACTGCTAGCCACAGGCCATTCGCCAAGTGGATGCCACCTCTTTATTTGAATCATTTCCAAAAAATTACTAATTTGCATCGTTTTCTCTAAAATAGCCTTTTCCCCCAACACTTTGTGAGTAATACACATTAAGTTTGAGTTTGAAAAACAATAAAGGACAGGAGTGACTTGATAAGATTATTTCAGAGGAAATGTAAATATTCAGAAAATTAAAGTAGATTGTGAGACATGAGTTAGGAAAGTGGAAAAAAATTCCCCAGGATAAAACTTTTCAAGTTTAAATTAGAAGTTAAACTAGTGTTTTTTTCTCTTTTGAGGCTAGTTTGCCTAAGTAAATCAAAATATGTTTTGTTTTGTTTTAAATTTACAAGTCCTGAATACTTGGAAACATAACAAGACTAATTTTCTAAGCAATGTGTGTATATATATATATATATATATATATATATATATATATATTTAACATGTACAGGCTTTCATTGAAATACAAACCTAAATGCTACTAGAAAAAGATTTAAATTAAGGGAAATTGTGTCTTGCAGCTCTTAAAAATATTATAATTAAACTTGAAGTTTGAGAAAGGAAATCTAGAGGTTTTTATGAAATCCAAAGATTCTTGACAAAGTATTTCTGCGAAGTCTGAGTGGGATGGAGAAGCAACTCCCTTTTACTGACAGAGACTCATGGTCTCTTAAGATACTGGCCCCTCTAGCTGAGTAGATATTCTGGAGGACAAGGAAAAAAATTTGAGAATGCCAGAATGGTCACTGAATTACTGACTTCTAAAAATAAATAAATAACATCTTATCTCTGAACTGAAGTCTATCTCCCATTGGGGAAGTGGAAGAAGAGAGTTAGTGGGTAGCAGGATCAAACTAGTTAATCAATGGGGTATTAAAATCTATGCTGTATATGGAAAGAGGTGAAACAGAGTAAGGCATTTAATATAGTTAAGAATTCTAGCCAGATGAGAGCTAATTCCTTAACTTTGCTCTGCCTCAGTTTCCTTTATTCAAACGTTGGGACTAATAGGCATCTGTGCTATTGGGTTGTCTAAAGAAATAGCATCTATTAATGAAATAAAAAAGGCCAAGGGCTAAAATGGGAAATAATTAGACTGATTCTCTTAATGCCTGAATAACATTCAGGTTGTAATGAGGGAAAAAGAAATTCACCACCTTTTCCAAGTTAACTAATACTCTCCCATATTGAGGATTCCCATTTTCAGACCCACTCTCTGTGCCTAACATTTTCATTCTTGATTCTGAGAGCCCAGCTGAAGAGCCTTCAGAAAACTTTCAGTCTCTGGGAATTCCAAGGTGCGTCCCCCCGCCCCACATTCCATGTACAGAGCAGTATATGTGTAAGGGAGGTTGCTGGGCATAACTCACCAGGGAAGGAAGACGCTGCTGCATCCTCTTTGATTTTCTTCTAAGAATTCACGAGCAGACTCATTTCTGATGCAGAGTATCTGAGCAGAGGAAAAATGATCCCATTTGAAACTGGGCATCACTTGTGAACATTGTCACAAAGGTCTGGAACTCATCATTACTGCCCCTTGACTCACTCATCAGACTGCCATGCATGACATGGTGCCAGGAGCATTATGTCCTGATGCCAGGAGCACCCCACACCATTCAGGACTCATCTCAGGCACCCAGTCTTTATAAACGTCTCTCTTGCAATCTCCCCTGAAAACGGGAAGGAGGGTAGACTAGAAGCAACACTATGTGTGAAGATTCCACGACGTCTCTTTAGCAATCCATGTCAGTGTGAGTCAGTTTAGCTTATGTGACCCGCAAACAATTTTTATGACTGTGCTCTTACTTATCAGTTTCAGTTGTTTTATACACCCTGGAAATCTCATTTCATCAGTGAGGAATCAGACACGAAGAGCTATTTACTTATCAAAACCAAGTCATCCCATAGCTGGGTCACAATTGGAATATACTCCAACACTCAGCCTCCCATTCAAATGTTTCTTCTTCAGTGCAATTCCCAGCAGTCCTCTCTCTCTTAGCTTTCCCCTCTCCAGGTGAGTTCAGAAAGGACTGTTAACCCAGGTCTGCCCGTCCTCATCATTTACAAAAGATGTTACAATGGTCTCATTTAAAACGAGGGCACTGAATCTCAGGGAGACTAAAGGACATGCCCTAGCTGACAGAGAAGCCCACTTAGTCAGCTGTATATAAGGTATCGATTCTTTTCAGAAAAACAAAAAACAAAAACCAAAAACACTTATTCTTGCTTGTAGGGTTTCTGACCCAGGGGTCTCCAACTTTCATGCTAAATCTCCTTAGCTGGCCTACTTTTTGGTTCTTCTACTCAGCAAATATGAGTCATATAATTCAGCTGAATTGAAGTCACCTGGCAGATATTTTTTTTCCCCACCCTCATCAATAGCATACATACCAATTGCCCTTTAACCAGTCACAGAAGAATTTTCTTATTCTCTATTATCTTTTAAGTACTTAAACAGAGCTTTAAATAATTCTTCAAAGGAAGCCACTATCGTTTGCAGCTTTAATAATTCATTTATTAAAAAATCAAAAATTTGTAGTGAGACATTATAAATTGAAAACATTATTTAATCCTTTGGTTTCATCCTATTTGCTTGAGAAAATGACCAGGAGCTTAAAATCTATTCTAATGTTGACAACCTCAGATATATAATCATCAAGGAAACAGTGAAGACCTTGGAATTGTTGGAATTTGGTTTTGCCAAGACAGATGCCTTCACCTTGTATATGTTTTTCTCTTCTTTATTACTAGTCCAAGCAGATAATTATAATAAAATAGCCCAGGATCATGAGAATTAAAATAGCCTGAATAATAATGTATTTGATTTTCACCCAATTTGCAAGGACAAAGATGTGCCTCTCCACGTAAGGCCCAAGGAGTGATTTTTCTTTCTTTCATCCTTCCTTAAAGAGTAGTTTCTTTAATAATAATAATAACAAAATTTCAGGTGACTTCCTTTTTCATGGCTTAATTCTACATTCCATTCCAGGGAGAAGGAATTGAAATCTCTGAGAGGTGGTTTCACTCATTAATTATTTACATTCAACATAATGTTTGCTGAATATCTACTATGTACTACTCAGACACTCTCTTCAATGTTATATAGACATGTAGATGACTAAGACACAGGCCTTAAAGTTTGACCAAGAAGGTATGTAAGAAAAATTAATCACAAGCACATGTTTTAATGACAAACTTGGGAAACACTTCACAGAGGAGATCACATTGGATATAGTCCCAGAAGACTGAGTTGCTGTCCTAGAGGGGGCAGGAAGAACATTCCACAAAGAAGGAGCAATTATTCAGAGGTGCAAAACTATGAAAATTGGAGATTTTAAGCTCAGGAGGTAAATAACTCAAAAACTCAAAATTTGAAGTCAAAGTTCATTGAAGTTCATCAAAAGGACTCCTCTAGTCCTTTAAGAAGACTTAAATAGTCTTTTCACAGTATCCCTCCCTCCACAATCTCTGGTGGGCCAGAAAGGTGTCAACAGAGAAGTGAGCTGACATTAGGAGGCCTGCATGGTGACAGACTGGTCACTTTCTCCAAAACACAGGTGTTCATGAAAAAGCATGGCATAAGATGTTGAGCGCTATAGTATCGATGTTATTACAAAACCATATGGAATCGGTTTGTGCAATCTAAGGCTAGTAGGTCTAAATCTTGGGATTGAGAAGTTTTTAAATTTATATAGAATCATATATGTGAGGTGGGGAGATGATATGAAAGTAGAGGCCAGTGTTTTTTCACAAATGATTATGCAGGGTAGTAAGGTTGTCATGGAAGAACTCTATATCAGGAGACATTTTGCCATGGAATGAAGTGGTTGTATATTTTTTTAAAAGCAGGAGGATTATGTTTTTTACTTTATGATAGTAATTTTACAGTTAGGTAATCAAATATAACTGTACAGCAAAGCATCTACTTTAGGTATCTCCATGAATTCATTCAAACTGAGTCTGTGGAGCACATTCTTGGGTGCTGGGGATACAAAAAAGAAAGAAAGAAAAAAAGCCAGAATTCCTGCCCTTCAGGTTCTACCATTGTGAGATTCAGAAGAATATATTAATGTGCTAAAAGGCAGTGTGAAGACTATAAACCATGCTTACTTTTGGGAGGTACTACAGCAATGGGAATGGTTAAAGCTCAAAATTAAGAGAAATCATTCCAATGGAAATTGCACCTCACATAGTCATTTGAAACCTATTTCCTTTAGAATGTGTAAACTTTTTTCTCATTGGATTCAGGATCAGTAAACCATCACATCTTGAGTAGTCTGGAAATCTCAGGATGCTATAAAAATGGGTGTCTAAAAACATGACTAGAAAAATACTTTAATCCTTACACCACCCGGATAAAGCTAAAGAATCCATGCCCTACTGCTCCTACTACAGCCATATCCATCAAAGTAATTCATCAGAATTAGTGTGTGTGTTTTTTTAAAGATTTTATTTATTTGAGAAAGAAAGAGCATGAGCCCAAGTAGGGAGAGGGGCAGAGGGAAAGGGAGAAGCAGACTCCCCTCTGAGCAGGGAGCTCTACCCAGGGCTCCATCCAGGACCCTGAGTTCATGACCTGAGCCGAAGTGAGACGCTTAACCAACTGAGCCACCCGAGTACTCCGAATTAGTGCTCTTTTCGATGAGGCAATAATGAGCTGACAACTAATTTTACTATATAAGGAAATTATTAGTTTATGCCAGCACAGAGAGGGTGATATTCATTCTATTAACCTTACATAATACAAAGACCATCCAAAGGCTACATGTAGGATTTTCATAGGACTCAAAGAGCCACTACTCCATTGTGCTTTATGCTGGTGTCTTCTTGGACAGTGTATGTCTACGATTTATAGATGGAGAATTCATGCCTCTAGTAAGGCATAAGATGGAAACTTTTGGTGTGCAACTTTCAGGAAAACTTCAGAAAAGCTTCAGGTTAATATATTCACACTTTATTCACTAGATTGCCTGGAAATAATTTTTGGTCAGAATAGGTTTTTTTGTTTTTGAGGGTTTTTTTTGAAAGTGTAGGAAGTTGCTTTTTTTTTTTTATCTGTGATATTCAGCATTCCAGCCATATATGCACACTTTTATCAGAGATGCTTAATCATTTTTTGGTTTACTTTTCAAGAAGCCTGAAATGAGTTTGGGTTTTCTATGACTTTGGTAAATAAATATGTAGTAGAGGGAAAGTCCACCTCATTTTAAATTTGCATTTCTTCTCCAGAGAGAGCATATTTACCAGTCTCTAGTCCCCAGTTTTTGTCATCACTGCAATAATAAACCAGACACACATGCATGCGTGCATGCGCATGCACACACACATGCATACACATTCCCATGCACATCCTCTCCTACCATGACATAACGTTTAGGAGTTTGTCATTTTGATTGCCCCTGGTTGAAATTCTGATTTCAAAAAATTATGAAACAGGGCGCTTGGGTGGCTCAGTTGGTTAAGCAACTGCCTTCGGCTCAGGTCATGATCCCCAGCTTCTGGGATCGAGTCCCGCATCGGGCTCCCTGCTCACCAGGGAGTCTGCTTCTCCCTCTGACCCTACCCCCTCTCATGCTCTATCTCATTCTCTCTCTCAAATAAATAAATAAAATCTTAAAAAGAAATTATGAAACAAATTGAAAAATCCTTAGATTTTATATCATCCATGCACCCAGCAAGAGAGATAAACTTAATTTGAAAAATGGCGGTGATGGGGACTAGATTTCCTATCCAGCAGGGAGATTTACAGCATGAATAAGATGCCAAGAAATGAACCAAAAGGTATAGTATATGATTGTTTTAAAGGGGGGAAAATTCTACAGGACTCATGAGCCATTATTTCCAATGCTTTTGTAAATATGGTTTAGTTCATCACCACCTTTTCCAATTATGTACATGTTCAGCTCCAAAGTACAGCCTCTGCTTCCTTGTTTGAAATGTCACCAATTGAACTAGCATTTGCATTAATACAAGCAATGTTTACAGTGCCCAGAAATGATGGTAGACATAGAGGAGTCTTTTGTTATTTGAAAACTAAAATACCTCAAAGAGGTGCCCCATTAGTTTTAGCTTAGCTTTTTGAACAGGGCCATTTAAAACATTACAATTTTTAGGTTCTTTGTGAAATTTTCATATTTGTATAATAACTTTTATCATCATGTAAGTAAAACAATATATTTTATTTCTAAAAGTATAATTGCACACTCAAAGAGATTAGGAATTAAATCAGTTTCTTAATAAAAACAATTTTATTTTTCAGGTCAGTTATGGACCCACTAAATACTTGGAAACTACCTATACCTTTGTTTGTACTGCAATTTTATTCTTAGAAGATTGTAAAATATTTTAACTGCATGAAATATTTAAGCAAGGTATTATTGTGTACCAATTAAGAGCAAGGACTTGAAGAAGATGGCCTGGTTTCACTAACTACCTGCATGACTTTGGGAACTTGCCAGACCTCTCCGTGCAGTTTCCTCATCTGTAAAATGGGGATAATAGATCCCATCTCAGAGGTTTGTTGTGAAGATTAAATTAATATATATTTGTTAGAGAGAAGAGTGAAACAAAGTGTTTACTTCTGCTAATATGGCATATCACAATAGGAAATAGGGGTTCAAGAAGGAATAAAATGAGAACTATGTGGGGCGCCTGAGTGGCTCAGTCGTTAAGTGTTTGCCCTCGGCTCAGGTCATGATTCCAGGGTCCTGGGATCGAGCCCCGCATCAGGCTCCCTGCTCAGCAGGAGGCCTGCTTCTCTCTCTCCCACTCCCCCTGCTTGTGTTCCCTCTCTCACTGTCTCTCTCTCTGTCAAATAAATAAACAAAATCTTTAAAAAAAAGAGAGAGAGAACTATGTAATGTATGGCACAAACAGAAAGAAGACTTTGGAAGTGCCAGTTTGTGAAGGACACCTTTACATCTTTGGTCCACCCCAGGAACCAGAATATTATCTATAATTGAATCTTCCTGATTCGGGCATCTTTCCTTAATAATACCTGAAGACAATGTTTTTAACACTTAAAGATCATCAAAAAGTTAATGAAGACTACCTGAGCATGCAGAGCTCTCCAAGGGTCACTACTGTCCAGAGTCCTCTGGTCTTCAAGGTTGATATGTTTGGCATTTGAATCTTTTTCCTTCCAGTGTTTGGCTATTGACTCATTTGGGCTTTCTTTCTGATCATTCTAATTTAGTCCAAACTTGGATCATAATCTTTCTTCTTTGTCAGCTACTTCTAGCTGTCAGCTAATTTTTGCTGTTCACCCTAAATCCATCTTTCCCAAATTCAAAAAGATTTTTTAAAGGAATATATGCTCTCCCATCTCACCTGGTTGCTTATATCCAGCTGTCCCACTTCTACAAGCACAAGAGACACACCAGGGGTCACTGGAGTGAATGGTGGTTACTGCTGTGCTAGTTCTCAGTGGTAACAATCTTAGCTGATTCCTCACCAGCACCTTTAAATCAAAATAGGAAAGAATGGTTTTATGGTACAACATACTACTTTACTAGTTTAAAGATAGTGGTCTGCTCCTACTGCTTTAAGTCATAGGTTAGAAGAGGAGAAAACCATATTTCGTTGGATCTGAACTGGTATCCTAGACGTGAGCTCCAGCATCTGTTAAATATTCCAGAGCTATTCTAGCCCTTAAAGTGATTTTTCACCGCTCATTTGAAAACAGATGTTAAGGAGAAGGAAAAGGACATACTGAAAATCAAACACGAACTAAAGATCTTCAGAAAATCACTCTAATATTTGCCCAACCATGCTCAGTGGGAAGACTTGCTGTATTGAATCCATAGTGTATCAGAATGCCTTCTATGAACACACCCTGTTTAAAAAAAAAAAAAAAAAGCCTTGTTCAGCAAAAAGCATTTTAGATAATAGAAGGAAGAAGGACCAAATATGATGTTTATTCCACGTCACCGTACCTTCTGTGGTCCTTTTTTCATTGAAATTCAGGCAAAGTAGCATGGCAGGCAGAATGTGGTGGTATAGTGGAAAGAACTCTGGACTATGATGGGGTGAGGGTGTGGGCCCAAGATCTGCTTCCTGGAAAAGCCATTGCTCTCTCTGAATTTCAACATCTATTCAGATGAGGAGGTAATAACATCTACCTCACAGAACTGTTGTGAAGATTAAAAGAGATCTTTGTATAACAGTAATACTAGACATTATTGGTTTTTATTAGCAATAAATAATTTTGATGTTATAGATCTGAATAACTAGGGTCCCCAAACCTTGTTTTCTACCAAACTAGATGTATGATTTCCTTGACTTTTTTTCATTTTTCCAGAAATTCATAACCTGCATGTCTTCTGGGATGCAGTAGATAAAGTGCAAAGAGCTCAAACATTGGAATATGAGAGATCTGAAGTCAAACCGTGGTTAAGTCACTCTGAGTTCACTTACTAGTTAGTGCCAATCAAGTCTTTAACCCTTGGTTTTCCTTTCCTAATATGGGGTTAATGACACTCATTCTGCATAGTTGTGGAGAGGATTATGATAATGTATCAAGGAGCCTAGCATAGGGAACAATTCACAGTAAACAACCATTATACTATAGATATTTTTTTGGTTTTTCATTCCTTCCTATTATTATTGACAAAATGGGTTTACCTTTGTTCACAATTACTTTATAGGTCCTCAAGCAATGTGCTTAATGGGTAGTAAATGCTGACAAGATTACACCTTGACAAAGATGAGTCATTTGGATTAATAAATCATTAAATGGTAATATGGGGGGCTCAAAAATTATCTTCTCTTTAGCTATCCTAACTGGAAAGTACTTAGAAATTCAAATTTTTGAAGAATGTAAACATTGCTAACATTGGTTAGCAATTGCAAAACATTGGTTACTGTCTTCAGGAAGCTTACATCCTAGTTGGAGCCATTTCTTTCACTAATATCTATGTTCAACCAAATGTTGTCTTTGTATGGTGACTGAGCTATGTAGAAAGAAAAAAAAATGCTTTCAGAAATTAGACAAAAGCCTGTGAAGTCATCTTTCTGTCAAAGGGGATGGGTGATGGGGAACTGGGTAGCAGGGAGAATTAAAATCTGTTAACTGTATTCTATGTGTCAGGCACAGTACCAATTTATGTTCATGGTTTTAGTTAATCCTAAAAACAATCCTATGAGAAGGGCTGCAAAATGTAGACTTTATATTTGAAAACAACCTTATCTAAGATCACACACCCAGTAAGTGCTGGAAATGGAATTCCAATCATTAACAGGGGAACTGGGTTTAGAAAGTGGGTTTTGTTCAATTTAACAGATTTAAAAAAAAAAAATCTGAGTATTTTACCTTCTCCAGAAATGTCTTCTTTTCTCTCCTTGATTTTCTTCTTTCCTTTTCTGTTGGGCACAACAACGAGCTCAATTCTAGACTTTGGAACCTTCTGATCAGGGGTATAGCTATTTTTTCTGCGCACATTGCCCAGAGGGCTTATCTTATTTTTTAATCTACAAAAGAATTGATAGCCATTTCAGATGTGCTAGTGTTTAATATTCAAATAAAAGGCAATTCACCCAACATTAATTTAATTGTAGAAATACGGTACAGAACATACCTCAATTAAGATATATAGTTCAATCATTTATCTTTTTATTTAACAAATATTGGTGATTATTGTTCCCAGCCCCCAATAAGTCACAAAACTTTATAAAGCAGTTTTAGGTAATCAGTATAATCAGCCACAAGTATCAAATTAACATGGCTCACCAGAAGGATTTTTTTTTCTTTTATGTATCAACCAATCTGAGGATATATATAATCTAGGATAGGTAAAGAAGAAGGGTGGAGGGGTGAAGGAATCAGAAATCTGTTTTCCTCACTCTGTGTGTGCATGTGTGTGTGTGTCTGTGTGCTTGTTTGTGTGTGAGCATAGAACACTTGCCATGAAGTCTATCTTCTTAGCTAGAGATCTGCTGTACAACTGAATTTGTCTCTTTTTAAGAAAACATTCTGAGAAACCCCGCTAGCAACTTCACCTTACATCTCAGTCAGAATCTATCACATGGTCACTCCTAGGAGAAAGAACTCTGTTGTGGTTTGGAATGTAAAAATTAGAAGAAAAAATATTATCAGAGAGACAAAAAGAGGTTTTTTTAGAATGTTAGGAATTTTAGTTTTCCAGCCTCCATAAGAGAGAAAAGCAAGGTGGAAAAGGGCTACAAATGGCTTTGAGGAAGTTTATCAGCTCATCTACAATGTCGAACACTGGAAGCTACTGCTCTTCCCTGAGCCATCTTTGGGTGTCGCAAAGGGCATTCTGGTTCTACTATTTACTGTGAAACTGCATTCAAGTTTCTCTTTTTTATTTTTTTTAAGATTTTATTTATTTATTTGAGAGAGAGACAGAGACAGAGAGCATGAGCAGAGAGAAGGGCAGAAGGAGAGGGAGAAGCAGGCTCCCCACTGAGCAGGGAGCCTGACATGGGGCTCAATCCCAGGACCCTGGGATCATGACTTGAGCCAAAGGCAGATGCTTAACCGACTGAGCCACCTAGGTGCCCCCAGAGTTTCTTGACATCTGTCTAGCTTAGCTTTAAAGTGTTCTTGTGACCATTTTCTACAATAGTGAATGTTAAGTGCTTAACATAGCACCTGGCACATAGTGAACTTCAATAAATATGAGCAACTATAAAGATAATAATCACTGATATTATGAAATGTAATACTGATACTGCTCCTTGACCAGGGTGAGCCTTTTTACATTATCTGCATATTGCCACTGGTTTTCTGCTTTGTTTTTTTGTGGTCCTAGGAATACCCATCCTGAGTTTTGGATATGTCCTCTGAGAAGGTACCAAAGACACAGACCACACTGGACACCAGCTCAGATATTGGGGAAAGAGTCCATGACACTTGGGTGTGGACCTGCCCGTCACTGAGCTCCCTGACACAGAGCCACTCATGTCTCCTCTTGAGGTGATGGAGGCCGGTGCCGCTTTGAAGCATTGAGAGATGCCATGTCAATTCACAGCAAGGTCTTTATTGTTGAAACTCTTGCATAATGACATCTTTACTCATGTGAAAATACAGGATGAATTTCAACTATATGATATTGTTTATGTTCATCAGAAATGTTATTTGTCTTTACAAAGTCTGGTTTCAATGAACCGGCTATGTAATGGATATTAAATAAACATGGAATTTTACACATTCATAATATTTGGTTTCTTGTTGTGATTTTGATGAACTACACTTTCAAGCACTGTCAGTTCATCCTTATTTACAAACGAAACATTTGCTTATAGCAGAGTGATATAGTGTCTTGCTTTAAGATAAGTCGACTTTTCTATTCAATGTTTAATGTGAAACCGACTCAAAAATGTTCTTTTAGGCCACAGTTACATTTCTCTTTGTATAACATGTATTATACTCTTTTAACTTAATACTGTGAGCTATATAAACCAAAGACATTCTAATTCTGTTTTTAATGTATTTTTTTCAAGATAAATAATTTATAATGTACTAATAAAACTAAGGCGCTCATATTAAAAGACTTATATGACCTACTGAAACTGATCTATGGAAATTGACTCTCTTAAAAGTAATTTTGTGAAATTATCTTGTATAAAATTTACTTTCTTATATGAATTCTTGACAACAAATATAAAACAAAAAGAACTTGAAATTTCTCTCTCCATCCTTCTACACACTAAAGAGAAGTAATCAAATACTTTCTTACTTTATGATTTGGGGATTTCCTAGAAAAAGAAAGCAGATGAATAGTAAACATTTTAGTTATGCATATCAGCTTCTGGCTACCTCTCTAACATAAAACTCCTTTTCAAAGTACACCTAGTCTTTTCAGATCTTTAAAGTGATAAAGTTTTATTTATGGGTTTATTTGTAAAATGTTCTCATTTTGCCATCCAGGGAAAGAAATGCCTTTTCTTTCTTTGTTTTTTTTTTTTCCTGAAACCTGAAAATAAGTAACCCTAAGCCCATGTTCCTTCATCCTGATAGCCTTGGCTCAAACATGCCCCTATAAGCACTCATAGGCATCTCATGAGGTAAGGAAAACTCTGAAAGGACAAATAATTATTCCAAACATTAAGGTTCCTTTTACCTGGAAAGGGCTTATTTAAAATGGGTACGCACAGCATACCATGAACAACTAAGGCATCATGTAGGCATGTATTTGACACTGCCTTCACAGGGAGCCACCAGGAAGATGGGGAAGGGAAAGCTGACTAGCTTCAGAGAGGGTTTCAAATAACAGGGTGATGGTGTCTTCACACCCAGTGCCTAGCCTTCAGTTTCAAAGCTTGGGGTGGTGGCGCTAGAAAGGGAAAAAGAAAGGAGGAGGGAAGTGAAGAAATGGAAAAAGCAGAAATGAAGAAATGGAGGAAGTCTATAGGATTTTTAGGGACAGAATGCTGATTCCTGTCAGCATACGTCCTAGCATTCTAGCACCAGCTTGCAAGGGCCAGAATTACTTAAAAGAGTTAGAAGTTTAGTTTAGAGTCCATAAAAAATGCTTTTCTATGCCATTTCGTGGATTGGGCTACTTTTGTGGGTGACTAACCTCACCCATTCCTAGGATTCTTTCCTTTTGACTAGTTCCATTTTTCAGGCAGCGACCTTTCCCTGACCTCAGCCCGAAACTCTGGGTCACCTTGCTATAGCCTTGGTGTAGCACTGAATAGAGGGCTTACCAGATTGTTGGCACCGGATAAGTGGTACTGAGCACAATCATCCTCTTTCATGAGCTGGAGGGAAGTTGCCTTTTCTAGGGTTCAGAGAGCTGGGCTGACTTATGCCTCCTTTTCATTCTGTTGCCCAGTAATTTTCCCTCTGGCCAGATTTGCAAACTGGTTGCCTTGCAGGAAGGTGACATGCACCACTGATGCAAAAAGGAAAAAAAAAAGAGAGAGAGAGAGAGAGAGAGAGAGAGAGAGAGACTATTGGCATCAGCACAACATTCAACGGTACTTCAAAAGTTTCATTTTACAGTGAAATAGGTCAATTATTTGCTCCAAATAATTAAAAAGTTTAATTGCTTAAACTTAATCTCAGATATCTTTATATTCCTGTGTTGTTATTTAATTATACTCCTCTTCTGAGTGGAATCATTATCTGAACACCTGTTTGCCAGTTTTCCAATCCATCCCCCAAATTATCCTAGATAACAACTTCCTCTTCTTGAAAATAAAACAACCTGTTTTCCCAAGTTTTCAAACACTAAAAAAAAAAAAAAGTTTGATTATACCTCAGAGACTCTACATAACCTCTGTCATTGGCCTCCGTGTTGCCATATAGCCATGGCTCCATGAGCAGGCTGGTAATTTCTGATGTTCTAGACTGTTCTGTGTCTTTTCTAGGGAAAAAACCTAATGGGTCCCAATGTCAGGACTCAAAGGCTACAATAAATAGCGAATTCCAATGTCACACTGAAAGGCAAGTGTGACATACCAGCCTGTCTCTTTCAAATAAATCAATATGGTAATATTGACAATTTCCCAGGGTCTCTCTCTATATTCTGTATTTGGTCCCATTCTAAGGATGTCAGCACTAAAAAATGACAAAAAGAAGAAAAAGAGAAAAAAAAGAAGGATCTCAATGGCTAAGGGGAAACATCAAGCTGATCCCTTATCTTGCAATCCAACTTTGTCAGTTCTTGGGAAAATAGTGCTTCAAATTATTTTTCAAATGAATAGACTCATGTCTTATGTTTGAACATTTAATTAGGCCTAAAGGTGGAAGGTTTTAAAACCATTTTGCTATGTAAAATACTCATGACTATTTCCACTATATTAGGTAATTCTTTATCAAATATACTTGTGATTCCAAGTGGCTTGGCCGCAGGACCGCAGAACGCAACCATCACTGTTAGCTCTGTGCAGGACACATTGTGCCCTGCGCGCTCTAAAGCAATCAAACGAGTCTGCAAATGTTCTTCAAAGAATACATGTAGAATGTTACTTCGTTAAACATCTCCTTGGCATTCATTCTATTTTCCACTTTGAATTGCTGCATTTAGTTTTGTAATGACCTTCTATAGCAAGGAGGTTTTATTAACTCTTTGATCTTCTAGCTTTGGGATGAAAACAAAGAAAATATAAATGAGCACTTTGTACACTGTCTTATAGAGGAGAGCAGAAGAAAAAAAGGAAATATGTTTCATCAAACAGATTGGTTTGTGTGGAGACTTTCAGCCCTTCCTGTTCTTTTCTCCCTTTAAGCAAAATGCTTATCAATGTTGTACATGTGTTTGTTTTAATGTCGTCTGTATAACTAGGTCTTTGTTTCTCTTCTCTCCAGCTCCTGTAGCTGAGGTTAGGGTCAGATATCTCTTTGTGGATTTTTTTTTAAGGCATTCTCCATCCTTGGTTTCCTCTAACCCTAAGTGCAATTCTTGGGAAATCTGCCATCCTATTTGTGGGACGCTGGCAGCCCTGCTCTGTTTCCAACTGTTCCTTTGTGTGTGCCCATGTGAGTGGGGAAGGGGAGGGGATCCCCAGTCAGGTAGTTGCCTAATACTGCAGTGTGGAAAACACTGGGAACTCTGCATCCGAATCCCAGTTCTGTACTTCATTGTGATTGTGTTTATATATTCAGGAGCAGAATCTCAAATTCTAGTTATCTTGCTCCTGAAGTCCTAAACTCATAGCATTATTAATATATAGATGAGACACTGCCTTTCACACTGACTATTCTTATTTTTTATCACCCCTTAGTGTGCTTCCTTTTACATACTCATTTGATTCTATCTTTTCAGTCTTTAACACAACTTTGGAAGCAAAACTTTAGGTACAATATTACAAAATATCAGCATTTTATGATAAATATTAGAGCCAAAGCATGAAAATAGTTATCAATCAGAACAAATCTTTTCTTTGCCCAATATTATAACCAATTTATTATATCATACACACTTTCTCTTGAAATTTGAAACTCTGATTTGTTATTAAATCAAAAGCATCCTGAACTAAGAGCCTGGGGACTGTCTGGATTTCCTCAATCTAGACTCTAGAATAATAGGTGATCTAGCTGTATGCTGATGTTACCTGATCCTATTGTAGTGACTTAGGTTTATTGGAAATGGAAATCCATGTTTTATTGTGAAATGCATTCATTTCATTTGGGCTAAGTTTTTCTTTACCTTTTGGCTAAGTCAAATGTCACTCATTTAACACTAAGTATTCATGATGGTAGTGATGTGCTGAAAGTGTTAACCAATATAATTCACCAACCTTACTTCAGAGATGAAAAAAAAAATGAGTGAGAGTTTACCTAGGTTCCCTGGCCAAGGAAAGCAGTCCCACCACTAGAATGATCACCTTTTCATTTCCTGTCTGCTTTAATTTGCTTTGCTTTTCTGGGTCAAAGAGTGGGAGGAAATGATCAACTATTGCAATAGGAGACATTCAGTTTTCCATTGTTAGCGTTTTCTCAGCTGACAGTCCCATCGCTAAGGGAAGTGGCAACCAGCTTGGTGAACCCCTTTTTACATCCTCACTTGTTGCCTTTCAATTGTTTTCTACTTCTGAGAACATTCCTTCCTCATCTCAGCAATTCCTTATATTGTTGTATGTTTATTTGTCTAGTCATACTTTATTTTTTTTTAAGATTTTATTTATTTATTTGAGAGAGAGAGAGTGAGAGAGAGAGCCCAAGAGGGGGTAGGGTTAGAGGGAGAAGCAGACTCCCTGCTGAGCAGGGAGCCTGATGCAGGACTCAATCCCGGGACTCCAGGATCATGACCTGAGCCGAAGGCAGTCGCTTAACCAACTAAGCCACCCAGGCGCCCATGTCTAGTCATACTTTAAATTATAACTTCCCTAAGATGAAACCTTGCTTATGTTCTAGAATGTATTCTAAAAATATTTTCCAATGATGTTAGTAACTATAAGTTGCTAAAAACTCAGACGACGTCTTTTAGGAAATTTGAAAGTATACATAAATAACTTACTCTGAAAGGGTGTCAGTCTGGCAGTTGTGATCAGATAATAGTCTAATTTACATACACATGAAAAATATTTCTAAATATTTTATGGAAATACCTTTTTATAACAAAATAAATAAAAGAGCAATCAGTATTTAGATACACACAATGCTTTGACCTTAGATACAAAGCGAGATGACAGGCAAAAAGAATAAATTAGAACAATTATAAAATGAGATTTTGATAAACAGATACATGAAGAAATGCTAAAATTTGATATCTTGAAATACTAATTGTTTTAAACAGTCCCAGAAAAATTGGAAAAGATTGGGAGGAAAAAAAAATCAAGTTACTTACAAAATTCTTTTCTATTTTTACCTTTTGGTGGTCCATTTAAAAAAATAGTTTAAACACCATATAGCATTTATTCAGTGACCAATAGCATTTTAAACCTATTTGATAATATTTTACACTTCTTTCAAAAATCTCAAAATATGCAATCATAGAATAATATTGTGGAGGGTGCACATAGGGTGTACTACTAAACAACTGAAGAGGAAAATGCTTTGTAGTAGACATTTATTTAGATTTTTTCAGTCATGTTACTAGATCAAAGAGTAAGTTTGTTTTTCTACTTTGCAAAATGATGGGAGAAAAAGAATGTAAGGATCAAGGGCTCTTGTGGAAAGTTCTGATTGCCCTGATGCTTTAGAGAAAAAATCCTAAGGAGCTCTTGGTTAAAAATGGTGAATTAATTACATGCACTTATCTCTTCCTTCAACAACCTCTGCCAAAATGATAGCAAAAGAAAAACAAAGGTATTTGCCTACAAGAAAAGAAAATTAGAAAGAAATAAACACTGGACATGGGATTTCAGCAACTATGTAGAAAACAAGCAGATAGAGAAGTGTAGGCAGATCAGAGGGACACAGCTAGGAGGTAGGCCAAAAAGTCCTGAGAGGCTGAATATAGAAGCAAGGATGAAGTACAGGGCTGAAAATCAGAGGAGTAGTAGAAAGTGTGAATATAGACAAGATGAAACCTCCCCACCCCTCACCTACACAAACACACACACACGAATATATATATATATATATATATATATATATATATCCAACACACACATTATCTTTCACCCTCTCCCCAGCAGGAAAGAGGAGGTTATTCTCCAAAGAAAATTAACTATACTGGCCCTAGTTTTAAGATTTCAGACATAGCAGCAGCTGAGGCTAAGACACAGGACTAAGTTAAATGAAAGTTTAATACTAAATTGTAAAACCTCCATCCCCTTTTCTGACTCTGCTCTCAAAATGCTGATAGTCAGGAACAGGCCTTTCTAGGTAAGAGACTTCAAGATACCTCTCGAAAAAAATTGAATGGTCCCCAAGAAAAGACCCATACAAAGTGAAATTTGGGGTTCTCCTAGAAAAATACTGGCTTACTAGTCAATCCCCCTATAGGGAACTTTACCATCAGTAAGCTCTGACAATACATGCAGATCTTTTACTCAGCTTTCTAAAGTCTCATTCTTAAAATATGATTGGTAACTAAGGATTACCAGACACAGAAGAAAGTCTTTAACATGAAAGATAAAGACAAAAAAATCTAAACTCAGGGGCACCTGGGTGGCTCAGTCCTTAAGCATCTGCCTTCGGCTCCGGTCATGATTCCAGGGTCCTGAGATGGAGCCCTGCATCAGGCTCCCTGCTCCACTGGAAGCCTGCTTCTCCCTCTCCCACTCCCCCTGCTTGTGTTCCCTCTCTCACTGTGTCTCTCTCTGTCAAATAAATAAAATCTTTAAAAAAAATAAAAAATAAAAAAAATCTAAACTCAGAAGGAAAGATAGTTACCCAAAGAATAGAGAAAAAATTCAAAATTATAGTTATATATCTCCAGATATTTGAGAAAATACTGTATCCAAAAAACAAAACCAGAATGTTGTTTAAAAAGGAAAAATAAAATAAACTTTGAATTTGAAAAACGTATTTATAGTCTTAATTAAAAATTCAACAGAAAGGTGAAAAGATAAAGTTAAGAAAACAAGCTAGAAAGTATAGCTAAAGAATTGGAAACCAAGAAAGAAATGAACTAAGAATTGCCATATGAATATACAAAGAAAATACACTGCTCCTGTAATCGTGTTCATGAGTTAATGATAAATATCCCCTGTGGCTGGGGTTATGACTGTCTTGTGAATTCTGCAATGGAAGAAAATGCCCCAACTTACAGGGAAGGGCCTTCAAAGAGTTGAGAAACATCCAAGCTCACTATATGCCAAACTCAATATGGTCCAGACTTGAATAAACACAATTTCCCATGACTTCAAGGACTCCAGATTGACCCAGGTCACTCCTTGTACGGAGCATTCTAGGGATGGTAGCCAATTAACCAGAGACTATTATAGGGACTGAGTCAACTTTGGGATCTTGGAGTCACCCAGGATCATTAGTGAGATACTCAAAAAGCTAGGGCTTCATTGATTTATCCATTCACTCTTTGATCCTTCAAACATTTAGTTACCATTATCCCTTCCTCTTCCCTGCGCTCTTAGACATTTAGTCTTTAATACACAAAATAACAAATAAATGTAGTTAATTGTCCTTGTAACTGTTTTTGGTCCTTCTATACTCTCACCACCGTGTTTTATTGCCAGCTCACACCCTCCTACCTCTGTCAGAAAAAGTCACATTATAAGTCTTTCTCATACAGCACTGCCTATATAGTGCTCGTTGATTATAGTATATTCATCTCAGAAATATTTGATATTAATTTGAATATACATGGTGGCATATGTGCTGTTGGCCAAATAGTCTTCTTGTGCACACAACAGAATTATATTTCCTTTTCCTCTTTGAAATTAGCCATGCCCAATGAATTTGAGCAAAAGTGAATATAAATTGCTATAGCTTTTTCCCTCTGCCATGGTGACTGGAAATGTCCCAATAGCTTTTATCTTGGACTGAAGTGAGGATGATACAGAGCAAAATTCCAAGTAAACCCATGGATAAGTAGAATGAGCAAGAAATAATCTTTATCTTATAAAATCTCTGAGATTGGGGGCTTATCTATATTACAGCAAAATCCAACCTATTGTGATTGATACAAATATAATGTAAATATAAATATAAGCATATACGGTTTTTTTCTCATAGCAAACAAGCCAATATATATGATGGGTATCATTCTAAGCTTTCAGTCAGTGAGCATTCATATGCCTTTCTGTGTTTTTCCTCTATGGTACTTCTGTTTGTTTAGTTCCACCATTAATTTAGTTCGGGAGACTAATTTTGACCAATACTGATGACCAAAGATTGCAAATGGTTGTTCTGGAGATTTCACCTAACCTTTCTGTCAGGCTAGATGTTAAACTGTAAACCTTCAAAGAAATTGAGGAAATAGAGGCTGATGGCCAATAGGTAATTAGAAATTGGTGGAAGACATCAGACATTATGAAGTGCTAGCACCATTGCAAGCTAGCAGATGTTACTAATAGTATGAAAAGTAGCTGGAAGAAACCATGGCCAAACACATGACGTAATTCAGGTGTTTTGAAGACAGAGTATGTTAGTTATCTCTTGCTGTGTAACAAAGCTCCCCACACTTAGCAGGATTTTAGAAGTGGTTTAAATGGTGGTTTGGCTCAGGGTTTTTTAAGTCTGAAGAGTTCCTTGGCATGAGGGTCTCATCATCAGGCTTCTTGAGTGACCTCATAACATAACAGCTAACTTCTCCCAGAGCAAGTGATACAAGAAAAGAGGACAGAATCTTGAATGTTGTTTATGACTTACACCGAGAAGTTATACTCTGTCATTTCCACAATATCCAGTTTGCTATACAAGTCAACCCCACTCAGTATGGGAGGGATCAACAGAAGGGTGTAAATACCAGAACACAAGTATCATTGAAGGCCATCTTGGGGGCTGTCTACTACAGTAGAAGAACCCTTGTTAAAGAGTAACACAGGGATTGCATCTTTGCAAAGGGATTCTCCTATGATGGCCTTGCTGTTTGTTGATTCATTGTTCCTATTCTGGAAACACTCTATCCCATGCCATCTGCATCTACCCAATGGGATATAATGAATAAACATATTTCAATAATATAAAAAATGATTGATTGAGACCCCTCATGAGCTACTGGCTTAAAAAGATATTCTACCCCAATATTCCATAGCATTTTATTATTTATATAAAATTATAAATAAAAAGATTGACTTTTGGTGTCTCAAGTCTTTGTTAAGTATACTAATTTTCTATCATGTACATTTAAGGATATGTTAACCAAGGAAAAGTAAATTATAATTTTTCTAAAAATAAAATCTGAAAAAATAAAGAACAACAATTTACATCATACAGCACTTTTTATCAGCTACAACTGTACTTTTGGAATAATTATTTCCTCAGATTATTCTGCAATGATTGATAGTCATCATCTTGATTTCCCTCCTTTTCTCATGTCTTTAAAATTGGAAATATTTCCTGAATTTCATTATAATGCCAAATTCATTATATACTTTAAAAATTCTCTTTTGAAGTTCTTATTTTTCCATAAAAAAGACAAATGAAAAATTTCATTTATAAATGTTTAGTGAAGACATTACTTCTACTCTTGTTTGAAATTAAATCAACATTTTAAAATTCATGTTGATTTCTTTTTTATATAAAAAAGCAGAACACAGGTAGCATGATGGTGACAAGACCATAACCATCCAAATGGCACCTACATTGCTTTCTCCTCCTCAAACAAAAATGTACTCTATTGGGCGCCTGGGTGACTCAGATGGTTGAGTGTCTGCCTTCGGCTCAGGTCATGATCCCAGGGTCCTGGGATCGAGTCCTGCATTGGGCTCCCTGCTCCTTGGGAGCCTGCTTCTCCCTCTGCTTCTCTCTCTCTCTCTTTCCCTCTCTCTCTCCCTCTGTCTCTCATGAATAAATAAATAAAATCTTTAAAAAAAATGTACTCTATTGGCTTTCCTAGTTTACTCATAGGTCTCATTTCAAAAGTTCTTTTATAGTTTGTTTTGTTTGTAACCTGGAATGTATTCCCCATAGAAATAATGTTAAATATAGTAATGAGGCAACCAAATTAGTCCTTGGAAGCCCTCTTAACCAGAGAATTCCTCAATTTAGCATTCTCCAGCTACAGAATCTAATCCTCTTATGTGGGAAAGCCCAAAGATGGGGGCTTATTGTAAGGACATGCTACAGCTTCTTGTAGTTTAGAGGAAAAAATTAGTGGTCTTAAGCTTCTTTCTTTTGTTTTCTTCCTGGTAACCTACATATATCTACCTTTTCCTCTATTATTATTCTCTTTGCTTCTACCTAGAGTTTATCTGCTTCCTTGGTTCACAGTAGACACAGAACTTGCTTCTTAAGTAACAACAACAACACATAACCCACACCTCTTGAGCACTACTGCAAATCAGATGCTAGTCCAAGCACCCTGTGTGTGTTATCTTACATCAGCCTCACAACAACTCAGGCGGAAGGCATTATTATTATTTTCATTTTACAGCTGACATAACTGAGGAACACAGAACCTGAATAACCTGCTTAGAATCACGCAGTTAGCAAGTGAGGGGATAAGAACTTAAACTTAAGCAGTTTGTGGATTTCATCTCTTATTAACTGAGGAGATAGATAGATGATAGACAGAAAGATAGATAGGTAGACACACACACAATTTTATCTCTACTAAAATTGAAAACAGATGGAAATAAAACAACACTTACCTTTTTTTTTTTTAATTTAGCAGCAGTGGGAAAAGCGAAGTCTCAGAAATCAGCAATAATTTGTACATGTCATCTCCATGTCAAGAAAAAAACCTGTTTTTTTTTGGAAGTGAGGCAGTAGCACTGGGTAGACAAAGAAAAAAAAATATACTCTGACAGTGGGTTCTGGCTTGGGTATGGAAGGCACAGCAATTTGTTGGAGAGATCTCAAGGGAGCGACCCTTCCTTCTCCATTCATCGTGGGACGATCTGGACCCCACAAACCTTACCATGAAATAGCCCTCAACAGTCACTGGAAAGCATGATAAGGAGGCTTTGGGATTCGGAGTTTGCCAGGTTGGGAGGGAGTCCTATGTTAGGATACACTCAGGTTGGCAGTATGAAGAGCAAAGAAGACAGGAAGAGAGAAAAACACCAGGTAGCACGTACTTGCTTCTGTCCTTTCAAAAAATAAACAAAATATATAAAGTGAAATTTGTTGGTGTAATAGTTAATACAGAATTTAACTCTGAAAAGTCCTAAGTTTATTTAATGCTAATTTATTATTTCATTTTTTAAATCCATTGATGATATCTGGCAACAGAACCAAACAGCAGACACCTCTTGAGCAAGTCAGGAGTGGCTGCAAGACTAAGCTGTTCTCAGTCTCAGAAATTAGAAATCCTTTTCCACTGTGCATTCTTATATCCTTGCCAAGAAAATGACACATTTCCCGACTAGGAACTGAACAAGGTCACCTTGGCCTAGGTCATCAGGAACCAAAACAGTAACAGACACTTGCCTACAGGAAGATGACAATATTGTTATTAAAGATTTCCAAATTTCTTTCTTTTTAAGATTTATTTACTTTTAGAGAGACAGTGTGTGAGCGGGGTGAGGGGCAGAGGGAGGAGACTCTCAAGCAGACTCCCTGTGGATGCAGGGCTCCATCTCATGACCCTGAGATCATGACCTGAGCAGAAATCAAGAGTTCGCCGCTTAACTGACTGAACCACTCAGGTGCCCCTCTATCATTTCTTTAAAAAGAAAAGACATACTAACATGTGGAGATTTAATTAATGTCTAACAAATATAGATGGCAACTTAGTTTACTAGTGCCAACTAAGTAATTTTGTTTAAAAAAAGAACAAATATGAATGAGTAATCAGCGCAACAGTCAAGTACTCAATTGACTTTCTCTAGCTAGAAAGAAAAGTAGAAGTTGCAATTGGAAATAAAGTCCAGATAGTAGCCTGTTGGGGCACAGAGAGGGACTGTGCAAGTCTTTACCAAAGGAGGTATTGAGGTGGTTGGTCATTGCAGGGGAAGCTAGACATCCATGGTGAAGGCGAAAATTTTCATATATACAAACACTGTAGTGAGAGCCTGGAATTTGGAGATTCACTGTTGATTCTGAAATGAACAGGTTTGGGATCTTGAGAAAATTGGTTTTCTTCTTTGGGGTCTTGGTCTCCTCTATAAAATCAGGGAGTTGGGAAAAAAATCAATATTCCCCAAAGAATATGCTTTGAAATAGCAGCTCTTCAGGATACAAATACACACGATAAGAAAGCCTGAGTTCCAGTCACATTATGTATTAGTTAGTGCTTTTTAAGTTGCAAGTGACAAAATATCTGACTCAAGCTGCATTGATCAAAAAGTGGGATTTTTCTTGGGACGCCTGGGTGGCTCAGATGGTTAAGCGTCTGCCTTCGGCTCAGGTCATGATCCCAGAGTGCTGGGATCTAGTCCCACATTGGGCTCCTGGCTCAGCAAGGAGCCTGCTTCTCCCTCTCCCTCTGCCTCTCTCCCTGCTCATGCTCTCTCTCTCTCTCTGTATCTGTCTCAGATGAATAAATAAAATCTTTAAAAAAATGGGATTTTTCCTCTCAATAGTTGGAAAGTTCAGGAACAGAGCTGGCCTTTGGAATAGTTGATTCTTTGGCTTGAATGATGTCATTAGGAGCCATGTCACAGGCTGAATAATGGTCCCCCAAAGATCTCCATGCTCTAATCACTGGAAATTGTGACTATTTTACCTACACGGCAAAAGAGATTTTGCAGATGTGATTAAGGTTTGAGATGGGGAGATTATCCCGGACCGATCATATCACACAAGTCCCTAAACGTGGCAGCAGAGAAAGGTAACATGGGAAGCACTCAGTGTGCTGTTGCTGGCTTTGGCGATGGAGAAAGGGGACCACAGCCAAGGACTGTGGTGGCCTCTGAAGTTGAAAACAGCACTTGACTCAACAGCCAGAAGAAAATGAAGGCTAAACAGGGGAAGAGAAAGAGTACATCCTCGCATCTCAGTTCAGTGCTCTTATTGGGCAACTTGAAACTGCCAAAAAGGATTTTCACTAGTAGGGGAAGAAATGAATTGGGGGACAGGGGCTAGAAGAACAAATGGGAAAAGAGAAAAGAAGGAACTGTGGTGGAATACAGGTTGTGGCTTTTATTGCTAATAAAACCTAGCTGTTTATTCTGTTGGGTCTTATGTTTGGAGCACTCCACATAGTTTTTGAAGTTGTTTCACATTGCATTTGATTCTTAAAACACCTTGGGAGATAGGTAATGCAGTATTTCTTTTCATCCCCCACACATGAGGAAACTAATATGCAAAAAAAGTTCAATTTCAAGGGTTAGAGCCAGAGTGGTGTAATGGACCAAGGATGGATCTTGCCTGTAAATTCAGTCTCCCTTCCTAGCAATGTTATTAGGAATGAGTTGCATGAAACCAATGAGCTTCTGTTTTCACAACTGTCAAATGAAACACATGATATCTGCCTTATAGAGACATGAGGATGAACCAAGAGGAGATATACAAACACCCAGGATACAGCAGAGCATAGACAACCAACATCCATAAACTCCTTTACCCCCTTTCTCCACCTAGAACTCATAGTCAAGTTACCTGACTCCAGGTTGATAGTTATAAACCACATGGTTGCTATGGTCATCTACACATTTATTCATTTTCATATCTATGTAAGCCTTGGTTTAATGAGAATCTAAGAGAATTACTTTGTAGAAATTAAGTTCCTTACTTTTTTTCATACAAAATCCCTCCAATTACATTATTATGGGTTTGGAATACTTCTTGTTAAAAAATTACCAATATTGCTTCCTGTAGATGTACTAAGGGCTAGTAGTTTTGTAGTTTTCAGGAAACAGAGAAAAAAGAATGCATTACTTTTGTGTTAAATGACAGTACAATCAAGGTATAAGAATTGTTTCAGATTTTATAACTAATACTTTACTGTGCATCACATGCAACTCTACTTATGTGATTAGAGCATAATGATTGGGAACAGGCTGGGGAAAAAATTACCACACATATAATCAAAGAAATTATTATAATTTTAAAATTTTTGCAAAATCAGTGAGTTTAATAACTTTATCTTGATGTATATATATAAGTTCATATATGTATGCTGATCTGGGGTTTTAGTGTCTTAAACAGTGGTTATTTATGGAGATGTATTCTGGTAGCAAAGAATATAGAATTTTTAAATTGATGCTAGCACTTTATCTCCATATTGAGAGTAAATGCAACAGGAATATTTTTTCATATTTTTAATGCTGTAGTGCTGCTGACATCATTATCCAATGGTCATGTTAATCTCAAAATGCACAATTTATTTGTATGATCTGTATAATGTGCATAAAGTGTTCAAAGATGTGACAGTTTACAGCTTTGGGTATTTATTATCAGATTATCGTAATGTGCATCTACTTCAAAGAATCTGATCTGAAAACAGTACCTACCTTTTTTACAATATTGTATGACACAGTGTGTTGGAGGTGGCTATAGGGAATTCTCTCTGCATTTCTGAGTCTATGTAAAAACCCACCTGCAGCTAACCAATAGAACAAAAAAAGAGAAAATTTGTAAACAGCTGGTTTATATAGATTTTTCAAAAGGCTTATGTTCTGATCCATAATATATGTTGAATTTGTATCAGGGGAAGGAAAAATGGAAGTTACTACAGCTGTGAATCAAGAAATTAATTCCAGGGAAAAGAAATAATATTTCCTTTCTTAAAAGATAACAACAAAATGTGTTCTTGGTATGGATGCATTTCTTGATTTTGTGTCATTGGCTATGAAATATACCTGCCCGGAAGAGCAATAGCAACTAATATGAAATTATTAACCTATTTCATTAACTCTAATATGGGAATATCCCCACTCGTAATGTTTAGTTTATAAATTGACCTCAGTGGAACTCATCAAGGTAGTAAAGAAAGGTTTTACAGATTTGCAGAAACTCTTTTTGTGTGTGCATGTGTTTAGTTCATATAGCTTAATGTCCATGAAAATTGGATAGTAAAGTGAGAAGCCTTGTTTTTGGGGGGGGGATAAGAAAAGCTCAGGACATAGTTTTACATAAAATAAACTCATTAGAAAGAATCTTGTTTGTTAACAAATTCAGTTATTCCATGGTTAAAATCAGTTCACCAGTGTCACTCTATCTCAGAAAATGTATTTACTTGAGTTTTATCCTTATTCCTTAAATACACATCTGAATGCAGCTCTACCACATCATTATGTTAAGCCACCATTTACAGGTGTTGTAGGTGGGCAGTTTTATTCCTTTTCCTAGTCAAAATTTCCCAGAGGCTTCATTTTTAATAAACAATGCAACATCATATTTAAAAATATATGGTTTGATACAAGAATTGCCTTCAAGATATGGTTCCTATTAGTTTCTTCTGTTTAGATCATATGGATTTGTAACTTTTGCCCATTTAACTTTAATTCAAAGCCCAACCACAGTGTTTCTGTATTTAACAGACTGTTAATGAAAACTACAAATTTTACAGCCATCCCTGACAATAAAAACCTTTGCAAAAATGTACTGATTTTTCTAATATTATGCTTACATGGTATAACCACAACTCAGAGTCTAAAAATATATATACTCATTTTTTAGTAAACCAGATATAATTTAATGATTAATTCAATATTATATCAAGCTATGCTAACCTGTCAAAAGATACTTTTCATAACTTCTATCACACTTTATTCTAATGACTGTTTTATTCATAAAAATAGGATAGATGATACTCCCTTACTCTTCCTTTACATGGTATCCTTATTTGAAAAAAGTTTGAATACTAATGTGCTCATATTATCAATAATAGCAAAAAATAAAAGTCTAGATCTCTAATTATTGGACACTGGTTAACTAAGTTATAGTATATTCATATAACGGAATAGCATGCAACCATTTAAGGGATGGTGTCAAAGAATACTGAAATGAGAAATTGGCTATAACATAACTGGATAAGAAAAGTAAAAACAAAATATCTGGTATAACTTAATGGTCATGATATACCCAGATCTTAACAGGGTTATATTTGAGTAGTCAGATTGGTGATGATTTTTGTTTTTAAAATTTTCATTTTTCCTTTGTGCCTTTCTACATTTTGTAAGTTATCTGCATTGGCTATTTCTTATGTTTGAAATTAAAAGACAGTTATTAAGATATTCTCATTAAAGAGAAAAATATAAAATGGGTGTAGAGAGAGGCCATAGCTAGTCTGCTTTGCTGAGCAGCATGATGTTGCATTCAAGCTCATCTGCCCACTTCTGCCACCAGGCCCCTGTGGTGACAAGAGCAAAGAAGACTGGTTAGGAGCCCATATCTAAAACATTCCCAGGTTTGATTATGATTGCTCAAGCTAGTGGAAGAAGTTATCTGATTCTCATTATTTACTTTTTTCCCAAATGTTGGGCTTAAATATCTCCTTTTACTATTAAACATATTCTGAGCATAACTGCTTTGACTATCAGGTGTATAATAGTGCTTTTACAGAACGTATATAAAAACCACTCTTTTCATTTTAAAGCCATGCTTTGTAAAGTATTTTGCAAAGGCAAAAAGCATTTTTAACTTATTTTGCAAACTAAGAGGAAAAGATTGTTTCTGTTAACCTTTATCTTTATTCGATATTAAATCATCTGGCACTTTGTCATTTCCCCCACATTTGGCATATTCTGCACGTTGTTAATGCTGATTCTATCTGGTTATCTGCCAAAGAGAAATCAGGTGTCAACAGTCGCTTGTGTGTTCCAGAGTTCCTAAAACAAATAAAGACATACACTTTTGGTCAAAAAAAATATGAACAAGTGACAAATTCTTACAGCATATTTTAAACATACTTAAGGATGCTGAATTTACAGTATAATTTTGTTAAGTATACAAATTCTCCATAGTTATGTGGGCCAAAGAATAAAGATAGGTTTGGAATTGAAGCCTACTCCCCTCAAATATTAGGATTTTTATTAAATTTCTGTAAGTAGAACGTTGGGAAAAATGACCCAAACTTCTTGTTTTCTTTCCTAATAGGTGCTTTTAGGAGACTGTGAAAAGGTAATTCAAATAATAAAGATAATCACCTGATAGAGAAATAATCTATTTAAATAGTTTTAACTAAATTGGTTTGAGTTACCCAATGACGGATATGGCAATGTACTCTTCTTAGGAGACTATTACCCTAGGAGTCAAGAGCCATGCCAGTTCCACCCTAAACCAATAGTGTGGCCTTGAGTGAAACCAACATCCTCTCTGGTTTAAAAGTCCTTAGTCATACTTTACACAATAATTTTGATCATATGTTTGAGTACACGTTTAATGGTAAAACTGACTATTTCTGCCTATAATGATGAAGGATAGGACTAGATAATCTGTCAGGTACATTCTAGCCTGAAATCCATTTGATTTTATATATAAGTATATGTTATATAGATAACATTTATAAATTTTAAAACATAAAGGTATGCTAGAAATGAGAGCTTACATATTGAACTGCCCTACTTTTCTATTTGCAGCCAACTACCACCCCAATCTAATGTTTCACTGTATATAAATTCATTTATTCTTTCATTCATTTCAAATATGTGATGATACAGCTATAAAATCAATGTTTGGTTATTCTGAATAACCCAAAATAGCAAATAATTTAAAAATCACTTCCACTTGACTTTAGAATCTATTACATGCATTGTTTTTCCAGAAAATTTACCTCATAATTATGTTGTGTGAGAGCGAAATGAGTTTTTATTCCAAATTCACACATTGAATTCTGACTGCCGGGTGATGAGGAGAAGCACCCCAGGGTTAACACTTGCCACGTTGCCACGGATAATTAGGATTGCCTGAGTGTGTCTTTAACTCTAAATTTGGTATCAACTCTTATGAGTCCAGGTCACCATCTGTTTTTATATCTTTTTGGGCCTTGTCAGGATCTCACCTTTTCTTTTGCAAATTTATACACTTTGTGTACTGCTTTTGGAGACTTTGTTTCTCATACTCTCCCCACCCCCCAACTGTTCTCTTTCTTGCTTCTGTGAGTTACTCATCATGATAAAAAGTGAGATCCTTTAAAAAAGAAAACTCTTCCTAATGCTTGCTGTATTTACAAGACATTATCATACAAGTTAATTCTTGATCTTACCCCTAAACCTTTACTGTGATCTCAACTCATTCAGGTCAACCAAGGTAAAGTCTCTTAAGGGCTGCTCTTCTCACTTGAATTTCCACTTCCCAAGGTATCCTTCACCATCAGAACTTCGAAGAGCTCTCACTCCATTCACTCTATATATTTGCTCCTTTGTCAGCCTCTTTTAGCCCATCTCCAGGTTTGCTGTTTTTTTTTTTTTTTTAAGAGTTTATCTCAACCTACAACCTCAAAAAATTTGATTTTGTGTACTATGATTCTTCAGGGATCTAGTTCTCAGAGCTAGTACAATGTATTTTGACCACTGAAATACTACCATCTGGATTATTAGGCCCTTTGCATTTGACACATTAATAATTATTGCACAAAAGCTCAGCCTGCTGTTACTATTAGTGTTATTGATTGCTAAATTTATACTTATTAAAACTTCTGGGGCTTCATCTATTTATTCATTCAACAAATATTAACAAGTGTTAACTATGGACCAAAACTGTTGCAGCTGCTATGGATAATGTGGTTGAGATAGCAGATCAAATGCCTGTTTTCACAGAGGATGTTTTTTACTTGGGAAAGTTGGACAATAAACTAAAAAAGAAAATATCAGATTGTGATGAGCTATGAAAAAAACCCAACAGGGTAATAAATAGAAAGTTTTCAGGTTAAGATTTAGATCAGGTGGTCATGGAAGACATCTGAGGAGCGCACATTTGAGCTGACCCCCAAATGAGCACCCCCTCAAAAAAAACCCAGACAAATGTGAAGATCTGGAACACTAGAGGGGATTCAACTGCCTTAAAGAGGAGTGAGCTTGGTGTGTTCACAGGCGGGCCCTCATCATGAGAGAGAAGAGTGGAATGAACCAAGGTTGGGGAGGTGGGCAAGGTCCAAATCACAAAGAGCTTTGCAGACTGTGGAAGGAGGCGGTAGTGGGAAGCCATGAGAGGGCTTAGTGAATGTACATTCCAATTTAGATTTTCAAAAGATTATTTACTGAGTGTAGACTATAAAGCAGCAAATAGGGAAGGAGAGAGGTCAATTATAAGAGGTCTTTGCCTCCTAAAGAGATGATGGTGGTCTGGACTGAGGTGGCAGCTGTGGAAGGTGCTGACGAGTGGACCTACTCAGAATAGGTTTTGAAGCAACACCAATAAGACTTCTGAACTGACAGCATGTAAAGGGATTATGAAGTGAGGGGTGATTCCTAGGTTTTTGGCCTGGGTTGCTGGGTGGATGGATAGTGGTACATTTTGCTATAAGAGAAATGGCTATGGGAAAGGAAATTGTTGGAAGGGGCAGGAACCAAGCACCAAGTTTTGGACATGTTAAGTTTGAGATGCCTATTAACTTCTAGTGGAGATATCAAGCAGGCAGGTGGCCTTTGAATCTAGGTGAGGTCAGGGCTAGATATATAAATATGGAAAGATAAATGAAATCAAATAAAACCATACAGTCAAATTTCAGTTTTAAAAATTGCACTCAAGGGCGCCCTGGGTGGCTCAGAAGGTTAAGCGTCTGCCTTTGGCTCAGATCATGATCCCAGGGTCCTGGGATCAAGTCCCGCATCGGGCTCCCTGCTCAGCGGGGAGCCTGCTTCTCCCTCTGCCTCTCTCTGTCTCTTATGAATAAATAAATAAAATCTTTAAAAAAAATAAAAATTGCACTCAATATGATCTCATTTTCTTTTTGGGTGGGGAGAATTGAGAAGGGAGTCTAATCATTTTGCTCTGAAAGTAAAAGTATATGCAGAAAACCATTCCCTTGAGGTAGATCTTTTCCAAGCACATTTATTTTAAGAATGGAAAATTCATCACAGCAACTTCATTCTGATGTGCTTAGATGATCAGGAGAAAAAGAACCTTCTCCTCACTCCCAGATTCTGACTTAAGAATCTCTGGGGGAAAAGCTGTTCACATGGTAGCTGCAATTATTGACATCACAGTATATCATTCAAGAACAAGGGTCAGAAATTCCACAAGCAAACTTATTCTTGTAAGATTTCCTGGCAGATGTTACAGATAGAAAAGTTCACCCAGAATTCCAATAAGCAGATAAATATTTGCATGCTTTTCTATTAAAAAAAACATTTTATGTCTTTAAAATTACCTCTTTGTTTATTATCACTAGAGGAGTGGTATCAGGGCATGGCACCCAATAGATGTATGATGACATAATAAATAAGTGAATAACCACTGTCATTCCTTGATACTTTTAGTAGTCTCTGAAGTATTACAGAGATATATAACTTGTATCTTACAAAGTCATGCTAAAGACTATCATCCCATATTTTTTTAATTCTGTAAGAATTTTGGGATACCATATTATCCAAATTTTGTTATAATGTTATATATCAAGTGAAATACATCTTGCCATATTAAAAATTTTTAGAAAGTACAAATGAGGTTTCATTCTTCCACACATCATTGTTAATTATATCAGAATCACTTTGAAAATCATTCACTGTCCCTTTCATTATGACTGAAGACTGAGTTGGACAAATAAATAAATGTTCAATTCAATGAATTTACCCAATGGCATGTATGTGTGTTGTTCTTTGTCGAATTACGTGTTGTTTTAGCATAGTAGTAAGTCCTTCCTGAGAGGGTCCACTGTGATCCCCAAGGAGGCAGGAAGCAATGAAAAGTGTAACCATTGCAACCAAAGAAAACTGTCCTTGTTGTCTCTCCCAGCCATGTGCTTTCCAAGCTTTCTTATAAAGGTGTCAAATAGCAAGCTTTGAAGTTATGGTGTCTTCTGTCAGTAGAACTGATTCTACCAATTCACTGCACTCTCCTTTCTTCAAATGCATAGAATATTAATTTGCATCAGGCTCCTTTTTAGCCTAAAAAAATTCCAATGCCACAACAATCTCACTCATCAATGTTTCAAATTCTGGGAAAAGCGTTCTTGTTATTACTTGACATATATGCAACACTTAATGTCTGTTCTTTAACTGCTGTTTATTTGCTCTTTGCATTTCAAATGAATTGTGACATTTTCTTTTCCACTGTCTTAGTAATAATATTCCAAATGCATTGTGGGGAAAACAGTCATCTCTATAAGACAACAGAAAAATTCCAATTCTCATTGTATAAATGGAAATTCAAAATGAGGCTAATAGATATATTTGAGTAGATAATAAAAAATCATTCATTCAGTCAATGCATTTATTAAGTCCCAATTATTTGCTAGTGACTGGGGATATAAAGATGAATATGATACAGTCCCTGCTCCCAAGAGGCTTACAACAGAGTAGAAGGACATGGACATATAAAAGAGTAAGGACACCAAAGTATTTCATGAACTATGATGGTAATATGTGTGGGGAGAGAGGAAAGACTTTACAATTCTGCCATAACAGGATTCATAGGAAAAGCATCTTCTCAAAGCTTTGTGTTATCAAGGAAAACAAAGCAGATTTTCAGCGTAGTCCTCATCCTTTTATTGAATAGTTTCACACTATTTTTTCAAAATGTGTGTTGCAGTGTTTGGTCCCAGGTCCTCTTTGCAACTTTGTTTGCTTGTCACTGATGCCTTTATGAATGTGAAAAAAAGCCATGCACTCACTCTTTAGAAGAATGAACATATAAACATACAAAAACATTTAGTGCATTACTAAAACTGGTTCACAAGATAGCATCCTCCCATTTCACACAATTTAATAATATGATCTCCATTTACTATCAATATGCTAATACCCAAATTTATACTTCTAGCTAAGACCTGTTTGCCCTGTATACCAGACTCATACATCCATGTCCACTGTTCACTGGCCTCCTCTTACATGTCCTTCTGCCACCTAAAACCCAACATGTCCAAAACTTATCTTCTTTCCCTAAACCCGTGCCTCCTCTGTTCTGCATCTTAGGACATGACATCATGATCCTCGCCAGACTTCTTTTAGTCTCCCCCCCGCCTTCCCCCCACATTCATCACAAGAAGTATGAATTCTAGCTTCAAAATCTCTCTCCAACATTGCCATTTCTCCAAAACCCAATGAAGACCAGCCTAACCCAGGCCCACTAATTTCTCTCTTGCTCTACTGCAACCACCTATGACCTACCACCAGCTTTCTTTTTCTACAACGTATTCTCTGTGTCCATGCAAATACAAATTGGATCGTGTCACTTCCCTCATCCTTCTATTCATAATTAGACCTATTCTCAAACCTGGCTTATGGTTAGAAGACAGCTGATACAAAGAATGTTTAACTGGCTCTCTGTAATCCCCAAATCATCCACTCAAAGGACATGGATCTACCACCTTCGGATCTCATCCCAATTTCCTCCTCCTATGATAGGGGTTGTATTAACACCTGCCTTTCCCAGGATTTTATGAAAAAATGAGGCAGTAACAATTCTAACAACTTCCATTTGCATAGTGCTTTACAATTTACGAGATGCTTTCATATGTTTTGTTACAATAAATGTGAGAATACTTTGAAACACTGAAACTACAAGATAAATAGAACGCTTTTTTATTTTCCATAGAATATTTCATATATGAAAGCCACTGAGAATCAAGGTGATAGGACAGGAGATGAAGCTAACGTTTCTGCAGTTTGACCCTCAGAGTAAGCTCTTTCCAGCTGTCAGCAGGCTGCCCTGTGTGCAGTTGGAGGTCTTCCCAGAGAGCCACAGCCCCTCCCATCCATAGATGGGCTGGGTAATTTTAGCGTCTAGACTGCCTACACTGGCCCTTGAAAGTCACATTTAGTAGAATCTTTAAAAAGCATCCTCTTTGTTCAGAAACTATTCCATCTGGAATATGATCTCTCTGTGACTTCGCACTACTTGTGGAAGTAATTTTATCTTTTAGTAGAAAGCCTGCAATAATATTATGTCCTTGGAGGAAAGTGGGAAGGGAAAAAATTCCATATCACAGAGAGTGACTCAAAAAAATACAAAAAATTAATATAACAAAACCTTTAGAAAAGGCATAGAAATGTATATCTAAAACTGCTCTTTTCCTTTTTTTTTTTTAAGGTTTTACTGTCTTTTATGGGAGATTTTGAAAAGACTGAGGGAAAAGTCTTTCAGCTTCTCTCTAAGCTACTTCAAGCTGGCTGTTTAGAGAAGACAGACTTTGTAATGGGAAAATATGGGTCTGGGGTAGTTTAATCCTCCCCTTCCTCCACAAAGTGTGACCACAGCTTCCTATTTGATCTGAAAGCCTGGGCAGAGGAAAAAGCAATGGCTCAGGAAGGCATGAAAAGTTCTTGAAGGCAATTTGTACCCATGTCTATGAAAAGAGATTCATGTCACCACCAAGAAAGATTGACAGGGCCTTTGCACTGGAAACAGAAGTGCTGCGAGTAGACTCACTGAGTGTTGTAATGCAGTGAGTCCAGGCTCCACTGACATCCACAAAACTGTCCTGGTATGTAGACAGAGGTATGACCACTTCCATGAGGCTAATACTGGCAGTTCCAGGGTCATCAAGGGGGTAAGTAGAAGGTCTTTTTGACTCTGGACTCACAGTCACAAAGATGTCAAATTTAGACTTTTGACATTATTTCCAAATGAGGTCACACATGCAGCTGCAAAGCCGTACTGACAGGATTGAAAGAGGTTCATTGTGTCCTTTTAAACTTATGCACTGCCACTGAGACATCACTGTTGACAGCACAAATCAAAGCCCCTGCATTTTTCACCTGACTTACTGTGGGAGCCACTGAAACGGTCTTCCTGCTTCCACTCTTGCACCCCCTACCCCTAATTCTCCAAAAAGCAGCCAGAGTGATGTCTTTTCAGAGTGATTCTTTTTAATGCTAATGTCATAATAACCCTGATTGCAATCTTCCAATGCCTTCCCATCAAACCCAGAATAAATTCTAAGTCCTGAGTATAGCCTGTATGACCTTATGTGATATGAACTGCAGCTGCCTCCCCTACTTCATTTTAATTGACTTTATTGCACTCCAAGCCGACTGACCTCCCTGCTATTGCTGGCACATGACAGCATGTCGTCCATCTCAGGGCCTTTGCACTTGCTGATCCCTTGCTTGGAAAACTCTTTCCCCAGATATTTTATTGTTTCTTCCTTTCATTTATATCTTTTTTCAAAAGTAATTTCTTCAGAAAGATGTTCTTTGGACGCCCTATTTAAAAGAATACCTCTGTCACTCTCTATCCTTTGAGGATGCCTTAATTTTCTTACACCCACACACACACATTTATTTTGCTTATTTGCTTTTTGTCTTCTTCAAAGGCTAAGATCAAGTGAAGAATATAAGCCCATGAAGGTTCATATTGAAAACAAAACTGCCAGTAATTTTGCCAGCAAAAGATGGGTTTATTCAAGAATAGCAGAGAATTGCAATTCAGGACAAGCAAACTACAGCAAAACCATAGGAAAGTCCAGAGAGGAAAACACTCTTTTACAGGGGAAAGGAGAAGGGGGGCAGGGCTGTTATAGCAAAAAGTCTATTGAAGTGAACTGGGAGTTCTAAGTATAGTGGCTTCTCATTGGTTGATCTGTAACTGTCTCTCATTGGCTGGGCTGTTGCCAGGGGAGGCAGGGATCTTCTTTCCTCCTGCTGGGATAGTAAAGTAGTATCCACATACAAGGTCCCTCTCTTCCTGTTGGGTCTCCCAACTGTTGAAGCATGGAAGGGCATGAGAACTCCCCCTGCCTGCCTCCTGACTCCATTCTAAGTAAGGTTTCCTTTTATTAATTTTCACATATCCCCCTTTTGATCAAGATCTTTCTTTGAAAGCATCACTAATCAACAGCCAGGTTTCTTTTTATTTAGTGGTTTGTCCCTCAGTAACAAGAAGGACCTTTTGTAGTTATCATGTCCTACATCAGAGGGAGAGTGCATAGCAGCTGGAAACCAATGAAGGCTACATGTGAGTAACAAGGAAGATTAGGAGGGAGAAATTTTCACGTACTCCCCACCTGAAGCCCGTATCTTCCCAAGATCGTAAATGTTGGAGATCATCTCAAAGCACGGAGCCAGCATTACTTTACTGGGTACATCATTAAAAAAAAAAAAAAAGTTCGACAGTCAACAAAATACAAAACTTAAAATAATTATACAAAACAGAAGGAACATAACAATTCCAAGTTGTATGATGGTTCTAAGTCAGGGCTCTATGGCTGAAAGTAGCCAACTGAAATATTTATTGGCATTTATTCCAACTTAGAGAAGAAAGGTTCTCCTTATAAAGGCAAACCTAGAGTCATTATGTCTCCTGAAGTCTCCACTTAAAGCAACCATGAAAGCAGACTAGTGAATGCTGACAGGAGCTCACTGAAAGAATTAACCGAGTCCTTTTCGGAAGATACAGTTTAAATATAAAGATGAAGCAATAGCTGATGAACTTTTTGCAAAACAGCAAAACCTCAAAGATGTTTTAAAACAGTATTACCTCAAAGAACTGTTTGGAACCAAATGTGTTACTGATCATACACCCTGTAAGGCTGCAAATTCAGAGACCATGAATGTGGAGAAGAATACAAAGTCACTTAATAGTTCAGATGAAAGAAGATTTTTGTGAATTCTGAACCCTCTAAACCTTCAGAAAAAAAACAAGTGAAAATTACCTTCTCCCAGGATCACAATGAGGCTGTTTCTGAAAAGCCATAATCAAAAGGTTTCCCCTTTTCACAAGGGCCTGGGGAATGCAGACAAAGACATGGTTTTTCCACAGAAAAGAGAAAAGAAACAACAGCAAGAAAAAGATACACAGACCTGGTCTGAACATCTCAGGAAAGCCATCTCAGCAGATGTCACCTGCTTCAATTCCAGGAAGTCTTTACTTTCAGGTCACCAGATGGCATGCAGGTCGGGTTCAATACTATCTTTAGATGCCTCGTGTGAATCCAAGAGTCTGTTCCCTGGAGTTTGGTGGCACAAAGACTAGTTAGCAGTTCCTCATGAGGCCTTCCCAGAGAGGCTGAAGAGTCTTTCTGGAGAGGTCTTTTCCAATAGATGAAATCTCCTTATGGCTTAAGGTCATCATCTCCTCAGGGGACAATGGGAAAAGATTGCTTTATCAAATCATTTTTAATAGAAGCAATTAGGCTTTTACAATATTGAGGTATATCTCCTTTTATTAACTGTGGATCAGAAGAGGCAGGGGCTCGGTACATTGGACATCCTGTGACTATCTCAAAGGGTAACAGTCTCAGTTCCCAAGGGGGTAGATCTGAGATTTAGAAGGACCAAAGGTTACGCTTTCAGCCCAAGCTATTTGGAAGGTCTCTACAAATTTTGCCAATTGAGTCTTAATAGTGCTGTTAATGAGTGCAACAAGCCCGGACAATTGAGGATGGGATGCACAATGAAAGTGTTGTAAAAACTGGGCAAACAGCACACACTTGAAGCATCTGACCGGTATATGGGGTTCCCTGCTCACTATGAAGTTCAAGAGGGTTCCCTAGGTAGGGGTAATCTTTTCTAATAGAAATATTGGCCTGTCTATAGGAGAAAGCTTTGCTGCAGTGAGAAAACACAGAAATCATGACTATGTTTTATTTATAGCCATGAGATGGGGAAGCTGCATGAAATCCATTTGTACAAACAGGTTTCCCTGGATTATACTTTTGACAGGTGGGACAAGTGATATCACCATTTTTGAGGCCCAATTAACTTTTTCTCACCAATATTGGTTCATGAATGCTATCATTTTGTCAGTAGACCAACAGTTTAATGTATGTATAGTTTTAAGTAGTAGGAATTTTAGGATTTCTGGTAGGGTCAGATTGCTATTTGGTCCAAATTGGTGTTTTCTTTCAATCAAGTCAATAATTATCAGATTTCCATGTTGTCTTTCCTTCTCTGGGGCCAATTATTGGGTGTCCTTGTCAATTTTTCCAAAATTTGTAACTTGGGAGAATATCCCTTTGGAGCATGACAGAGGTTTGGCTATAGGTCTTCTTGTGAGAAGCATTTTTGGTGGAAGTATCAGCAAGGTGGATTACTTTGATCCCCAGGGAGTCAAGTCTGGAATGCCCAGAAAGTTTAATAATAGCCAAAGTGGCTGGCAAAAGTACAGCATCATAAATTTTGAACATCAGAGCCATTTTTAAAATTATTCTCGTTGGAGGTAAGAATACCTTGTTGTTTCCATAATATTCCAAAGTCATGAGCTACCCAAAAGGCATACCAACTATCAGTGTATGTGTTTGTGGTTTCTCCCTTGGCTAAAGTTTTACTCAAGCCTGAGTAAGAGCGTATAACTCAGCCTGTGGGGCTGAAGGAGCTGGTTCTGGCAACTGGTGCTGCCTCAATGACTTTAAAGGGAGTTGCAACAGCATACCCAGAACCAAATTTGCAATTTTCATCCTTTAAATAAGAACCCATCAGCAAACCATGAAAAATGTGCATTGGTGAGAGGAGTTTCCTTTAAATTGTCATAGGGACTCAAAAGGCAATCTGTCAGTTTTAAAGAGTCATGAGGGGTTTCATGTGGGTCCAAATGTAGCCCTTATTTCAAGATCAGATGCCCTAAGTATTTAACGTGAGCTTGAGCAAACTGCAAATTTTCTTTGGAGACTTTATGTTCCTTTAAAGCCAGAAGTTTTAACAGGTGGATGCTGTCTTCTTGTGAAGAGGTTTGAGAAGAGCAGAGAAGCTGCTCTTCTAAATCATCTATGTAACAAGGTAGAACCTGCAGAAAACTACCACCCAAATCAGGTTTTAAAGTTTGTAAAAAGTAAGTACTCTCTGTGAAACCCGTGGGCATTACTTACCGTGCAGTATTTCTACTCTTCCGAGTGAAAGCAAAAAGATATTGGTTATCCTTATCAACTGGAACACTAAAAATAATACTACGTAGGGGCACCTGGGTGGCTCAGTCGTTAGGCACCCACCTTCGGCTCAGGTCATGATCCTGGGGTCCTGGGATCGAGCCCCACATCGGGCTCCCTGCTCTGTGGAAAGCCTGTTTCTCCCTCTCCCCCTGCCTGTGTTCCCTCTCAAGCCGTGTATCTCTCTGTCAAATAAATAAATAAAATCTTTTAAGAAAATATACTATGTAGATCAATTAGTCAAAAATTTGCTTTCAGTGGGAATGGATGTTAGTAGCACACGTGGGTTAGGAATAACAGGGTGCCAAAGTATAACAGAGTTATTCATTGCCAGAGGTCCTGGACAAACCATCCTCAGCCGTTGTTTTCTCACAGGTAAAATGGGGTGTTACAGAGACTAGTGCAGGGGATGAGACCCTGAGCCTTTTAATCTTCTATTATGAACTGAAGGGCTTCTTTACTTATAGGGCATTGATTAATTATGGGAAGAGTGTTGAGAGATCTATCTGAATCTTGATGGGAGGTGCACTGAGGATTCTGCCATTATCAATTGAGAATTTTGCCTATGAAGAGGATGGTAGCTGGTCAACAGGAACAAATAATCAGTGTCCCCAGACTCCACTATCTAGTGCCATCAGAGACAGAATGAATAGAAGATGTCAAATGGTCATTTAATTCCTCTGGCTGGCTATTTTGATTACTGTTGTCAAATTCTAGAATTACTTCCCCCTTTTGGAAGAAATCCTGGCCCAATAAATGAACAGTGGTGGAGTAATTAAGGAGAAAAGCCATGAGTAGCTCTCAAAGGGCCTAGACAAGAAGGGAATAGGTTCAGAGACAGGAACCTGTTGAGGTTTATATTAGAGACCCCAACTATCCGAAGTGTTTTCGCACTGAGGCAGGGGCTGCTTTATAGCAGTGGGGCTAAGCACCCAGACTAGAACTCCAGTGTCAATACAGAGAGATTAATTCCTAGTCTAGAGAGTGGGTTTGCCAAGCTGCTTAAGAGGGAGAATTGAGAAGAGTCCCTGTTGTTCCTCAGAGCCCTGTCACTGGGAATTAGGACATTGGAAAAATTGGCTAGAGGGTTGATGGTGCCTGAGGTACTTAAATTTTTAAGATTTTTTTTTTAATGCCTTCTTTGCTATAATACCCCAAACCAGAAGGGTTTTGGTTTTGTTTAGGGGCCTTCACTTGCTGGAGTTGAGAACAGAACTTTAGCAGTCTTTCTTTTGGATGACTTATCTAGGATGCCAGCAAACTGGTTTTCCCTATTAACCATGTCTGCAATGGGCAGTTGCACATTCCATCCAGGTCTTTTTATATTTTATTTTATTTTATTTTATTTTATTTTATTTTATTTTATTTTATTTTATTTTATTTTATTTTATTTTATTCCATCCTGGTCCTTTTAATTAAAAGAGAAAACTCCTGGTTCAGTCCATTAATAAACACAGAATTTAAAGCTACCCAGGTGGATTCAACATTAAAGAAAGACCAGAAATTTTTTTAAAGACAATTTGGAGTTGATTGTAATAATTGTAATAATTATGAGCAGACTCATCAGGCTTTTGTGTGCAAGCCTGAATTTTGTTCCAATCAACAGACTTAAGAAAAGCTACTCTGATGCTTGGTGGAGATTTCCAACGAGGTTTCTAGCCTCTGCCAAAATTACGGGGCTAGGGCTGCCTGGGTGGCTCAGTTGGTTAAGCATCCGATTCTTGGTTTCAGCTCAGATCATGATCTCATCGGCCCTGAGGTCGAGCTCTGCCTAGGGCTCTGCATCTGTCAGAGTCTGCTTAAAGATTCTGTCCCTCTGCCCTTCTCCCCACCCGTGCACCCATGCTCACTCTCTGGCTCTCAGATAAATAATCTTAAAAAAAAGTTAGGGTTCTGTTTCTCTAAATCCTTTTCAGAATGTTCCCATTGGGCTAACTTCATCCAGTGTTTAGCCTGGTACTCACCATAAGCACATAGACTAATTGATATACATTTGAGAAACCAGGTTAAGTTTGAACAACTATGTTAAATTCTTCAGCAAAGTAATGGGGGCCCTCAGCCACGTTAGGAAACTCTTTAATGATGGCTTGCAATTTGGCCTTAGTCCAAGGAACATAAGAAACTTGGGTTTTATCAAGATCCTCAGAACACTTAACTTTAAAGGCGCAGGTTGTAATGGGTTTAGGAGAGAAGGCCACAAAGGGAGTTTCAGAGGAAAGGGGTAACTTGACAAAAGGATTGAAATGAGGGCCTGGAAGGGCGGGGGGTGGTGCTGGGGTGGGTGGCATACAGAGGAGATGGGGAAATGCAGAGAGAATAGAAAAAGATGACACCAAAGGTGGGGCCTGAGCACAAGGTGGCTGCCGCAGGTTCGCAGGCAAATGAGATGGGGGAGAGGGATAGGAGGCCTCAGAAGCCATTGTGACTTCTTTCAGTTGTTTACCTCAGTTAATTTAGAAATAGTATTTTGCAAAAAGTCAAACTTAGAATCCTAAAAACATCTGGAAGTTTCAAAGTACCATTTAAAATAGGCATCCCATTCAGGTTTTTTGTTTTGAAGCTGCAGCCTTTTAATTTTGTATGAACAAGTTTGGAGATATGGAAAATTTCCCCATAATGACCACTGAGGTTCTCAATTACTTTTGGTTAAATCAGTCCACTTAGTTATCAGTATGCATATGGAAGGGCCATACTTTTTAAACATAAAATAGGCCAGAGTCCCAGTAGGAAGGGGTGCTCTCCAATCATTTTGACTTTTTGGAGGTTTTTCTCTAGAACAAAGAGAAAAATTCCAAAAACAGTACAGTTCCTACAGGAATTGCCTGGTTCCAGAAGGACTCAGACGAAGGGCCAGCATAGTTCCAGTCGAAACAGTCCAGCTCTGAAAAGTAATCAGACTGAAGGCCAAAGGAGTACTCTCAGACATTAAAAAAAAAAAAAAAAAAAGTCTTAAAACAGATATCGAATAAAGCCCGGAGAGCTCAGACATAAAATGTGGAGCTCAAATTCCAGGATAAAACTTACCCTCAAACCCCAGGGCCAGCAAGAAAGTAGTGAGCGTGAGTACCAGCACCTGGTTACTCACCAGGCCCAGAATCCGTTGGGGGTCTTCTCTGTATCCCACCTCTGATCACCAACTACCGTTAACCTTAAAAATAAAACTAACAATTATTTTACCAGCAAAACATGGATTTATACAAGACTAGCAGAGAACTACAAAGTACAGGAAAACCATAACCGCAAGGTAAGAGAACAAAGGACGGGAACAGAACTCTCTTTTATAGGGGAAAGGGGACGTTAGCAGGGCTGTTATAAGCAAAATGTCTATTGGAGTAAAGTGGGAAGTCTAAGTATAGTGGCTTCTTATTGGCTGAGCTGTAACTGTCTCTCATTGGCTGGGCGGTTGCCAGGGGAGGTAGAAATCCTCCTTCCTCCTCTCTCCTCCGGGAGAGTGAAATAGTATCCACGAGTAAGGTCCCCTCTCTTCCTGTTGGGTCTGCAATTGTGGAAGAGTGGTAGGTGGTGAGAGTTCCCCCTGCCTGTCTGCCAAGTCCATTCTAAATGAGATTTCCTTTTATTAATTTTCACAAAGCCAGAAACTTCGGCTTTTTCACTGTTGTATCTCTGGTGTTGAGAACAAGAGTCCCTGGGAACAGAAGGTGCTCAATAAATATTTGGTGTCTTAATGAATGAATGGTCGTTGGATCATGCTGTCTATGATGAACAGAGAATTGATTTATTTATTGCTTATGTTTTGAAATAAAATCATTAAACTGCTAAATATGCATGCTGGAATATGGCAGCTTAGGGAGAGCTGCACCTTTTCAGCCCCATCCCCAGCTTCCTGTCCTGTCCTCCCACACTGCAAGGGGCCTCATGCATATGTCTGGCACAGTTCATCTGCAAGTCCAAGCCCCAGTCACACTGCTTTCACCCAGCCGCCCCTCATAGCAAACTGCTACCTTCTGGAAACTTCTTTAGTGTAGGGTGTGTACACCAGCAGCAAGGTTTCCTCAAGGGGAGGAGACCCCGGAATTAGGCTACATAACACTGGAAGTGAGCACAGGCTATTTGGATGGGGACTTCTGGAGTTCTGAGTACCTCAAGCACGGTCTCTAAGGGAGAACGTGGGCTGTATGTGGACATGTCCTCTGGCACAGGAAAGGTGTGGCTGAAGGACAATAACAGGAGGACTCTTTAAAGTTATCTAGCCACTAGCCACTTGTGGCTGTTTAAATTAAAATTTGAATTAATAAAAATTTAGTGAAATTAATTATTTAATTCCTCAGTTATGCTAGTTACATTTCAAACATTTAATAGCCACATGTAGTTACCATATTACACACCACGCAGATATAGAGCCTTTTCATCATCCCAGAAATTTCAAGTGGACAGCACGGCACTAAAGCACAGGGCCTTGAAGCCTCTCATCCAGGTTTAATTGAAGTACTCCATAAACTTTGTTAAATATCTTTGATTTATTCAGAAAATATTTACTGAGCATCTGTTATGTTCCATGTGCCATATGAATTATTAGAAAATCAGAAATGAGCAGGGTGCAATTTCTGTCTTCAAAGAGCCTGCCTCCGCGAGAAGTCCTATGGCTAAAGCACCGTTGAGGTGAAGTAAAAGGAGACCGGCAGATCGCATGGCGGGATCTTTGCTGCAGTTCTAGGGAAGAAGCCTCAAGCAGAATCTAAGTGTTCTCCTCAGGGAAATGACATATGGGAAAAACAGGATAAAGAAGTGGAAAACGAATCCAGCAATAATGTAAGCAAAGAAACACAAGACCCAGCACCTCTTTTTTTTTTTTTTTAAGATTTTATTTATTTATTTGACAGAGAGAGACACAGCGAGAGAGGGAACACAAGCAGGGGGAGTGGGAGAGGGAGAAGCAGGCTTCTCGCAGAGCGGGGAGCCCAACGCAGGGCTCAATCCCAGGACCCTGGGATCAGGACCTGAGCCGAAGGAAGACGCTTAACGACTGAGCCACCCAGGCGCCCCTAGACCCAGCACCTCTATGTAACAGAAATTTCTGCCTTCTAAGTTAGACTAGAGTTTAGAAGAAGACAGGAATGAGAAGAGCTGGCTCATTTTACTTTATGAAGTTCATTTTGTTTTGTTTTTTTTTTTAGAATAACTGAAGGAGGGGTGGGAGGCAGCTGGGTGGCCCAGTTGGTTAGGCGGCCGACTCTTGGTTTCAGCTCAGATTGTGATCTCAGGGTCAGGAGATCCAGCCCCACATCGGGCTCTGCACCATACCTGGAGACTGTTTAAGACTCTCTCTCCCTCTCATTTGCCTCTCTCCCACCTCAAATAAAGAAATCTTAAAAAAGGATAACGGAAGAGGGAAAAAAAACATAATGGCTTTTAAAAAAAACACATCTTCAAAGTTATGTCTCTGTGGCTTAATGTTTTTATAGAAAAAAGATTACCTATTTGTATTTGCAGTCAAAATTTCCCAAGTATATATTTTTCAAGGTTTCTTCCTTTAACTTTTTCTCATCTAGTACACAAGACACAGAAAATTCAAATTCAATTAGTCACTCATTTTCCCACTTAAACTGAAGAAACCTGTTTGGGAAAACATTACCTTGCAAAGTTAAGTAAGCCTGGATTTATTTTTCTGAATTGGACCCATTTCATTCTGGCAATTTTGTTCCATTCTCACAAATGTATTAAACAGTCCTGCGTGGATGTCGTGTGAGATTAAACCCGAGGTTTGTATAGAAGTCCTTACCTGACTTCGGAAATGGTTTCAGGTGTTCCTTCTTACTGTTTGCCTGGCCATCAAATCTGAAACCTAAAAGGATCCTCCCAGAAGCTTTTGAGAAGCCAGAACTAAGGCAAGGATCGATTTCTCAGCAACTCCAGGACTTTGGAACTTGATTAGGTTTACTTAATCATTAGTTTTGTTTATATTCCTAATTAGTGTTAAATTATTAATTTGATTCTTCATTTCCCAGAAGCTTCTAATAATTGGCAGCTGTCAGGCAAATGTCATACATGTGATGCTGACAGTGTGAGGACCCGAGTTCAAATACCCATCCTCTCTTGGGGATGAGTGTACAGGCCAACAGAACACCATGCCTATTGTTGTAAATTTTCTCTCATTATCATAAATGTGATATTTTATACAAAGATATTATCTAAATAAACTAAATTGCCAAAAAAAACCCACTAAATTGCCATTTATAATCTATGAGTAATCCCGCATGCCTTACCCAGAATGGATTTTTGCCTTTGTTTGGTCTAGATTCTATACTCTAGAATTTCCAATATGCTTCCTTGAGGTACATACTGTATATTATAGTGCTGTGTATCTACACCACCTTACGGATTTGTATTAAATCCACATTCACATTTATATGATTGCAGAATCTTTATTCAGTTTCAAAATGTTTATTTTCATAAATTTTAAGCATATTTAATATGCACAGGCAATTAAATCCTTTAATATCATTTTCTAATAGACTAACTGTAATGCGTTTATTCTGCAGGAAAACAAATGGAAACATTATAAACTAGTTTAATTCTATTTATATTGCCTATAAGGAAGATTTATTTGAAGTGAAAAGAAATTGCCTTTGGAAAATTGGAGAATGTGTCTCACTTTCAGTAGAATATCAGAAAGATAATAGTAATAGTTCCAAGATGAGAGCCTTTTTTTTTTTTCTGGAGATTCATAAACTTCTCTATTTGGATCCCTCTTTCTTCATAAATGGCATAGATCTGTAGAATATCATTGTTACCGTCACATTCTATTAAATACATATTTTAATTTCCTTTCAGCATAGCATCATAAATTGAATTGACAGCCCAAACTGTCACTTATCCTGAGCACTCATTTGTGGCGTCCAGAAAAAGTAGCTATCCACAAAGAAGACATATTGCATTGTAACATTAGCTATTATAGAGTAAAAATGAAACTTTCAAATTTAAAAAAAATAAAAGACAGGAAGTATTCTATTATCTTAGCCTGTATCTAGCCATATTGACTAGACCTATTTAGGATTGTTTGTCTTCATTACCCAAACCTCAAGTTGTAAAATTTTAACACATCTCTTCATTCTTAAGAGGGATTTAATATGTTGTTGAAAGAATGTATCTCAGCACAGAACATCATAATAATTTTTTCAAGAGATAATTCCACCTTCACCTACCTGGTTGAATCAGTTGATGAATTATTTATATGTAAAAATCAGTTTAGTCATTGACACAGTTCTCTCCTGCAATGTGCTTAGTGGTTCTAGGATTCTAGGCTTCTAACTTGGCAATCCAGAACTTTGACTCTTTAAGGAATCCATGTTCTGGAAGCATGATACCCTTGCTTTCCCATTAACATTAGTCTGGTTAACAAGTCTACTGCAATTACCATTAGAAATGAATGCAACAACAATAGTCCTAATGCCGCTCTTTTGTCTATATCACACTGACGATTGCCAAAATTCCTCTTTCAGTACTCTAGGACTCCAGGTATTATGACTTTGTTTGTTTTGTTTTGGAAAGAGGGCTCGCATGGAACAAAGGTTCCAATAATTATAGGAAAATATGAATAAAATATAGGATTTCTCAGAGCCAATAGAGTGGAATAGGCCTTTCTGGTACATGAAGATGCCTATTTCAGCTCAAAGAAGGAAAATATAGTAGGCAGTATTCCTAAACCTATTTAACGACAGAACTCATCTTTTGAGATATGCCTATTAACATCTCTCAGAATCAGTGCTTAACACACAGTGGATTCTCAAAAAGTTTGGATGAATATATAAATGAATGAAGTAATGAACAAATTGAATTTGCAAAGTGTTAAACATACTTTTTATGGAGTTTCTCTAAGGTCAGAGAGCATTTCTAATTTTTAGTTTTCAGGTGCCTGCAGCATCCAATAGTTTCATGTAACCTATGAACACAAAATAAATCTTTGCTATTGTTACTGAAAAAAGAAATGAAGAAATTTGATTTTTGCCCACATATTTTTAAATGGCATGTGAGGAGAACCCAACTGCCTTTTACACTTGTTCACTCACAAACTAGTTTTCAAAAGAATCTAGATAGGTACCTTCATAGTTACCATACTTGAAAGTGAGTTGGGTTAATGGTATAAAAATGAAAGTGACAACTGCACCTAGATAGTACATTATTTATGGCTAATATTTTAACTATAAAAAATATTAGAGAAAAGTATTCTCACAAATGGGCTGCAGGAAGGAGATGAGATTCTGAAGCATTCTCATCGAGGCTCTCTTTGGTGGGAATAGGTAGAGACATCCTTGACTTCATGTCCATGTTCTCTCTTTGGTAATAAATGTCTAAGTGCCAGTTTTAACACCCAAAGCCACTGCTCTGGTAAGACCACAGAAGGGACCCAAATGGGTATTGCCTGGCCACCTCTGTCTCTCCAGGAAAATGCCCCGGAGTGCACAGGATTCATTATGGCCTTGGCAAAACACCAGCACACACCAGCTGTGTGTGGGACTGCTCAGCCTCCTGCCCAGTGGAGAGGAATAGAAGTCGTCAGTCTTCCTCTGCAGGTTTTCATTAACTCTCTGCTAATCTAGAGCATTAATTCTTGGACTTCTGGGAAAACAGAGCTGTTTAATCCTAAAATCTTAAAGGCAAACATCTTTCTTTTCAAATCTACTTCTGGAATTTGTGAGCATTTGAAAGTAACATTCACAGCGGATTTGCAATATCCACTTTTTGTAAAGGGCAAGTTAATGGTGTGAGTTCCATCTATTACCTGTTATCTGAATGCACTAAATTAGAGGGAAAAATAGGGGGGCTAGCATGGGGGGCAGGGTGGGAATCTATTACTTCAGTTAGATTTAAAGGAAGTACTTGTAAACAGGGTGCTAAAAAGTGTGTTGGATTTTTTTTAACCTTTTGTGACACACAACAGAGCTGTGAAATCAGTGAATTAAATAGTTCCAGTCCCCTAGGCACACATGAGCAATAGCATAAAAATGGACAGCACCCATTATAACATTACTGTTATGGAGCAGATGGACAGCTTCGGTTTCAGTCTTTTGTCCTTACTTCAGAATGGGGCAGAACTGGGAAACGACTGTAAATTTTCTCAAAAGAGATGAATAGGAAAGCTGTTAACTTTTTTCTTATTAAAAAAAGAAACCTGGAAAAATTCCAAATTACACATTTTGCAGCTCTTTGACTGCAATTCTTTAGCTTTTGCTGCAAAACATCTGTAGGTGGTTAAACATTTCCCACTCTCATTCCCCAAAATGGAATATCTCATTCCTGGCAAAACACCCAATGCCCATGAAGACATATGTTTACCAAACCAGTTCACTGCCATATGTGTGCCACAGTTTCTCCAGAGCATGATGCATGTGAGTTGATTGGCTTAGCTTAAGAGACAGAAAGGAGAAACAAACAGGAAACAGATTGAGAAAGAAGTAAAAGATGGGGAGAAATCAAGTGAGAGAACGAAGAGAAAGGGGAAGGGAAAGAGAATTATTTTTCATTGTGCTCTTAAAACTTAATTTCTTTTGTACTGAAAGTTGATGAGAAAATTTCCAGTCATATCACAGTAGTTCTTCCACTACTGGGTAATTTTCAAAGATACTGAGTGTCAAAATAACAGGGGTACCAAACAGACGAGCCTTTAGACTTGAGATATTTTGATACCTAGTCATCTCCAAGTTTGTTTCTTTGATACATGTTAAAAGTATCAAATGAAACAACATTAATAACCACTTGAATTTAAATTTTAATTTCAGGCTTAGAAAGACAGCATATTTTGAAAAATTCCAAAATAGAACTTCAAATACAATATAATCTTATTAGACCCAATGACTAATTCTAGCCATCAAAAGAGAGCGGTTATTCACATAGTACTTCAGATTCACTGACATAATTTTAAGGTAATTATGCAAAATAATAAAAACTTACCCTTTCAACAACAAAAACAAAAACAACGCTAACAAAAGAAAAGTTATACTTTATTTTTCCAAAGTTTCTGTTCTGCATATAAATTAAAATAGTCTAACAAAAACTTAATATATCAATGGTACAAACTATTGGTAGTAAATAGCTTCTAAATGTTAATAAACAAATATATTGATAGTGTCCTGGAGAAAGAACAGTTTCATTTAAAAGAATTTTACACAAGAAAAATAATTTGAAGCATTCAAAAAAGGACAAAAGACTAATATGAGTTCAGATATAAAATTGACATTGCTAATTATTCAATCTTGACACAGACAAATCACATTACCTTCATTATGAAAAAAACCTAGGAGAATTTGCCAAGTTTTATCTATTCTGATTTTTCTACCATTTGGCACTATTATAGTCAACGGGTTAGACTGAGATAAAGCCTTGAAATAATAGAAATGTGTCAACACAAGCAACTCTTATGTGTTCCCATAAAGTTTATGTTTTAACTTTTGAAAAGCTGTTGTTATTTAATAAGACTTAGCTTCTTTCTTACTTTTAATCTCATTTTGCAGTTGCAAAAAATAAAAAAGGCAAGAAAGAAAAAAAGAGAAAAAATCTAGTACTGTTCTACTATGTTGCTGTGTTGTCATGGATACCCAAGTATGGAACATCACTACCATCAGTAAGTAAACAAGATTCTCAAGAGCACTTGGTAGGACATACTAACCTTGTAGCATTGCTGGCTGCAGAGAACTTTAAATAAGCAAATTGTTTGTGGTTTTAAAATAACACATATTAAGAAGAAGATAGCAGGAGGGGAAGAATGAAGGGGGGGAAATCAGAGCGGGAGACGAACCATGAGAAACGATGGACTCTGAGAAACAAACTGAGGGTTCTAGAGGGGAGGCGGGTGGGAGGATGGGTTAGCCTGGTGATGGGTATTAAAGAGGGCGTGCTCGGCATGGAGTGCTGGGTGTTATACACAAACAATGAATCATGGAACACTACATCAAAAACTAATGATGTAATGTATGGTGATTAACATAACAATAAAATTTTAAAAAATTAAAAAATAAAATAACACATATTAGTGGAAGGAAAGAAGTTAGACCAATATCCACTTTTTGTATGTTTATTCCATAATTTTTAGAGTAATTTAGAATTGCATAATGCCCTTTCTTCTTGACTTTCATGTTGCATATCAATTATTCTTATTAACAGAAATTGTCATTAGAATAATCAGTTTCTCTTTTCTATGGTTATAATAGTACTTCATGAGCACTAATTATTTATGAGGAGAATAATAAATGTTCTTTACATTTATGGGGGTCTTTCAGCAGGTGTTTGGAAGATTACATTTACATCACAGCCTTTAATGACATTTCATTTTTGTGGTTTTTTGCTTTATTTTTTTGTTCGTTTGCTATTTCCTTGAAAGCAAAGTTTACTATGCATTCAGACTAAAAAGTTAAAATCTCATTACAACAATGGAAACAGGGTGCTTGATTATAGCAAATCAGTGTCTTATAAGGATGAAGGAATGGCAGTTAAAACCTTTACGTTTGTATTTCCAAAGAGAGGGAAAATACATGGATTATTTGGAATGGACTGCTTAGTTTTGTGTATTAAACTTAACAGGAATAAAAGTCTGTCCCATGATTAATTTTTCTAGCTGACGTGATGGAAACAAATTCTGATAATTGAGATAGCTTAAACTTTAAACACTTATACCAGATACAAAATGTGTTCTTATGTCTGCGTGCATCTTGTGAAAAACCATGCACACATTATTTTTTTGGGAAAGTTTCTCCTCTATGTAGTTGTAGAAAGATCCCCAAACAGGACATTTTACACATTCCACTAGGCTTCTTTAGTTTTTTGTTTGAATGAATGTATCCATAATTTGAAAAGTTACCCAAAAACTTAACTAGTGAGTTTTGTAAACTTTATTGAAAATATGCATAAAGCCATGCAGATTAGGAAAAAATAACTGTAGTCCACTACCGCGAAGAATGGAAGCTGACATCTTAGATTAAAAGTAGTCTGAATATTGTACAATTTTATAAATTATCTTACTCTAAGTCTCACAGCGAAGAATAATTAATCTGGGGGGCGGGAGGAGGGAACGGAGTCAGTACCCTAAAGAAGGTAAAAACCTAGCTGCAATACAGATGTGCAAACGAAAAGATTTTGCAATAAATCTGGATCTACAAAAATTACATGGGAAAGTACAGGTTTGTTTCTAATCATGCCAAATAGATCTTTCTCAACTTAATCTGCAAAAGACTGTTACACCGCAGGCCTCCATGAGAACCACTGCGGTTCCTTGTGGGGACTATCTTATTTCTATTTCCCAGATACATGTTTTCTCCTTTCTCAACTATTTTAAGAATTTTAAGTAAGCAGGGCTCTAAAATTCAAGTTCAGTGTGCACAGAGTTAATTTAAATTTGATAACAAATGGCTCTGCTTTTGAAATGAATGTAGCCTGGCAACTTCAACTGGGAACCCTTCAGAGGGCCTCAATTATGTATGCAGCTTCTTTGAGAAATAGTTTCACACATCTGACCCAAGGACCACTATGTTGTTGCCATGAAATAAAACTGTACGTAGGCATTGTTTCATTTCTGTACCCGCTACACACTGTCAGACTCCACTCCCTTCCCCCACCCTGCGCGTGCATGTACACACACACACACACACAATCTCTCTCTCTCTCTCTCAAACTCTTTATTGTCATTCTGCTGCTAGTTTTTCTAGTAGAGCAAATGCATCAATATAATTATTGTAAGCATAATGGACCCTGATTACTTTTTTTGTTATAAAAATATTCTGATTCTAAATCCCTAACTGTTCCGGTCAAAATCAGGAGTGGGAAACCTAAGATAAGGAAAGGGTTAAACCACCCACACCATTTCATTTTTTTTTTCAAAATGGCTGCTTTGTCTGTGTGCATACACCAATAGCAAATGTCCTTCTGTTATTGTACAGCCAATTTGATGTGTCAAGTATTCATATGCTAATAACGGTACAGTTTCTCACTTTTTCACAGATAAATGGTAAAGATTGTTACAGACAGTGAAACACAAGAATAAACAGCTTTTATTTCAGACGCGATAAATTACTTTCCATTCAAATAACATGCGACACACGCTGCTGACCATTTTGTTTCTATTCACTGTTAGTTTGCCTTCTGGGTGTGTTTTTTTAGAATAGTTTGAAAATATTTAACAGATATGGACAGAGTTGTTACTAAAGACTTGATTGCATTAATTTGCTTTGTAGTCATTTCATCACTCGAAGTTCATTTTTATGCTCCGTTATTACAGGGGGAGAAAGTTTGATGGAAAATCTGACACTGTTTCCCTAACATGGTACAATCAAGTCTTTTTAAAGCTTGGTAATGACAGTATTTGAAGAATGGATATCTTCCTTTCCAGGTTAGCTGAAATGTCATTTAGTAAATAAAATCCCTTGCTCAGAATATCACCTAAAAAGAGGCACTTGAAGGAAATGGAAGTTGTTCTGTCAGAACAAAGTGGAATTATTTTGTTTTCTGAGACATAAATATGTCCTTCACAAAAGGCTGAGTAGGTTAAATATATATGATTAAAACATACTGGTATTGTTAGGATGGACAAATTAATGCAAAAATGGGGGGGAGTGGGAAGTTAGAATAAGATAATTAGCTGGTCCTTAGAGAAATATTTTTAGAAGAATGTACTCATGAACGTGCATGCATTGATGACAGTTGTAGATCAAAAGCAACATTTCCGATTTACTTTTCATCAATTTAACAAAAATGTGCTTTTATACTCGAGTTGTAATAATTTCCTTTAGGGACAAAGATTGGAAAACTTAGAAATAAAACGGATGATTCCTACAGCTACTTCTTCAGTTCACTTTATTGTGCCTAGATCATTTGTTTAAGCTTTACATAGGACCACTATTTAACTTCTATCTGGTCCTCTGTGACTGTTACCTATGCTTGGTTTAGTGGTGACTTTTGATGGAAAAGCAGACAAAATAAAAAATAAACACAAAAAAGCAGCTGGGTTCACTGGGCTGAAAGGTCATGGCTTTTAAAAGTGGGTCATACAAAAGTTTTTTTTTTTCTGAGTTGTTCAAAATTAAATGCACACACGCACATACACAGGCGCACACACAGAGATATCCAGACAAAATCAAATTAGAGAATTTTTAGAAGCACAACCCTTGATCGTGTAATAGTCTGCCTTGAGACATTAAGGATTCCAAAGGTAACTATGACATCAGGTCAATGAGGCTGCAGCTCCCTAATAGCGTAATCAGCAGATTGCAAATTTTTATAATTCTAGCATAAAAGCTAGGCATTTAAAGGCAGTCCTATAATCTCAGACCTTTTCGCTGAACTCCAAAATACCAGAGATGACGATTATATCATATCAATGAAGAATAATGAACGCCAAGTGACCACTTTTATATCAAACATGGACAATCAAGGGGTTTTTCTACTCTAGGTCTATGCAAGGAAGCTAATAAAACTTATTCCCTCTTTCTTCCTCTTGGATGCCATTGTTAAACCTATAAATTAATAGGATCAACTTTCAATATCTATTTTAATTCTTCTCTGTTACATATTTTAACATTATTTTGCTACAAGAAGAGTAGTTAATGGCAGATGAGATACTAATTTTTACTTTATGGGACACCCATCAAAAAGTGACTGTAAGCTAATTTATCAAAATTGAAATAAAGTAGGACATGAGTAACTATTTCAAGAATTAATTTAAAATGTGATACATGCCACATAAGCGGCTTTACTCGGATTGTGTTATTAATTTAAATGTTTCTTAACTAATTATGAAGACTAAATGGAGAATTTTCCCCCATTGTTTCCTTTCTTCTCCCCTCTAGTCTCTCTTTATCTGTGTAAATACAATTAGGTGTCACTCAGAGCTCTGAATCTTCTATTTTTCTCCCTGTTAATTCTTGTCTTTAGTGTAATTAGCACCTTGGTCACAAGCACAGGAATACACAACAGGAGTTGACTTTCCTGGCCTGTTCTGGTATTGCTTCTGTCATGCACACTGTTTTCCTTTGCTCTGGGAGCTGCCTTTTTAAGTAAGCTGTAATGTTGGTGATGTAAATCACCAACTCAAATTTTATGCAGGGGACCCATGGTTACTAAGGACTACTACAGAAGGTTCAGCTGCCTGTAATATTTGATCTTTCAAAATATCCTCCTGCATATGAACTCCAGGCAAACTGCTCTGCGTTCAGGTAGTGGCATTCTACCCTCACTCACGATGGGTTCATTGTAACTGAGGTTTCAATTAAAAACAAACAGAATGGAGTACCAAAATTTGAGGGGCTGCTAATGGGTTGGAGGAAACATGCTTTTGTCTTCTGGCCTCAGAAAGTACAGGTGGTAGGTGTATATTCTAAAACATCCTGCAATTGACACTGACTGACTAATTTTGAGGTAAGAATTGCAGTTTTCTTTTTCAAGAAGTATGAGAATTGTATTCTGAGCTTTGGGGTTTACCTGTACACAACTTTTCTAACTCATTTATACTTTCTGCCACAAGTTTCCAGCCTGTCACTTACAAGGAAAAAGTATCATATAGGCAGGGTGAGCAAAGAAATGAAGGGATGGTCGAGTGTCATACAAAGTCACTGAGCTTCTCAGTTCCAAGAATAAAATTATGTTCAAGGACTGAGGATACTCTGCCTGGAATTGCCTACATCCGCAGCTACCAGCTGAATGAAACAGTATGACACGCTTCCTTCTTTTTCTTGTAATCAGCTCGACCAAGAGGTGTTCCATGAGACTTGGGGACAAATGACACTCTACAAAAATACATTATCTGTACTCATGTGGCCTAAGATACATACTTCTTGGATCTCTGTAGATGTAGCACTGTTTCAGAGTATGGTGTCAGTGTCTAGTTTAGGTTATTATTACACACAGAAAGGCAAATGGAGACTCAAGGCAATAATCAACATAAATCATGTGGGGGAAAAAAAAATCTCACACCTGACCTTCAATAGCTGCATACAGTAAGCAAGAAACTTATTTCAATTTCAATACCTTGATCTAGAAATTGATTTAGTTGTGGGGTTTTTTCCCCTCCACAGGCTCTATGTTACTAAAACACTGAAAATTTATAGATGTGTGATTATAAATGATGTCTCAAATAAACAAACTGCAGTGTGAATTTAAGGCCATGACCATTAGGATAAGAAAACATTCCCATGAAGGCCGGATCTACAAATCTTGCATGAAATGAAGAACTGAGGCATTATCTGAACAATGCAAGCTCCGAACAGTTACTCTGGAACTAAGCACTGGGGCCCGAGTTCTCCAGATAACTGTCTTAAGAATTCACGTTATTTGTATAGATCCATTCTGGCCAGCTGTATCTAAATAGTTTGGCCAGCAGTGTGAGGATCATTCAACACGACGAACTTAACAAACAAGCATGTCCCTCAAGCTTTTCAGATTGATATTTTCTATATCTCCTTTTGAAGTAGCAAAATCCCTACCAGGAGAGATTCTCTCATAGGTACAGAGGCAAGAGGTCAGGTTCCTAGGTCCCGTGTTTGCCATCTGTAAAAGCTGATGGTTTTGGTGTTTGGGGCCATAACACGGAAGTCACTTGTTTCCTTCTATTCAGTCCTGGGAATGATGAGTACTGTGAGTCAAAAACAAAGGAGAGCAGGGCTAATGAACAGAGACTAGGGGCCTTCTCTGATTGCTCCCACACTGATGCACCACCCTGGATAGCTCATTAGGGTACTCAGCAGAATACAAAGAGTCTTTTAAATAAAGCTTCCTTGTTCCAAAAGAGTGTATTCATCACCTCATGCATATCCAGGAGAGGAGTGGACTCGGAATGAAACAACCTGTAATCATTTGTATGGAGATGTTGCCAAACATATTTGTAACCTCAAAGAAGTCTTCATTCATTGGAACAGGGACAACCTCAGAAGAAATGGATTTTCCCAAGGGTACCACTTATTTCTTTTTGGGGTGTTTTTTGTTTTTTGTTTTTTTTAGTGTTAGTACCTTTGTAACCTATTGGACCCAGGGCACTGTGGGAACAGTTTAGAGAGACTCTGCCCTTTACACAGGGAAAAGGAGTCTAAAGGACAGGAGCCTTGTGACAAAAAGGAAAGAAAGAATGAAAGGAAGAAAAGCACAAAAGTGACTCGTGTCCATCTAATGGAGCAGGCGCCTAACGAAGCAATAATTACAACTTTTCCACGGTTCTGTCAGAGGGTCCCGTCACAGGCTGGATTTTGGCACAGGGTTAGTGTGTGAATAAGGAGAAGGGAAGCCCAGGAACACGCGGTAACGTTCGTGACTTGGATTATACTAAAGGCAACATAGGTTGCCTTTGAGTTAGATGAACTATATTCACTGTCTTGACTATGGCGGGCTGTGCTGCTTTCCTCTTTTCGACTTCAAGTTGGAAAGCTATAGGGTTAGTCTTACCTGCCAGAGAGAACAATGGGCTAAGGTGACACAAGCCAGGAGAGATTTCTCGAATAAATGATGCTGTGCTCAATTTACAATGGCTTGGAAACAACAGTAATTGTTATAGGCGGAGAAGGAGACATTCTATAGCCCTGTGCTGAAAAGTCACAAACCTTTTGGGGCTAGCAATAATTCCTGCAGAGGTTCTCAAGTTAAAGTGAAAGTAAAGGACTTAAATCATGAGAGTGATCTCACATGGGTGCAATCTCAAGGGATCAAGCATGTACTTTGGAAAAAATCGTTTCATAAATTTAATTTGGGACCGAATTTAGCAACTTCTTTGGGGGGCCTGGCTGCCCCAGGATACAGTGATGTACTGATCGATCCCTGTTTCTTCATTGTTGAGGCCAGCCGCAAATGAGAATGTTTTTGGAGAAGAAGAATGCAGATACATCCTCTATATGTCATTTCTCGATTGAAAACTTCTCACAGTCTTCTTGTTAAAAATAGTTGTTTAGGGCAATATTGATCACTTGTATTCATTTTCGGATGAGCTCCAAAGCAATTGTAATGGAAGAGCGAAGCCCTCTCTGCAGAGGGTCCTCCTGCCACCTGGGTCTGGGGGTGGCTGCTGCAGAAACTTCTCCTGACGGGGCTACCGGTGCATCTTCACCTCCAGGAAGGACAGTTTTGCAACTGAGCAGATGCTTTACATTAGCAGCTGGACAAGTTATTGGCTGCTTCTTGGCACTTATTTATCAACATTCTTATACCAACTCGGGACACCGACTCTTGAGGCAATGTGAAACATGACGGAATGCCATACTCAGTCGTTATCCTGCAATTTACATTTTACCATAATTAGAAAAGAGGCATCGATGAAGATGCTAGATATAACTCTAATTCTAAATTTCAGTTGAATTTTCAGTTTTCATATTAAGAAAACCATAATTAATCCTTAAAATATGTTTCTGCCTGAACATTGGGAAGACTGGAAAGATAAAATCAGTGTAATAAATTAAATATGTGTGGATATGACACACATATATCTACATATATTATTATATATAGATATAGCTGCAAATAAATGTACATACAGGTATGAAGAAATAGATATGTAGATAGTAGATGTGTAGGATTTTTTTGTCATATATAAACTTTAAATAACTAGAGATTCTATTTCAATTATGTATATTAAGGTCTGTCCAAGTATGTAAAAAGAAAAAAAAATCAGCAACCACTGATTAGTTTTATTTGGGAAATCAATCTTTACTGTAGAGTTCCTTTTCCTTTTTTTAAAGATTTTATTTATTTAATTGACAGAGACAGCAAGAGAGGGAGCACAAGCAGGGGGAGTGGGAGAAGCAGGCCTCCCGCCGAGCAGGGAGCCCGACACGGGGCTCGATCCCAGGACCCTGGGATCATGACCTGAGCCGAAGGCAGTTGCTTAACCAACTGAGCCACCCAGGCACCCCTTTACTGTAGAGTTCCTAAAACTTGGATTAGTTGCTACTTGGTGTACATGTTTGTATGAGTGTTGGTGAAAAATCCTATTCTGACTTAATGCCTGAGCAATTGAAATATATGAGGTTTTAGGTGTGCAAATTTTTATTATAACATTACTATTGGGATAACAATAATACCAGAAACTATAAATGTGAACTGCCTCCTATCGGAGAAGGCACATAACTTTAAACAATCATAATTTTAAAGAGTCACGTGACTCTGAGAGCATATATAAATTTCCCTTGGACCTTTCTTCTAACTTGATGACAAAGAAAGGTAGAGGGTTTTTTGTTGTGTTTTGTTTTTTAAGAAATTCAATAATTAGGCTCAGAAGAACTGCCTATCGTCAGGTAGGTCCTGGACATCCAAAAGGGGAACACTCCAACCCATAGGAAGTACTCTCCACAGTAATCTGAGAATCTACCTGGAAGAAGCACTGAGAGGAAATGAGGAAGACTAATGGAGATGACTGTGGGAGCTTAACATGTGAGTGACTTGTGTAAAGCCGAAGGGAGAAAGGAACCCATATTCTCAATTATCTTCCATCATACAGATGCATGGCCCCCAAATCTTCACATATAACTTTCTAAAGTAGATACCATAAGAAAGAGATAGAACAGGATCATAGGTGCAAAAAGCCACAAACTCCAGAGCTCCATTTTTGCGGGGGAAGGAAAAATCCTGATCCCTTTCTACACTGACAAAACAGCTGGAAATAGCTGAATGTTTTTAATATAGACAATTATCTCAAGTTGTGTTATTAAAATCAATTCCAAGATCATGGTGCCTGGATGACAGAGTCAATTAAGGCTCCAACTCTTGGTTTCAGCTCAGGTCATGATCTTGGGGTCATGAGATGGAGCCCCACATGGAGCCCCACATGGGGAGCTCCCACAGAGTGTGGAGCCTGCTTGAGATTCTCTCTTCCTGTCCCTCGGCCCCTCCCAGTCGTGCTCTCTCGCTCTCTCTCTCTCTCCTTCTAAAATAAATAAATAAATCTTTAAAATCAATTCTGAGATTGGCAAAAGACATTTTATTTTTTTTGATTTAAATTCAATTAACATATAGGGCATTATTAGTTTCAGAGGTAGAGTTCAGATTCATCAGTCTTATATAATACCCAATGCCCATTACGTCAGGTGGCTTCCTTAATGTCCATCACCCAGTCATCCCATCCCCCCACCCCTCTCCCTTCCAGCAACCCAGTTAGTTTCCTATGATTAAGAGTCTCTTGGGCTCCTGGGTGGCTCAGTCGTTAGGCCCCCTGCTTGTGTTCCTGCTCTCCCCACTCTCTCTCTCTGTCAAATAAATAAATAAAATCTTAAAAAAAAAAAAAGAGTCTCTTATAGTTTGTGTCCCTCTCTGATTTCATCTTGTTTTATTTTTCCCTCTCTTCCCCTATGATCCTCCATTCTGTTTCTTAAATTCACATAAGTGAAATCATATGATAATTGTCTTTCTCTGATTGACTTATTTCACTTAGCATAATACCCTCTAGTTCCATCCAGGTCATTGCAAAGGGCAAGATTTCTTTTTTTCTTGATGACTGAGTAATATTCCAGTGTGTGTGTGTGTGTGTGTGTGTGTGTGTGTGTGTGTACACACACACACACACACATCTTCTTCTTCATTTATCTGTTGATGGACATCTGGGCTCTTTCCATAGTTTGGCTATTGTGGACATTGCTGCTATAAACATTGGGGTGCAGGTGCCCCTTTGGATCACTGCATTTATATCTTTGGGGTAAATACCTAGTGGTGCAATTGCTGGGTCATAGGGTAGCTCTATTTTCAACTCTTTGAGGAACCTCCATACTGTTTTCCAGAGTGGCTACACCAGCTTGCATTCCCACCAACAGTGTAAGAGGGTGGGGAAAGACATTTTAAATGCTAAAATCCTAAAATTCTTTTTGGATCTGTTCACTAATTTTCCTAATTAATCATAAGGTTTTTTTAAATAGGAAGCTGAATTTAAACTTAGATGATGAAAATAATGGAAATACCTTTCTGAGGCCAGAAGCACATATACTTTGGAAGCTAGCTACCTCTTATTAATAATACATTCAAATATAGGAAGCATTATAACATGCAAAGTCTTCCAACTAAAAGAGCTTTCCTGTAGATATCTAATTTAGAGACAGTATTGTTAACAATGTTGACATTTAAGTGGCCATAGCTAAAGCGTCGCAAAGAACATTCCATTACAGTAAATGTGAAAACCGACAACTTTTCTTGGTGTTCAGCTTAACAGAATGTAAGTGTGCTGGTTGACGTGTGAAGGTTGAAATAACTAGAAATGACTTTCATAACTAGAAAGTTTACCTGATAATTTGAACAAAAGGGGCTCGTAGAGAAAAGCTTTCAATGCAATGGGACTACAATACGAAGAAGAAATTTATGGTACACCGAGTCTACTTCCCTGAGCTCTGTATCTGAAACCAGCTTTAGCTGTACCAGTCCATATTTTCTCCTTCACAGAACTAGTCTACTTTTAAGACTCCAGCCCTAGTCTGTTACAAGACTAGTCTAATTGGATGCCCCATCAGATTAAACACAACATTTCTATACCTGAGTGGACCATACCATCTACAATGCCCCCTACCCCATTCAGCACCCCCAAAAAGAAAATCCAAACTTCTTTCCCTTTCTGACTTACCTATACTGCATTTGGACCAACCAACAAATACAGTTTTTAATTTTTTGTAGCAACTCACTTCTTACCCTTTTATCCATGACTGTCATTATACTCAAGTCTTACCCAAATTATTGATACTCCTCTCTGAAGTTTTTGTCTCTCTCTCCACTCTAGTCAGCTCTGGAAGCCACTGACAAGTTAATCCCCCAGAACTTCACTTTTAGTTTTGCTAAAAACGCTAAATGTCTATTCACTGCCTCCTAAGCCTGGGAAACAGTGACTCTCCCACAAGCGACTTATTTCCTCTTTCTCCTCATCACCATTGCCTGACCTCAACTCATAAGGCCCTAGTCTCTGAACATGCCAGGCCATTCCCAGCTCTCCTTTACACAGCCCCACTACCTGACCCTTTCCCATCCTCTTTACCGTTAATGTCTCACTCGAATGCTAATTCCTCTATGGATGTTTTACTGACAATGTTAGTTTCATCTGTCTTTTGTCTTGCTTCATACATAAGCTTCATCAGGGCAAGGACCTTGCAATTCAGAAATTACCTTTGGGGCTTCACCCACAGGAATTAATATTTCTAATTTGTCCATTTAATTACAGGAAAACATTTTATACTATTATGATTTCAAAAAGTGGTGAGACCCTAAAAAGTAATGTAAAATGGAATTTTACCAATTAAATCACATATTTAACATAGAGTAGAGACGATTAAAGGAAACTTGTAACAAAACATTTTTAAAATAAAAATAAAATTGTAATATTAATCATTAGCAGATAGATATGTTTGGTTTGTTAGAAATTTAAATATTCACAAATAAGTTTTAAATATTGAGTCATGATTTATAATATTCAACAACTTCATGATTTAAGTTTGAGAGTTAAGCAAGTACTTTATAGCAGAAATTATTATTCATCAGAAATAAATTATGTTTAGGGACACCTGGGTGGCTCAGATGGTTAAGTGTCTGCCTTCGGCTCGGTCATGATCTCAGGGTCCTGGGATCGAGCCCCACATCGGGCTCCCAGCTTGGCGGGGAGTCTGCTTCTCCCTCTCCCTCTGCCTCCCCCCACTGCTTATGCGCTCTCTCTCTCAAATGAATAAATAAAATCTTTAAAAATACATAAATAAATAAATTATATTTAAATTGTGTTTTAAGGATCTTAATGATATATTTAATAATTTTAATACAATTTTAATGATAAAATTTAAAAATTTTAAATACTTAAGCAGATTTTTTTTATTTTGATTTTTTTTAAAAAAAGTTTGTTCAAGAATTACTGGGATAAAAAGTCCTGGGTCATTCCAGTGGCTTAAAAGTCAGGTATAAGATTTTTTTTCGCTTTTCTTTTTTTTTTTTTTTTTTTTTGAGAGGGAGTAGGTGGTGGGTGGGAGAGGGAAAAGGAGAGAGAGAGAGAATCCTCAAGCAGGCTCCATACGAGCGTGGAGCCCATTGCAGGGCTCAATCTCACAACCCTGAGATCATGACCTGAGCCGAAATTGAGTCTGTCACTCAATTGACTGAGCCACCCAGGCGCCCAATACTTAGCAGACTTAAAAAACCTACTTTCAAATGCATTATGTAAGTGGGCCTTTATAACATTTTAAGATGTTTATGAATGGCATTCCCATTTTAGAGATGAAAGAACTAAGATCAAAGAATCACATATATCCATAAACTAATTTGATTCTCAACATTGAAGGGAGGTTTCTCTTATTTTTTTAGTTTTGTGATTTAATTGGTAAAATTCCACTGAACCTGTGGGAAGTTATATTATGTGTCCACAGTCACTAAGTTGCCAAGTAGCATATTTGTGATTTATAAATCCCAGGCTGTCCAATTCCAAAGTCTCTGTCTTTCCATAGTTCTTCCAACATGTACCATGATATAGCACAAAGAATACATACCATGACTGGGAATAAAAATATTTTTTACTGGGGCGCCTGGGTGGTGCAGTCAGTTGAACCTAGTATTCTTTGTTTGGGCTCAGGTTGTGCTTCCAGGGTCTTGAGATCAAGCCCTGCCTGGGGCTCCCAGCTCAGCGTGAAGTCTGCTTAAGACTTTCTCTCCCTCTCCCTCTACTTCTCCACCCCGTGCCTCCATTCTCTTTCCCTCCTAAAATACATAAATTAAAAAAATAAAAATTTTTTTGAGAATCTACTAAATATATCAAACTTCATCATTTATCTTAATGATAATCCTTACAAGTAGTTTTATTTTTTTTTTAAAGATTTTATTTATGTATTTGAGAGAGACAGACAGTGACAGAGATAGCTAGAGAAAGCACAAGCAGGGAGGAGAGAGGGAAACAGGCTCTCGCGGAGCAGGGAGCCGGACGCGGCGCTCGATCCCAGGACCCTGGGATCACGATCTGAGCTGAAGGCAGACGCTTAACAGACTGAGCCACCCAGGCTCCCCACAAGTAGTTTTATTTAGAATATGACTTTCTAATGGTGCTTAATGTATGGCAGGCATTACATTAGCAGAGCGGGATAAAAGTTTGAGAACACAGATGACAAAACAGAGGACAATAGTGTAATCACACTACTAATAAGTGGGAGAAAGGATTTGAAACTACATTATAAGAATCCAAAGAAATAAAAAAAAAAAAGAACCCAAAGAAATATTCACACAAAATCTTCCTTCTAACTTTAATTGTTGCCAAAAGAAAATATAAAATCCACATCTATTTCATAACTTTGCTGGATTTTCTCACAAGTATAATTTTCATGATTTTTTTTCATGAGCCAATTATAAATTATGAGCCTATAAAGCTTTGATTCTCCATTAAATACTATGTTGGGAATGTAATAATTGGATTCTCTTTCCTCTCTTGACTATTCCAGGACCAGCTAGCTGTTCTGGTATTGAAAATTATTCTTTGTTGTCTAAACTTTTTTTGCATATAACTTCAATTATGTTATCATTCAAAGTTATTATGGTTTAACCACACTGGATTTTATATTACTATATTAGTTATAGAAAGGAACATCATTCTGTACGTAAAGTACTTGAGTTAGAGAGCACAATACATAAAGAAGAAAAAGCATTTCTTTTGCCCTTTTGCTAACTTTCTTGGCACCCAGTTTAAATACGAGAAAGTTGAATTATGTTGGAGTGCCTCTTTCCCCAGTAAGATATATTTTATGAAAGCAATCTCTATGGTTAGATCACATTATATACTTTATACACACACGCGTATGTATATATCTCCTAAATAACCAGAAAATAGTTGTATATGTGTGAAAAGAAATAACAGTTAAGAGAAAAATATCTTGAATTATAATCCTGATTCTATTAAAAACTTACTGCATGACCTTAAGCAAGAAAACTCTGAGCCTCAGTTTCCCTTTTTTATAAGATGGCATTAACTTCTTCCTATGTGAAAGTGTGAGGTGTCCACCTTAAAAATAAACCTTAATACTAGGAAATCCACCATGCCACTTTAGAAAGAGCACCATATAACAGGTCAGTTTATATCGGTCTTCTAGTTAAGTTAGACACAGCTGAGGAGCTAAAGAAGCAATGAAGAGGCCAAGGCAGGAAATGCTCTTTCCAGATCTTTCTACACCTCATTAAATGATCTTGGGAAGGTTATTTAGATTTTCTCTGTCCAGGCATGTCCTTCTGTACTATCAGGGAGCTACCAGAATTTTTGTTTCTTTCTTTCGTTCTTTCTTTTCTCTTTTTTCTCTTTCCTTTCTTTTCTCTTCCTTCCTTCCTTTTTCTTTCTCTTTCTTTCTTTCTTTTTTAATTCTCCCAAGCCTGAAAAAATGAACCACCTCGAAAAGCTCCAAATAGTCTCATCAGTAATTTTACAATAATTAAAATCAAGTGATAAATTCTTTCTTTCTTTTTCTTTCTTTCTTACTTTCTTTCACATTTCATTGGCTATAAAGCCTAGAGTAAACAAAATCAACTCAACTCAGTGAGAAATTTTAAAAAATCAAATTGGCCAGTTTATATTAATGACACAATTAATTTGCTGACTTATATTTGCATTTTTTATTCCCTTCTTCCAACCTACTTTTCCAAAGCCAGACCTTCCACTAACAGCAGATGCCTCTGTTACTCGTGCTTCCGTCTTGACCATTTCCATGTACATTGGCCTGACAACTGCCAGCATCTCTTCCCCCGAGGGCTTTCCTGGCCAGTAAGGCCTGTTCTTCCTTCGGTTGCAGCAGATTGGAAATGCCTAAGAATTAATGGCCCTCCTGCGTAGGCCTCATCCACGGCTGTACAAACGCCTGAGCCCTCTCTGAGGCAGGAGTTCTATATATCTCCCAGAGTCCTCTAGCGGATTAACGCCCAGTTGCCCCCACACGCTTTTTGAATGCCTTCCTTTCCCTGCCCCACTTTCCCACTTCCCTAGACTATTTTCTGGGACCTGCCAAAGAAACTATTTCTGGGTTATTCTCATCCAAAAAGATGAAGATCCTAAGGTTTTGTGGTACCAGAGGTCACCAGGAGCTCCCCAATATGACCCACCGCCTTGATATACATCTCAAACATTGCTGCCAGACTCCTGTTTCTACAGCACAAATATGATTGGATAACTTCTCTGCTTATTTTTTTTTAGGTTGAAGTTCAAACTCCTCAGCATGATATAAAAGACCTATAGAAATCTAATACTTGCCTAATCCTCCAGACTATCCTCCTTTTTTGTCCTATGGTGGAAGTAGAGTACACCAGGGAGACAATATTTATTGGGCACATACTATACTAGTGAATTATATGTGTTATATGATCATTGCACAAACCTACAAGGACAAAATTATTAATTTCCATTTTGCAGATGAGGAAATTGTCAGCAAAATAACCGACTGAACTCAGTCACTCTGCCTCTGACCATCCAAGCCTTTATTCAAATTCAAGTCTAAATGATTCCTAAACCCTTCCCATTCTGTGGCCTCCTCACTTGGGGTGACCACACATCCTGATTTACCTGGGACAGTGCCTGTTTATTCCTGTTGACCCAGAGCAATTATGAAAAGCATTCATTTTCACTTTCAAAAGCTATCATCCTGGTTTTATGGGTGACTTATATGGTCCCTCTGGCCATAGTCTAAATCCACCATGCTATCAGCTGTTTCTGGAATGCACTATATGCATGATTCCATTTCCTGCTGTGTGTTGTTCCTTCTGCCTAAAATGTCCCTTCTTTCCCTTCTCCTGGAAAAAATATGTCCAGTGCTCAGGACTCTGCTCGTCTTTGTTGTCTCTGGGATCTTTCCATTTTCCTAGCTACAGGCAAGGGGTTTGATACACTCCTCTGTGGTCCTCATACCCCATATTTACTATTATTCTATTACAGTTCTTTGAATATTTGTCAGTCTTCTCTACCAGCCTGTGAATTTCTTAACATTTGGGTTGTACCTTCATTATCTCTGTATATCCACAGTGCCTATATTTTCCCATGGCTCAGCAGATGCTTATTAAATATTTGTTGAATTATTGGATAAATGACATAATAAAATTAGAAAAATCTAGCCATCAGCAGAAATTATTGTAAGAAGTAGAAATGGGATCTTTCAAAAGGAGCAGGTTTATACTAGCTAGCCCTGACTTTACCTGGAGACTGCTTAATTCTGAGCAAGTGTTTAGAGAGCCTCTCATCTGGCATCAGCATTCCTACCCAGGGTGTTCTATTTCTATCCTGTGCCTCAGGCTCCATTTAAGTATTTTCCTGTCCTCTCTTATCCTGGTTAGGAGTCAACCTGTCTGGGTTAGACTCCTTGCTCCACCATTTCCTACCTAGACTACGTGAAACCTTCAAGTTTCTTTCCCAAAAGGAAAAGTGCCTCGGTGTTAATGGGTGCTGCCTAAGAGAGAGAAGGAGGAAGGTCATTTAGAAAACCTGAGAAGATGCACCAGATTTGTGTCCAATATACTAACTCTCTAGGCTCCAAAGTAAAAGGCTGCACTGATGCTCTTTGCATCAAAACTCATGACCAGTAGGTTATTCTCTAGGATTCTTTAGTCTCCTAATCTAGCCAAATGAATTATATGCTTGTTAAGAAAGTTGTTGATTCTTAAAATTTTCTACCACCCATACATGTTATTAGAATTACAAAATTTAATTAAATACCACATAAACTGATAAATATGAGTGTGAAAATGACAGGTGTTTGTATGAAAACTAAGGAGAGTTAAAGACAATAAAGGTAAGTCTCTGTAAAAAGTGTTGTCAAAATATGTTGCGTTATTTGTTTCAGAAGATAGCAGGAGAGGAAGAATGAAGGGGAGTAAGTCAGAGGGGGAGACGAACCAGGAGAGACGATGGACTCTGAGAAACAAACTGAGGGTTCTAGAGGGGAGGAGGGTAGGGGGATGGGTTAGCCTGGTGATGGGTATTAAAGAGGGCACATTCTGCATGGAGCACTGGGTGTTATGAACAAACAATGAATCATGGAACACTACATCAAAACAAATGATGTAATATATGGTGATTAACTTAACAATAAAAAATTTAAAAAAAAGTGTTGTCAAAGTAGGCTTATATTTTTAAGTGTCTGTTTTTTTTTAATTGAAGTGTAGTTGACATACAATGTTATATTAATTTCAGGTGTAAAACACAGTGATTTGACTGTTAATTCTATACATTACATAATGCTCACGATCATATGTGTAGTTACCATCTGTCACCATACAAGTTATCACAGTATTATTGCCTGTATTTCCTATGCTGTGTTTTCATCCTCATGACTTATTTTATAACTGGAAGTTTGTACTTCTCAATCCCCTTCACCTAAACCCTAAAATAGGCTTATTAAGAGAGACAACTATAAAGTATTTGCAAGGGGCAATGTAAAAAGCCTGAAGATTCTGCACTCAGATTGCTTCTCCTGTGTCTGCACATTCTTGCTCAAAGGAAAATCACATATAAAGTATGATCTATGTGGTAATGAGTGAAAGACAGTATGGAATTCCATTTGGCAAATTCATAATCAAAGAAAAGCCCTTGGCTAACAACAACAAAAATATTGTTTTATATATATCTACTTATTATAAACTAAAAAGAATTTTTAGACTTATATATGCAGTCTAAGCTTCTTTGTTTTAACCACCTTTTTTGATTTACCAACTATAACCAGATGGTCTTGATTATGCTGCAGTAACAAACAACCCTCAAGTCTCAGTGATTAACACAACAAACTTTATTTCTTGCTCATCCTTAGTCTGCAGGTCCTGGAAACCCATCCTCTGTGGATGACCGCCTGAAGCACTTACCATATGAAACATGTACTCTCCTAGGTCAACAGAAAAAGGAAGAGAAAATGCAGAGTACTGCACAGGCTCTTTAATGCCACCTACGAGTGGTGCCCTTCTCTTCTGCACATTAGCCAAGCAAGCCACATAACTGCATCTAAATTCAAGGACGTGGAAAAGCGTAATGCTCCCATGTGCCAGAAGGGGAGGAGAATTGGAAATACTGGTGAGCAGCAGGGATGTCCACCACACCAACCTACTATTGTACCTAGCATGTAAAATAGGAGCACCTCTGCTTGATTAAATGAAGGATTTTGAGGCAGAGAAAGAAATCAGTTTTTCTTTAAATAATTAAAATAAATACTTAAAATTGATAGCTTAGTGATTATATTTTCAAGGCTATTCTTTATTTCTGAGAACTCATAACCAATTAAAGTAATTCTAGAGAAGACTTTTAAATAATACTTAAGTCATGAGAGGCCCAAAGTTTAATTCAGTCCACATAATTTATTCTGTCATCAAAATGTAAAATATATTCCCCTAATCATGCATTCTGCTTTTATATCTAAAAAGTAAAGAATATTAATACGTTAAAAACCTCATACCAAAAAAAAAAAAATCCATATAGTATCAGTTCACTACCAATACAGTGGAATCATTAAAAGACCTAAGATGCAGAAAGTTCAATTTAAAAATATTTTGAATTTCAAAAATGATTTAAAAAATCATCCAATAATCCTTAACATTTTTCTTTTCTTCTTCTTCCCCTTCTTCTTCCTCTCTCTCTTTTTTTTGCATTATTATCTCATTTTATTTCATTTTATAACTACATTTTCAATGTCAATTTTAAAAGGGCAGCTGCATTTAGTGTAGATATTGTATTTCATTTTTTCATTTTAAAATACAGTATATCATAGAAATATATCTAACTTTTTGAACTTTTTAATTTTAATTACAGCAAACATACAGTGTTATATTAGTTTCAGGTGTACATTAGAGTGAATCAACAATTCTATACCTTATTTAGTGCTCATCATGATAAGTGTACTCTTTTTTTACCCCTAAATCAATATAGCTTTTATTGCATCTTTAAAATATCACAAGTAACTCTGAAAAATCATCTGGCATCTTGCTGTTTCTGTAACTGGAAAACTTAGATCTTATTCATCAGCCTGCAGAACTGTTCCTTTTTCAGAAACATAGATACTATCCAAAAACTTTCTGATATCCTTGTTTTTCACTGTTGTGGCTTCCTGAATCAAAGCAGCTGAGTTTGATACAAGTTAAATGTCATTTCCTTCAAGAATTAACTCATCTTTCTGGGCTTGAGATACTGAACAAGCAATACCTGGCCTCATCTGAACACTGCAGATATATTTTTCACCCCAGAAATTTGGATTTCACAAGAGAATTATTCTCCTGAATAACAACACTGATGGGGAAGTGAGCATGCACAGACCTCATCTTGTAATGGAAGCCCATTGTAACACCCTTGACTGTGTTCTGTACATGACTACAGATAGTGCGAGCAGTAGCCAATTTTTTTCTAGTTCCCCACCATTTGTCAACTCAGAGGCTCTTCTTTTTCTTTCCAAGGAGACGGAGTTCTATGTTGATGTGATTGAAGTCCCATCAGGGTACCTCTGGGGCCCTTCACAATAACAGTAGGTCCCTTAAGAGTGATGTTGGCACTTTCTGGAATGTCGACAGTCTGCGGAGAATGGTGTGCATTCTTGAAATAGATGCGGCAAAAACAATGTATAATCTTAATCTCCTTCACCTGTTTCACCCATCCCTCCACCCACCTCCCCTCTTGTAACCATCAGCTTGATCTCTGTAATTGAGTCTGCTTCTTAATTTCTCTCTTTGTCCCTTTCTCCATTTGTTTTGTCTCTTAAATTCCATGTATTGAGTGAAATCATAGGATATTTGTCTTTCTCTGACTGACTTGTGTCACTTAGCATTATACTCTCTAGCTCTATCCATGTTGCAAATAGCAAGATTTCATTCTTTTTTGAGGTTGAATAATATTCCATTGTTTCTATATATATCTTTATTCATTTATCTATTGATGGACACTTGAGTTGCTTCCATAATTTGGTTATTAGAAATAATGCTGCAATGAACAAAGGGTTCATGTATTTTTTTTAATTAAAAAAATTTTATTGTTATGTTAATCACCATACATCATTAGTTTTTGATGTAGTGTTCCATGATTCATTGTTTGTGTATATGCCTGTATGCTTTTAAATTAGTGGTTTTGTATTCCTTGGGTAAATACCCAGTAGTAGGATTACCGGATTGTAGGGTAGTTCTATTTTTAATTTTTTTAGGAACCTCCATACTGTTTTCCATCTGGCTGTACCAGTTTGCATTCCTACCGACAGTGCCTGAGGGTTCCTTTTTCTCCACATCCTTGTCAATGCTTGTTCCTTGTGTTATTGGTTTTAGCCATTAGGCGTAAGGTGATATCTAATTGTGGTTTTGACTTGCATTTTCCTGATGGTGATTGATGCTGAGCATCTTTTCATGTTTCTGTTGGCCATCTAGATGTCTTCTTTGGAGAAATGTCTGTTAATGTCTTCTGTTCATATTTTAATTTGATTATTTGTTTTTTGGGTGTTGAGTTTTATAAGTTCTCTATTGATTTTGGATACTAACCTTCTATTGGGTATGTCATTTGCAAATATCTTCTCCAATTCAGTATGTTTTCTTTTAGTTTTGTGGATTGTTTCCTTTGCTGCACAGAAGTTTTTTATTTTGATATAGGCCCAATAGTTTATTCTTGCTTTTATTTCCCTTGCTTCAAGAGATATATCTAGAAAAATGTTGCTATGGCTGATGTCAGAGAAATTACTGCCTATGCTCTGTTCTAGGACTTTTATGATTTCAGGTCTCACATTTAGGTCTTTAATCCATTTTGAGTTTATTTGTGTGTATGGTGAATGAAAGTGGTCCAGTTTTCCCAATACCGTTTGTTTGGGAGACTGTTTTTTTCTCTTTGCTTATTCTTGCTTCTTTTGTTGAAGATTAATTGGCCATATAATTGTGGGTTTCTGGGCTTTCTATCCTGTTCCATTGATCTATGTGTCTATTTTTGTGCCAGTACCATACTGTTTTGAGTACTACACTTTGTAGTATAACTTGACATTAGGAATTGTGATGTCTCTAGCTTTGTTTTTCTTTTTCAAGATTGTTTTGGCTGTTCAGGGTGTTTTGTGGTTCCATACAAAAATTTTAGGATTGTTTTTTCTAGTTCTATGAAAAATGCTACTGGTATTTTGATAGGAATTGCATTAAATCTGTAGATTGCATTGGGTAGTATAACATCTTTTAACAATATTTGATCTTTCAATCCATGAGCATGGAATATCTTTCTATGTGTGTCATCTTTGATGTCTTTCAACAATGTCTTATAGTTTTCAGAGTACAGGTGTTTCATCTCCTTGGATAAGTGTATTGTCAGGCATTTTATTATTTTTGGTGCAATTATAAATGGGATTGCTTTCTTAATTTCTCTGTTGCTTCATTATTTATGAATAGAGATGCAATGGATTTTTATACATTGATTTTGTATCCTGTGATTTATTAAATTCACTTATTAGTTCTAGTAGTTTTTTTGATGGAGTCTTCAGGGTTTTCTATATATCTTATCATGTCATCTACAGACAGTGAAAGTTTTACTTTTTCCTTACCAATTTGAATGCCTTTTATTCCTTTTTCTTGTCTGATTGCTATGGCTAGGACTTGCAGGACTATGTTGAATAAAAGTGGTGAATGGACATCCTTGTCCTGTTCCTGATCTTAGGGGGAAAGCTCTGTTTTTCACCAAGGAGTATGATGTTAGCTGTCGGTTTTCCAAACATGGCCTTTATTATGTTGAGGTATGTTCCCTTTAAACCCACTTTGTTGGGGGTTTTTATCATGAATGGATGTTGTACTTTGTCAAATACTTTTTCTGCATCTATTGAAATGATCATATGGTTTTCATCCTTTCTCTAACTGATGTGATGTATTGCATTGATTGATTTGCAAATACTGAATCACACTTTCATCCCAGGAATAAAGCCCACTTGATCATAGTGAATGATTTTTAAATGTTTTTGTTTTGTTTTGTTTTTTAAATGTTTTGTTGGATTCAGTTTGCTAGTATTTTGTTGTGGATTTTTGCATCTATGTTCATCAGAGATACTGGCCTGTAGTTCTTTTTTCATAGTGTTTATCTGGTTTTGGTATCAGAGTAACGCAGGCTCATAGAATGAATTTGGAGATTTTCCTTCCTCTTCTATTATTTTTTGGAATAGTTTGAGAAGAGTAGGTATTAACTTTTCTTTAAATGTTTGGTAGAATTCACTTGTGAAGCCATCTGGTCCTGGACTTTTGTTTGTTGGGAGTTTTTGGATTATTGATTTAATTTCATTGGTGGCAACTGGTCTGTTCAAATTTTCTATTTCTTCCTGATTCAATTTTGGGAGGTTATATGTTTCTAGGAATTTATCCATTTCTTCCAGGTTGTCCAATTTTTTAGCATATGAGTTTTCATAATATTCTCTTGCAATTTTTTGTGTTTCTGTGGTATTGGTTGTTATTTCTCCTCTTTCATTTCTGATTTTATTTGATTCCTCTCTTTTTTTGATGAGTCTCGCTAAAGGTTTATCAATTTTGTTGATTTTTTTCAAAGAACCAGCTCCTGGTTTCATTAACCTGTTCTATTGGTTTTTTTAGGGGTGTTAAAGTCTGCTACTATTATTATATTACTATTAATTACCACTTGTATGTTTGTTATTAACTACTTTAAGTATTTGGGTGCTCCCACCTTGGATACATAAATATTTACAAGTGTTATATTTTCTTGTTGGATTTTCCCCTTAATGATTATATAGTGTCCTTCTTTGTCTCTTGTTACAGTCTGTTTTTTAAAGTCTATTTTGTCCGATCCAAGTATTGCTACTCCGGCTTTCTTTTCACACCCATGTACATGATAACTGCTTCTCTAGCCCTTCACTTTCAATCTGCATGTGACTTTAGATGTGAAATGAGTCCCTTGTAGGCAGCATATGGGTGGGTCTTGTTTTTTATCCATTCTATCACCCTATGTCTTTTGATTAGAGCATTTAGTCCATTTACATTCAAAGTAATTATTGATAGATATGTTTTTATTGTCATTTTGTTAGTTGTTTTTTGTTGTCTTCTCACAGTTAGTTGGCTTTCTTTAGTGATATACTTGAATTCCTTTCTTTTGATTTTTTGTGTATCTGTTACTGGTTTTTGATTTGTGGTTACCGTTTGTTTTGTATAGAATATCTTCTGCATATAGCAGTCTATATTATGTTGATGGTCACAAGTTTGAATCCATTCTTTACTCCTCTCCTCTCCTTGCTTTAGGAATATGGTGCCATACTTTACATCCTTTTATTTTGTGAGTCCCCTGACAGCTTTAGTCTAACAACTGGGTCACTAGTGAGCTAGGAAATGAGAAGGGGGTGTCATTTGTTGGCCATTTTCTTCTCAATACAATGCCTCGCTTACCTGATGGACAGCTTATTAGAAATAGTGATACCTTCAAATTTTTATTTTTGTCTTTAGAAAGATTAATAAATTATGCGTTTATCTAACTTCTAAAATTTTCGTGACTAATTGGCATACTTTTCAATCTGTAATATTTTTTGAGTCATTAGTGAAAACTTATACAAACTATTATAGTATTAAAAAAAGATGAGGTCTAAATAGACCTCATATTTAGAATACTAAAGATATACCATCCACCTTTTCTTTTCCTTTAGTCTGAGCAGCACCCAAGTGAGGTATGGGGCAGGAGAGGTAGAAGTTATAGTTGGAAAGAGCTTCTCCAGTAATTCTGATAACTCTCCCACCAGCACACCCCCACCACCAGCTAAGGACCTGTGGGCAGGAGGGAAGTCACAGCCTTTGGGGAGAATTCTGCTGGACTGTTTACTAACTCTACCATTACCTGGAGCTAATTCCCTAACTCTTAACCTCAGCTCCGTGTGATAAACAATTTCTCTCCTAGTGTTATTTTGAAGGTTAAATAAGATAATAACCATAAAGAGTGTTAATGCTGTGTTTACATACAAACTGGTTTGGAACCTCATATTGAGGTCAGTGTAACAAGTTACCATCAAGATCATTAAAAATAATAATCAGCAATTAAATTCAATACTTAAAAATAACAAGAACAAAACACCTACTGTGTGTTTAGAATTTATACCCACATGTCTACTATTTAATTTCCATTAAGTTAAACTTCTTTCTTATCCTTTTTGCTTATTTTCCTCAAACTTCTAGAAAAGTTGTTTATAAATAGTCACTACTCATTGGTGGGTAATGAAATAAATGTAGTGGGTTCTAACTAGTATTTTTAAATGAAATAAGTACAACAGGCCAGATGTGAAACAGTCAAAACACATCACATGATTTCTTAGCAAGAACTGTGTACATTGCAATAAATGGGTCATGACATAAAATATATTTCTCACTATATATTTTTTTAAAAGTTTGTAAAATACTACTCTAGAGCAAGCCTAAATGAAATCTGGTACATTCCCTACTATCAGATAGATCTCCTTTTATTCATCACTTCTTTAATTAAGAATAAAATATAAAATGCTTGAGCCATCTATCAAGCCAAGTTTTTTGTTAGTAACTCATATCATTAAATATTGTTTAGAATGATTCCTACATAGCCGGTATCTCAAGTAAAGCCAAGTGTCCATGATGTAGGACAAGAAGTCGCCTGCAGTTCACCCCAAGTGACAGCTGCTGAGAGGCAGGTCAGTGATGTCACCCATACAGCGCCACCTGCGCAGCGCCACAGCACTGGAGCGGATGGGGGAATCCAGTTAGATTTATGCTCCTCAAAGGAGGGACTTGTCTCACCGACATGGCTTTAAAATATCTATATCCCATCAAGGACAGAATATAGCACAAGAGGAGAGAAACAACTTGTCACAAAGACCAGAGGCACAGAGACTCTATGCACGGCAAAGTGAGTCCTGAGGCAATAAAACCTTCCTGGTTGTGCCTTCCCATCTGGGACAGGGCACCAACCCAGGGTCCACACTTTGGGCCAGCAGAGAAACACTGCCCTGAAAGACATGTAAGTAGAGACAGATCACAGAAGCATCACACAATCTTTCTAGATCATTTACATTATCATTCAGTCATCCATAGTTCTCATTCAGGTGTTTCGTCATGGAATCAAAAAATGACATTTTTATAACAAGGATTTGAAAAATGCCATTTTTGTAACAAATCTCTCTACACGCAATAAATGGCTCATCCTGCACTGATTAAATCAAAATTCTGACACCCAATATGGACTAACTGAGACTAGCAGCCCCCTTTCAAATCCTGCCTCAGTGAGCCTAATGTCTGCATGGCTGTGCTACCCACTGAGCACACATATAAAGGCGCTACCCGACAAGAAGCCTTTCTGGTTCATCACTGCACCACAGGACGCCAGGAAGGCAGTCATAGGCTGTGACAAATTTAATACCCAATTACTTGCATTTTCTGTACTAGGATTTCATTTGGTGACATCACTGGATACAACTGAACTTCAAATTTGTGTGACATTTTTGCGGGTGTTGCTTTTCACCAAAAATATTATTTTACATAGTTTAGCCACAGTGCAGGGTTTTAGGTCTAGAACTAAACCTTGGGAAATCTAATGAGGTTGAAAAGAAAAGTGAAAGTTAATGGCCGCGGCTTTAACAAAGCCTCGTCTTCCCTCAGGCTGTAAAGAGTCAGTAACTGAGTTCAGTAACTGAAAATTAAATTATAAGAAAATGCCACCTCTGCAGCTACTGCTACCTTTAGCATTAACGGTAATATGGAACGGGGTGGGAGTGGGGGTTCTGCTGAATAGAGCCATTGGGAAACTTTCAGCGCTCAAAATGGGATGGAAATCTGCTCTTACACTGTGTTACAAGATTCCATTGGGTTGTATTTTGCTGTCGATCTTCCTTTGCCCTCATACCCATATCCTTGTAGTGTTTCCTCTTCTCTTCCTTCTATCATTTTTTTCTGTTACTCAGTGTTAATGTCCACTTTCTCCTCTCTCCTACTTCCTTATTTCTCTTCTCAACAATTTGGTTGTTTTTCCTCCCCTCCCATATTTACATCATACAAGAATAATTTAACCACTGTCAAGGTTCTTGTGATTTGCCCTGTTCAGAATCTGAGAGAAAACAGCTCAGGATTCTTCAGTGCTGGAAAAGCATAAGGCTTTTGATTTTATCTGGTCATATCAAATGAACAGGAACCACAATCTGGGGATGGTATTATCAGGTCCGATGATAAGGGTGAGGAGGAAGAACTTATGGGCAGTGGCCCATATTTTTTTTAAAAGGCAGGGGCAGGGGCAAAGAAAGGAAAACAAATTAGACCTTATCAGGATCCCTCCCATTCTTCTAATAAGCATCTCTGAAAAACAAACAAGCAAGGGTGTCAATGTGGCCAAAAATCAGCGATACTTTAGTATAATAAGATAGTACTGCCACTCCTTTACTTCTAAACAAATTACTAAAAAACCTAACTATATTATACAGCAATAAAGAGATAAAGGCTATTTTATCATAATTTGATTATGCTACAAAGCACTGTGCATAGCAATTCGTGGATCTAATTTTAGTTGTAATAATCTCTTGCCCTGTTATGTAAATGGGAAAAAACTTTCTACAGGCTTCAGATAGAGATAAGCTTCGAGTCGAAAGCATGCAAAAGCCATGGTTCAATTACTCTAAAGTGATCTGCATCATACCTTACAGTACATCTCTCTGACTTTGCACAAAAGCTAGTATCTGCTGCAAATTAACCATCCTTTTCTAAATGCCTACAGACGCCCTCTAGTTTACGGATTCAAATTAAGCTCAAGTCTCACAACTACAAAATAATGGGGGCATTTAAAAATTTCTCAAAATACTTTCTCCTTTCATGACTTCCCCCCAGTTTTTGCCCTTACTTTTCACGAAAGGACACATTCAACTTGACGGCAAATACACATCAGTTCTCACTTCTTGTTCTGTGGGCCCCACCATTCTGCAAAAGGATTAACCACCAGAACTGTTCCATTCCACCTATGTCTCTGCAGGCCACAGAGATTCAAGTTCTGGCCCCTGAGTGGACCTAACTCGGACCCAACTTTGCACTTCAGAATGCAAGAATCTCGAGAGGAAGAAGGAGAACACTGCACCCGTCCTTATTTGCCAGGGCTCCTCATTTGCTCTTTGAAATGCAACTTATAAGAATCCAAAATTTAGCTACCCTCAGGAGGGGCCGGGCCTGGGGGACAGCAGGAACCACCCACTGGAACTATCAGGCTTCCCCCTTCACTAGCCCTTTTCCTTAATCTCCCTATGGTGTAGCTTTATTGGCTCTTACTGTAGACTTATTTGCACACTATGGAAGACATGGTGTGGACCACCATCAACACTTCTCCCATGGCTTTGCTATGTGGGAAGACATGGTGATGCAGGCATAAGATATCCTGGGGAAGGACCCTTCTTGGCCCTGCTTGAGTCAGATGCTCTTTTCCCATGGGCCCACCCCCAACCATGATGGGGAAAATTGTTTTGTAACTAGTGGTCCTCACTAAGACTGATCCAAGCGGGATTACAGCATATGTCCATTCTGCATGGGCTGTGGCTTTCTTGGTTTGCATGAAGGCTGGAAGAGAAGAAAAACAATGAAAGGTTAGATACTGATGTTTGATGCCAAGCACATCTTTTTCAACTTTTTCCTATTCAATTTAAAAATTACTGCTATTTCCAAAATTATCACTTTATTCCAGGATTCTATACCTATATTGTCGTCACAGGGGGAAAAATATATGCATGTGTGTGTGTGTGTGTGTATACACATACATATTTATACGTACATATAAATTATTACACATATATGTATATCCTTTTCAACACTGACCTTCATTGTTCAAGAGATTAAATATTTCTAGAGAATGGCCAGGCTGGGTCATGATGCCTACTGTTGATTAAATTAGAACTGTTATATCTAAACAACACATGAGAGAATGTAGAATGCCTATGGCATAGGTTTTCTATTGTTCTATTTTTTTGAATTTATAGATGTTACTTCTTTAAAATCTCTCCTCACCCAAACTACCTCACCCACTTTACTCTCACCTCAAGTAATAATTTACAATAGCAAACCTTTGCTAAATTCTCTGTACTATCTTTTCTCTTTATATATTAGAATTAATCACAAAATTGAAATCCAAAACAAGGGATTCTACATAATTTTTTGGAATATAAAAAAGTTATTCAACCCAAACTGCATACATTTTTCTTCTATTCCCCCCAAAATTTCTATTGTACTTTTCCAAATTTTTTTCCGCATAGCTCTTCAAATACATCGTTATTACAAGGAGTGTTGTGATAAGGGAGAATGAGCTTTAATTCAAGTCTTTATTAGGTTACCTACTGGCATTGGCTAAGTCATTTAATGTTTCTTGGACCGTTTCTTTCCCTATGCCATAATATAACATGTGGAGATCCTTGGTAAACTGTAAAGTAACATATAAAAATAACATAAAAAGGTACTGTATCAATCAAGATTCAACCAGAGAAACAGAACCAGTATATAAGTTTTTATATGTATTTCATATTTTGTATATATATTTATATAATTATACTACATAAACACACATACATACATGTTGATACATATATATATGGACAGACATATACCTGTGTGTGTGTGCGGACTTATTACAGGGAAATCCTGGCTAAGCAGGCTCTGCAAGACTGTCTCTATATCAAATGCCAAAGCCCAGGGTACACAGGCAGGCAGGAGTGATGATTACAAAGAGGCTGAAATCCAACAAATATAGACTAAAACATCCATTCTTGTTGCCTCTGACCTTGGTGACAAGGGTATTCTGCAGAATCAGGGGCTCTAACCATGGAGCTAAACACATGCTGGCTCGGGAGTCAGAGAAACTGAAGGAAGATCAGGGAAAAGGGAAGGCATTGGTAAGCCCAGCTGCTGCTGCAGTCCCACAGGTAAATGTAGAACTATCTTACAGTTTTCCTTCCTCTCTGCCACCTGGAGTCTCTGCACCTCAAGGATGGCCCAGCCCCTCTTTAAAGGACTTCCACCAGATGACGTCAGTACCACCCAGGGTTCTGACTTATGATTCTAATCATAAGCGTTCTCCTTTATGATTAACTCAAAAAGAACTGATGTGGGGCTTTAATTACATCTGGAAACTCCTTCAACATAACACCTAAACTAGTATTTGACAGAATACCTGGAAGAAGGTGTGCACATGCTACAAAATGGCTGCTGCCTTCCTTGAGCTTTCCAACTCTTGTGAGAAAATCTTCCTTGAAGCCCACGTGAACCAGAAGCAAACTAAAAAGGGAATTCTGGAGAAGGAAGTTAAATCAAGATGACACATTACAAAGCCATTTCACAATCAATAAAAATAATCTCTATCCTAGAAGATAAATATAAGTAGCCTACTATACAAATGCCAAAGATGATGCAAGAGGTCATTCTCTGTTCTTGTTTTTCCCTCCTCTTTCTGCTCACACCTAGACCTAACCTCATGCACCCATTCTTCCTGATAAGCAGCACATCTCTGTGGTTAACTGGTCTCAGGTGGAAGGAGTACACATCGAGGGGGCCTTGCCTTGCTCTTCTTCTCCCTGCTCCCAGCCTATCCTGAGCTCTTCATCATTAGAAATGTAGTCACCCAGTTATGACCTAGTTGTGAACATAAAATATAAAACATCACCACATCACTACGTTTTGCTTTCATTTTAGACAAGGTATGCTTTTCCTCCTCCTTTAGAAGTCAGCCTGGGCCCTCTGCCTATGTTCTTGCAGTGCCTTTCTCACCGTAGGCTTGGCTTTGAGAAACAAGTTAAATATGTATTTGTAAACACATTCTCTTCTACTGTTTCTTTCTTCACTCTTCTGAATTGTAAGGAGTATACAGGTCAAAGCACTGTAAGGATGGGGCTATTTGGGGAATTTGTTTTCAATGCAGTCACAAAATAAATTCCTTAACTAGACCCTTGGGTATATCTTGATAATTCATGGTTACTAGTGGAAGAAACTTTTGACTCTATGGGTTCCCAGGATCCTGACTAAAATGAAGTTTGATTTATTGTCCATTATATCTCTAGTACTGAGGGTCATTCTCACAAATTATAGCTTCAAGCCTTCACCAAATAGCTCCCAAACCTGTATTTGAGGAGACAACAAAGGCTTCATCAGTACCTCCACATTGAGTCAATCCTCTTGCCAGCCCCATCATTATGTTGCTTCTACTTTCCGTAAGGAGTTCTTGTTTTGTCCACAGTAGCAAAGCCTCCGCCACATAGCCCTGTCATAATATCGTGGGTCTCCATCCTGCTGCTCCGATTTTCTGCTTGGTTCTCTGCTTCAATCCTGGCACCTACAAAGCTAGTACTTAGATGTGTCCCTCACACCAGGCTTTCCAAGGGTCATCAACAACCTCTGAGTGCCAATAGCTGTGACTGGGTGTCCACTACTTACAGCTGCATCTCCTGGAAGAAGCCTTCATTCCATCAGCCTGAATCACTTCTCTTTGTCACCAGCAGTCATAAAACAGCCCTTGTCCTCTCCCTCCCTCAACACCCTATTCTGGTCACCTGCTGACATATACATTCCTTGTGTACTCGTGGGTCAGCCTCATGCTGACTGCCCAACTGTCCCAAATGCCTCTGAATAACTACTGCTGGAACTCTTGCGAGCTCACCTTGAGGATGTTTGGGTTCTCAGTCCTATGCCCTACCAGGCAGGTCCATTTTACCACTGATCAAATTGTTGTGGTTGATAATTATGAACGTGTGATTTTTTTTCACAGAGATGCAAAAGTCATGCAAAAGCCAAAGCATACCAAGAATAAATTTCACAAATCATAATGTTTCTGTGTTGACAAAATAATTAGACTCAGAACTCATGAAAGCCTCAATGAAGCAATTATTGGTGTTGATTAGAATAAGATTTAGAGTTAGTATAGAAAGGGACTTCTTTCTCCTTCCTTCATTTCTTTTTCTTTTCTTTTATCTTCTCTTCCCTTCCCTTCCCTTTTCTTTCTTTCTTTTCTTTCTTTCTTCTTTCTCTCTTTCTTTTCTTTCTTCTTTCTTTTTCTTTCTTTCTCTTTCTCTCTTTCTTCTTTCTTTCTCTTTCTTTTCTTTCTTTTTCTTTCTTTCTCTTTCCTTTTCTTTTTTTTCTTTTCCTTCCTTCCTTCCTTCCTTCCTTCTTTCCTTCCTTCCTTCCTTCCTTTTCTTTCTTTCTCATTCTGAAACATATGGTTTTGAGCCAGGAATTGTGCTAACCACAGGGGATACAAGATGAATTTATGTATTTATAATATACATGGAATTAATGTATCTATAATATATTGGCCCTTTGAGTTCTTACATCATAGAGATTGAGACAAATGAAAAACAAATAATTACAGCTCATGATGAGAGTCTACAGAAATTAAAGTGCTTGATTTTGTCTAGAAAAGCTTTTAAGGAATTAACTTGAGTTGACTCTTTGAAGAATGATTAGGGTGAATTCAGCAGACAGATAAGGTAAGAAAAGGGCTTTCTTTTGGAATAGAATGGCAAAGACACAAGGTAAATAGGGTACATTTAGGGAACTGCAAGGAGTTCCATGTTGCTGGCACCTAGGATTGGTCCAGGAGCAGTTGTAAAGCAATGAGTCTGAAAAGGTAAAAAGGTCTAAACTCATAAGGTCTTTGTAAGTCATGCTACCTAATCAAGACTTTATCCTGCAGCAGATGAGGAGTTACTGGTGGATTTTAATCAGTGGAGTGACATGAATTTGCCTTATACTGAAGGGGAAGCTATAAGAAGAGGGGAAGGGGAGCAGTTAAAAGATTTATAGAAAATAAGGTGGTTGCAAAGGAAACAGAAAGGCAAGTGGAACAGACATGAGAAACTTCTTCAAGGATGAAGGCTCTGTCATTTCTGTACAAGGTGGGACAACTCAGAAGTCATTTTAGTCCCCAAGATTCTTATGGCTGAGGCTATAGTGCCTGCCTTCCAGCTCAACTTTACCCTCTACGCAATCTTACTTCCTTCCCCTTCCTTCCAGATGTTGATTTAAAGCCCAGTCTGCATCCCAGAACCCAACCTGTAGCACAGAATGAGTCAAGAGGGCGTAGAAGCAACTAAACTTAGAGGCCAATTAGATCTGGAGTTGAGGGAAATGAAAGAATCTCAGAGAACGCCAAGAGTTCAAGTTGGTGCTGGGTGGAATATGGTAAAGCCAACTCAAGTGGATTACATCCAAAGAAAATAAGACAATAGGTTCTGCTCAAAGATCATATTGACATTTTTGTAAAAATTATTCATTATACATTTGGCTAGCAGAGCATGGGTGAGAATAAGGCTAGAGAGAAAACCTTTAGTGTCCATGAAACACAAGCAGGAGCTATAGGTACAGATGAATATGAGAAGAATATGTAGAATAAGGTAAGAAAATGAAGGGAAACAGATTTCTAAAAAGGTCTGAATTTTTTCAGTCATTCCAGCTGCAGCTCAACCTCCAAGTAACTATGTAATGATGGCTATTCACTTTCTCTTGGTGATATTCTTTTCTTATTTGATGTGACCATCTTTACTGGAATGTAAAGTTGTTAAAGGAAGGAACTGATTTTATTCATCTTTTTAGCCCAAAATATCTTAAATGAAATAGGGGCAAATATTGAATGGTTATGGTACAAATATTAAAATGGAGTAAGACCCAACTGAAAGTTGGAGGCTTCAATGCCCTCTGGGCTGAAGATGATTGCTTTGAAGACTTTCAGGCCTGTGCAACACCCATTTCACTGCTTAATCTGTTTTAGCATTTCTTATATCAAAATATCAGGTAAAGGTAGAATTTTGTGCCAAATTTCTGTTTAATGTCCAATGACTGCCTTTATTTTATGCTGGCTCTTTAGAAAGTCTTTTTATTTTGTATGTGTCGTCCATTTCAAAGTCATCAGCATACAGTAGTCCCAAATGACTCTCTCAACAAGTTTTAAGGATTCTCACAGCCAGAAGAACCTCTCAGAGGATCAGAAGCACAGCTAATACCAGCTTACAGGTTCCTTATTACATTCTTACACATGAATAAAACAAGCTAGATCTATTATACAGCTGTTTTCTCTCCATTAGTGACTGGGAACTGATCTAAAAAAAAATTATGTAAACCCAACACTCTACCTTATATAACCTTCTCTTGGCAGCTGAATTAGTCAAGTTACGGCAACCATACCATACTCTTGCCCAGGACACCCTTGCAATTCCACGAATACACAGTGGTCAAAATTAGAATGTAGTCAGTCCACAGTATCCCTGACAAGTACTGGGCGAGAGCAATTCAATGTCTAGACTAGTTGTTTCAGTCAGGAGATTAACTGGCTTATCTCAACCCCAAGGGCAATCTTTGGCTCACATCCAGGAAGTCAGCAGTTTTCAGGTTAGCCCCTGACTGATCAAGCCATCAGCTGCTTGCCTAATCCCAGCATCATAGAATTACAGAACAAGACTTTTTCCACACAATTTGGGGTCTGAGCTGGCTATTTCTTTAAGGTTTAGTATGCCATCTTGGGAATTTTTTTCCCCAACTAAATACTATTCAGAAATTTCATAAAAATGGTATGCTCTTTGATAACATTACAATAATTCTTTACCTAGAGAGAAAACAATACATACAGATAAATTAATGTTAAAATGTCATAATTAATATAAGTATCAATAATATTAACAATACTAGTGTTCTATTATTAATTTTACATTAATAATAATTGATATAAATAATAACATTATAATTTACATACAATATGTTCTGGATACGACCTTAGGAGCACTGCTTACAAAATTTAACTGAGTCTAAAAAACCAAAATATTCTCTTATATCTTTATCATTTACAGCATTTTTTTTCAAGGTCATTTTCCTTTCTTAAATGGGCCATAGTGATTATTAAAAACACTGAGCCCTTTCAGTTTTGAGGACCAGTATGATGCAATGGAATGAGTGTGAGAAGTAGAGTTTAACTTCAGACTCAGTTGAACTTGTGCAAACCAATGATTCCCCTCTGGGCTTTAGTCTTCTCCTTACAAAAAGTGGTGGAGTCAGTGGGGATGTCCCAGAGATGAGTCCTCAGCTCCTGCCCTCCAGTTCTAAACATTCTATCGTCTTAGGGGAGCACAGCCTAGGGCAGAGGTAAAGAGAGTGTTAGAGAAAGTATGAGTAAATGACTATGATGGACATACTTTAAAATGTCATTGTTGTGGGTGTTGAAAAATCAAAATTTCCAGAAAAAAATTAAAATTCTTATTTTACTTCTTTACTCTTATTTTCATTGTGCCAAACCTCTGCATGTTTGTAAAACATCAAGAGACAATTTTTAAACATGCATTTAACGTGAGTGTGTTCTATAAACAAAGCTATTAAATCAAAAGATCAGTGCTGAATAAAACTGCTACTATGATGATTAATTATAATTAATATGTTTGACCCCTTAGTTTTTGCACATTAAGAGTTTACTTAAATTATTTTGTTTAATGTGTCTGATACACATTAGTTCATTAATGCTACCTGTGTGATAGATATTATTTATATCCCTATTTCATAGGAAGAAAAAAGAGTTTGGAACTTAGAAAGGTTAGATAACTTGCCCAATGTCACGAAGTAGCAAATGCGAAATTGTATCCCAAGTCTGTCCAGCTCCAGAATATAGGCTCTTAACCATAGTATTTAATATTACTGATATTCAGTATTACTAAATTCAAAAACTTATAAAATTATATACAATGGTTCTTTTTTTTAAAACAGAATGAAACCTATAAAACATTCATCAAATTGTAATGCTACTTTATGGGACTTTTATTGAGACTAGCTAAGGGGCTTTATGGACTCAAAAACTGAAAACTGACTACTGCAATTAGTTGTTCAGAATAAAAGCCAGGCTTGGAAGTCCTCCTTTGAATTGAATTTCAAATGTTCCACTTTGAATGAAACAGATGTTGAACTTTAGATTAGTTCAATCTGCATTAGATTTATCCTGTGCACACAGTAAGATAGTACTAACATGGGCACTTACGCTACTTTCTCTTTAGGGACACCTTTCCCCAGACCAGCTTCATCTGCAATTTAAAAGAGGTCTTTTCAAAGAAACAGAGGATTTTACTTAAAAGCACAAGAATTAGTCTAGTGGGTCTGAACCATGGTCCATCCAATATTCTGTCTCTTCTAGGAGCATACAGGGGCATGTCATGTGATAGTGGTCTTCTATCATGTGAAACTCAAAAGGTTAGGGATACACCCGGAGACTTCTTGATATTTTTCTGACATGTGTGAATTTAGATTAACCTTTCTAGAAGCCTATATTTTAGGTTTTCATGATATAAAATTTCCATGTAACCACTACCTTTTGAGTAAACTAACACAGAAACATCTTGGATTTGTGGATTCCAGATTCTCTAACATGAGTTCAACTGACTCCTGTTCTCCCTTTAAAGCTTGTCAAACCCACCCCAGGTTCATCATAGATTCAGTTGTTTACTGAACTCCTATTCTCTGTTAAAAGGGAAGTTAGCAAGTGTTAGGTATTAAAGACAGATGAACACCAAACTGAGACCTTCTTCTTGACATAATCAGAAGGACAGAGTAGGAATTTAAAAAGGATTAGCTCTGGAAGTCAGCTGCTATTGGAAGTATATCTTATGTAGGGTGCAGTGCCTCTCCAAATGACTGAGCATAGTGTGGAAGAGTACATCAACAGGCTGGTGTGCCCCTAAATTCCCAAAGAAATCAATCTAATTGTCCAAGTATATTAAATCATCTATGCTAACTGGAAAATACAAATCACAATTCTGTTTGTTCTCTGAGCATAAAACAGAGACATTCATATACAAATAGAAAATGGGAACATACCACTATGTCCAAAAACTTGGGCACCTTCTCAAAATAAGTTGGTCAAACTACAATGAGGAAAGAAGGTATATAGGTTTTACCTTTATCAGATAAGTCTTAAATTTATCTGGTTCAAGCTTTAAGAGTTTCTACCTGTTTCTCACATGTTTGGATTCAGTGTACAGTCTATATTCACTCTATATCCTTTATATGAGCTTCAACCATATAACCTGTTAGGCCTTTGCCTCTTGTCTGTAAAAACACTATTTTAGTCTCTCCTCATTTCTTAGTTCTTTCCATTACAAAAAGTAACCTGAACAGGAAATTTGGTCATTTAAGAATTTTCATGTTGAATAAATTTTCTTAGTAGGTTCTAACCAGTGCTGGGAATATGAAGAAGTCCAGACCGAACTGAGTTCCTTCCCTCAACCTACAAATCAATAAGAGCTGTTGCACTGGTTCCTCCCAAAGAACCCAACTCTGAATTTTTTTAAACTCCCCTCCAAAAATTTCTGTTTTTAGGCCCTGTCTCACCTTTATGCTCACCCTCTGGGGCTTGAAGCAAATACCAAAAGCAGTCCTATGGACAAGAAAATTTCTAACACTGCAAGTGAATTTTCACTTGTCCAGGCACACAGCTCTAGGGGTCACTTTTGGATGGATATCACAGCACTTGAATAATCCCAGCTACTCTCCAGATTGCAAAGGCGTCTTCCCATCTAATCTACCCATCTTATCTGCATGCCCCTTCTACAGACCTCCTCAAATACTCCATTAACATTTAATTATTTTAAAGATACATTCATCTCTTCTTCTGCTAGCCCAATTGTATAATACAAAATTGTACTATAAAACTACATATATAATAGTATTTCAAGGTGTTCAATTATGTACAATATAATTTGTTATATTTTGTTCATATTACCTTTTTATTGTTAACATCTTGATGTGGCAGAGACTGGTTGACTGTTCCTCAAATACATCTCACTTTGTTTTTGAGCATGCACTTGGACTCCATTCCTGATCTCACCTTGCAGTTAGATGTAACCATGTTGATGGAGTTCTAGCTGGTGAAATGTGTTTGGTGGATTGCCCTTCCAGATAAGGCCCAGGGTAATCTTTCAAGTACCTTCTTCCATGTTTTTTCACTCTCCTGGATTTATATAAATGAGCATGACATCCTCAGAAGTCATCTTGAGGATGGTGGAGCCCAAGAGATGAAAGGCACACGGACCCCTAAGTAACCTAGCCTATCAACAGGAAAACCTATTTTTTGCTTACATGAGTGAGAAGTAAATGTCTATATAGCGTATGAACCATCATACATTTGGAATACATTATATATTTTATACGCTTTTTAGATTGACTGTCTTTTGGCATGATTAAACAAAGTTTTGTTCAGTTTCTAAGTAAATATTAATAAAAGTAAGTATTATGATAAAAAATAATATAATTAGCATTTATTGAGGTTCTCCTGGCAGTCAATGGCATTGACTGACCCATGATTATGCTAGGCACTTCACATAGCCTAGCATATTTAATTCCCTCACTACCCTTATAGTTAGACATAACCAGTGTGCTCTCCAGGATGAGCAAACCAACGATCAACAGAGTTAAGTTACCCAAAGTTACTAAATGGCAGAGCTGAGATCCACACCTGTCTGTCGGGCTCCTAACCTGTATTCTTCCCACTACACCATGATCTTTTTCCCCAAGCTTTTTGTTTTCCTTCTTCACCTAAGGCCCCAAATTATGCCATGTCCTTAAAATAAAAAGATGCCATAAAGTATTACTTGAGTCATGACCAAAAAGAAGAAGGAGGAGAAGAGAAGAAAATAAAGCAAATTAATAAAACATTTTAAAATATACTTTTATATCTGTGCTTGATTTTCCACTGATCAGTGCGACAATTTGAGGAAAACCACAATAACCAATTCCATGATGGAGTCCTCAGAATTAGTAATTCACCGATATGAGTCTATTAGAAAAGTTATTGACAATCCAAAAAGTATAAAACATTATCCTAGAAAAGAATAAAAGATGGATTAGAGCACTGTTTGTTCACTACATTTACCAGGATTTTGCTAAAAATAAATAAAAATAACTACTAAGGTAACACTTGTATGTTTTTATGACATACCTGAAGCATTACAAAATCTTTCTGGTCTCCACAAGGATTCTCTTGAGTTTCTCTTCGAAGGGTGTAACACATTTCTGCAGGATAGCAAAAATCAGTTTGAAGGGTGATTTTTAACTTTTGTTACAGCCTTGGTGCAATGAGTAGTCAAAACAATTATTTTTAGTGATCTGGGATAATCATTTTATATTCAAATACTAATGGAGAAGGACTCTAACTCTGTTTCCATTTGAAAGTCTTTGCATTTCTTCTCTCAATTCTCCCGGAATGCATACATACGTACTTTACCCACCCAGAGCTCTTTGTGGCTTAGGAAACAATGCTAAAATCCCAACTCCTTTTTTTAAAGGATTAGTTTTCAAAGAACAGTCCTCCTTTAACTACTTGTCTTTTTTCCTCCTCAATTCTCACTAAGAACAGAAATAATCATAGCAGAAAGGGCCTAAATTTTCTACTGCACTACTGTAAGCCCAGTTGACTTCTCTTGCGCAAAGTAAACATTCTGTTTTGGGCATCTAAAATCTTGCAACTCTTATCCTGGAAAACTACATGAAAATGAAAAATCTTAATCAGTAGCAGCAACTAGGGGGGTGCAAAAAGTACTGAAATATAAGTACTAAGATATTTGGCCATTCCAGACGACCTTGCAGATAACGCGTGTGACTGCAGTATTTCTTGGCCAGAGGTCATCTATTTTTTAGAATGCCATTCCCTATTTTGTAAGAAACTGATATATCTTGAGGGTGTCTTTATTAAAGTTTAAAGAGGATATAGTCAATCTTTTTGGTATTTCTTTTATAAATTATATAATGGTTTAAAAAGTAATCCTACACCTACAATTGGGTATTCTCTAGGAAATGAAAAACCCACTCTCATTTATACATTTTGTCCTCCCCAAATACACGAACAAAATATGCAGTTTTCCTAGCTAGCTGATTGAAGGTGGTTGTGCAAAATAACAATATTCGTGTCTAATCAAGACAGTTTCAGTACTCTCTCAGAAAAGTGAAATATCTTACCAAAGTTACTGGGAATGAAAATGTTACAAATTTTGTTGGTGGGTATTAAAGTGAGTTAGACAACATCATCAATATACATGAAATCCTTTCTAGATGTTTACATCTCTTAGAATCATCTCTCAGTGTTGCCATTGTATCTCTGACTTCTTCTCTGCAGGTGTGTGACAAGAAAGCTTGTCTAAATTTATTCTGATGGCTATGGTTATTTGTCTGGGGAACACCCATAATACAAAAGAATGAGAACCCCAGAACAGAAAAATCTACACTCCAGACTGTTGTGGTTGGTCTCCAGAACATCGATTCCCCTTGCCTTCTACAGACACTTATTGGGATATTCTCCCCTCCTCTCCTCTGGTTCCATGTGGTCTAGAAGGGGCTTTGCCACTCTGATTCTATGACTGAAGCCCGTAGCCCAGGTGCAGTCAAGGATTTCCCTAACCATGGGGGACCTGGGTGGCACAGCTGGTTAAATGTCCAAATGTTGGTTTCGGCTCAGGTCATGATCTCAGGGTGGTAAGATGGAGCCCTGGGTCAGGCTGTGGGCTCAGCGCAGAGTCTGCTTGAGATTTTCTCTTTCTCTCCCCCTCCCCCACTGTCCCTCCCATGTGTGCTCTCCCCCTCCAAAATAAATAAATAAATAAGATCTTGAAAAAAAGGATTTCCCTAACCACAATGTTGATTCAGTAATGGACATCAGAATTAAGCCAGTCCTGTCAGAGCAAAGGCTAAGAGTTTTGAAAGAAAATAGGGTATAGACTGCCTATGAATACAGCTAAAAGAGGAAAAAACCAAGGAAAGAGAAAGAGGATCTTAATGAGATCTTTCTGATCCTTATATCCAGTTGTACTTGCTGCCAGATACTTCTGGAATTTTGTGTCATGTGACTCAGGCTCAAGGCAGGTTTTCCATCCCATCACATGTTACCTAAAATATCCTAACTGACTCCCTTCCATAGTCTTTGTTTATTGCCTTAATATTTTTAAATGACAGCACAGGAAAAATTTAAATGGCCTCCCTCTATCCAGTACAAATGATCAGAACAACAACAATCATAAATCTACTAGGTTTTCCACAATAGCTGAAATGATTTCTGCCACTCCTTCACGCTAGCAATTGTGTGGTAGGTGGCTTCCCATAGGTTAAAGGCCCTTTCCACCAGATCATGCTGGGTAGGGGACAGGCAGAACATTCTCAAGACATCACTCATTCAAGATGACAATTAATAGGGTTTAAAAATGTGGTGTTACTGACCCTACATGTGCTGAAAATGTTCGCACTTCCACCTTCAAACTACTACTCTTAACTTGGGTATGAGATATTAAAACAAAAATAAAAACAAATGCAACAAAAATGTGACATAAACACAAGAGATAACTACTCAGCTTATGTATAAAAATGTGGTTAAATTCAGTGTGATATACCATTTGTAGAAAAAATTTGAAAGTATGTCATTTTTTTCAAAGTTTTGATTAAAAGTTATTTTCCTCTTTGAAAATGAAAATTGGTTTTTGTTCCTCTACTTGTCAAAGCCATTTAAGAAGATCAGGTTAGAGGTCCTAATTACAAGTTGTTGGCAGCCTGTGTTTATTCTGAGATACAGTCTGACAGGTATACTGTTTGTTTATTTTAATTTAAAGATAATTTACTACCCATAAAAGGTAAAAGATTAATGGTCCCAGAAATTGAAATCAGTTCCTTACTCACCAACTAGAGAGAGTCTAAGGAAGTCTATGTTTCTATACCAATTTGTGTCACAGGTGAAAATGTATTTTATACCCACAACAATTCAATCCTTGAGCTTTTCTCTTGAGATTGCTCACAAGGGTGCTAATTGCATTGGCGACTTTTGTTACACACACATTAAGAATTATTCTGAGTTTTCAACATCATTTTGTATAATATGACAGCTGGCAGATAGCAATGACTTTTTATCAATACTGCCAATACTACCATTTTTAAACCAGAACACTCTATAACCCACTACCAATTCTACAACCACCATTTCTTCTACCTTTCAACACAAAACTATAATTGTTTTACATTTACCTCTAAAGAAGCATTTCATCTATGCATAGATTGGTGCCTTCAATTGAATCTTCCAGTATAAAGATATTTATGTAGACGCTGTTGAACAATTTAGAAAAGTCTCCAAACTGCATTGGTATGATTATTGCAGATAGACTTCATTTTAGTTAGCCAAAAGATTTTAGTGGTTTTACATATATGACCTCTATAAGTAACCATTATTGTGAAGCAATAAATATTTAAACTGAAAAAACAAAATTATAAAAAATAAGAAGGCAGACACCTCAATAAGAAAAAACGTGCAAAGAACATGAACAGGTAATTCACAAAAAAAGACATACAAAGGTTCAGTAAGCATATGAACAAGAAGTTAACGTCATTAATAATAAGTGAAATACTTTCATATTTAGTATTAGTAAAACTACAGTGACAAATCATTTTTCACCCATGAGGTTACCAAAGATTGAAGAGAGCAATGATACCTGACACTAACACTAATATAGTGCAGGTGAAAATGTAAAATGTCAAAATAATTCTGCAGGAAAATTTAACAGTATTTATAAAAATTACTTTTTTAAAAGGATTTTTCATTTTTAGGAATTTATCCAAAGAAAACAATTAAAAATGGTGCAAAATATTTGAACAAAAGTGTTTGTGACTACTTTAATAAACCCCATGCCACAAAGGAACCTGCACTGTGTGTGTGTGTGTGTGTGTGTGTGTGTGTGTGTGTGTGTTTTCTCACCTTTGTATCTTCAGTACCAAACACAGTGTCTGGCATACCAGAGGGATTCAGTATTTGTTTAATTAATTTAATGATTTACATTGTGACAAAATTTTACTCCATCTAAATATCCAGCATTAAGGTATTGGGAAAAGAAATTATGATATGGTTTTACAATTAAATATTATGCACCTTTAGAAAATAATGCCAGTCAGTATTTATTGACATGGAATGACAATTACAATAAATTATCAATTTATAAAATAATATGGTTTAATTTTATAAAAATAAATTTTAAAATATTTCCAGAATGTATTCTACACTATAATACTGAGAGTGATATGCATGAGTTATGAGATTCAATTCTTTTTTAATTAATTCATCTGCAAAAGACTTGTATTAAAATCCTAGAGGAAACTACAAAAATTTTTGTAAATCATAAAGTAAGGGAAGTTTTTCTAAGAATAACAAAAGCAGAAACCTTAAAGAAAAAGATTGAAGTTATATAAAAATTGAAATTTTTCTGTTTTATATCAAACCATTATTTTAGTTTTGAGACTATGTGGAAAAGGGAAAGTCTTTTAAAAATATGTCAACTATGTAGGGGCACCTGGGTGGGGCAGTCGGTTAAGCCTCTGACTCTTTTTTTTTTTTTAATGAGTCCCCAGTTTATTTTTTAATTTTTAATTTTTTTTTAAGATTTTATTTATTTATTTGACAGAGTGAGAGCAGGAACAAAAGCAGGGGGCAGTGGGAGAGGGAGAAGCAGGCTTCCCGCCTGAGCAGGGAGCCAGACGTGGGGCTTGATCCCAGGACCCTGGGAGCATGACCTGAGCCGAAGGTAGATGCCTAACGACTGAGCCACCCAGGCGCCCCAAGCCTCTGACTCTTGGTTTCAGCTAATGTCATGGTCTCAGGACTCTGGTTTCAGGGTTCTGAGATCGAGCCCTCCATTGTACTCCTTGCTCAGCCCAGAGTCAGCTTAAGACTCTCTCTTCCTCTTACCCCCCCTTCACACCCCCACACACTCTCTCTCTCAAAAATAAATAAATTAAAAAAACATTTTTTAAATAAAAATATGTCAACTATATGTCAGTAAAATATAAGAAAAAAAGGGACAGTCTCTGTCTTTTAGAGATACACTTTGAAATATCTGCAGATTAAATGATACAATGTATGCGGTGTTCTTCAACATAATCAGGAGTTGGGAAGAGGTAAAATAGAGGAATTGAGCGTAGGAAGGTAAAACAAGATTAGGCGAGTTGATAACTGTCTATGAATACAGCTAAAAGAGGATAAAAGCAAAAGAAAAAGAAATAGGATCTTAATGAGATCTTTTTGATCCTTATATCCAGTTGTACCTGCTGGGTACCCAGTTGAAGCTGGGTGATACACACATTAATGTGTATATATATATATATATATGTGTGTGTGTGTTATCTCTACTTTTTTGTGTATGTTTAAAAGTTTATATCATATGGAAATTTTAATACAATAAACAAAAGTCATAGAGAAACCATGATCTGTGGAATATATTTACAAAATGAATATCAAGAAATTAAATAAATTCTCAGTATATAATGAACTCATAGATAAATTCAAAATATTAAATTGGCAAGCACATTAACAATTAACCAAAAGAAAAGAAATGACAATGACCAGTAAGCATATGAAAATAATTGTATGCTTATATAATATTAGATATATCTAACAATCAAAGAAATTTTATTTAAAATGGCATAAAATTTCTCAACTAATAATACTGTTTCAAAATGACAAAAATCTATTTCTGACTTGAGTAAAGTGGCGATTTGAAATACCCTTGATGAGCATGTAAGTTGTCACAAAGTTTCCGGTAATACTTATTTAAAATCTTAACATTTACTTATCCTTAGCCCAGCAATTTTACTTCTAGGAATATAAACTAAGAAAAAACAATCATGGATGTGCAAAAAAATTTGTCCAGAGAAATACATCAAAGTGATATTTATATAAAAGAGATAGAAATAACCTACTGTATAAAAATAGGGGCATTAAGTCACTATGGTAGACTTACCAACAGAATTTTCTTTATCCTTTCCTTCACTCATTTATTTATTTCTTTTCCAAAAACAGTTAACTGAGTGTCAGGCACCGGTTAGGCACTGGGAGTATAATAATGAATAAAGACACTTTTCATGCTTCACATGATAGAAAAAAGCTGGGGGTGAGGAGTTGTGGCCACTTGGGGTGGTAATCAAGGAAGCCTCACTTAGGGGGGCTTGAAAAATGGGAGACATGAAGAATAAGAAGAAATCAACCATGCAATGACTCGAAAAAGATGATTCTGGTCATTAAAATAATTCCACATTTAAAACATCAGAAAATGTTCATGTTAAATTAATGGGGAATAAGCAAGTGCCAAAATTACATGTAATATAGTAATAATACCTACAAATATGTACATCACACATATAATTGGAAGGTTAGATACCAAAATTTCAATGGCTATTTTTGAGTGGAAAAATTCTGAGTGATTTTCTTTTTATTTAATCACTGATTTGCAAATTTTCTATAATAAGAAAATAACATTTTCTTCACTATGTATTGCTTTACAATAAGAACACAATGACTAAAAATGAGTAATTAAGAATTTTTACATTTATGAAATTATGGTTTCAAACACAGGTACTCTACGGTTGAAGGTGTGCCAAGTATTGAAGCCATAGGATATGTGTAACTCGCCTTTCCTTAAATATTGAATATACTAGAATATTTGAAGAAATAATATGGTGATTCAGATAACTGACTATGTAAATTGCTAGGGAGCTCACACTAAGATAGACAGACACATTATTTGTGTGGTATCTACTGGAAATATTGAGACTCATTTACTGAGTACACACTATATTGTCAAGGCACTTTGCTAAGTAGTAGACATCAACAGAAAATACGGACAGGGCTTCTATGTTCATGACATTTATATTCCAATATTTATCATCAAAAGAGGATATATTTATTAAATTTTAAGTCAATTTTATTAATATTCATTCAACAAAGATCTACAGAATATCTACTATGTCAGACAATGCTCTAGGTGGTGGGGATATAGTAGTGAACAAATACTCCATGTTTGCTACAAATTAAACAAGTCCCAAATAAAGGAAAAAAACAACTTACACATAATTAATAGAACTACTCTCTAACTGCCTGAATTTTAAAATTTAAACTGTCCATATATGTAATGTTATGCAATATATAAGAAAATGATTTCCATATTTCTTTATATATATTAAGCCTCAGCTAAATATAAGTGAAAGTATTTTCCATCTTACTGATTTCCAAAATAATAGTGTTGACCAGTACAGGATAAGAGGATAGTAATATTCTTTGTCACAAAAAAGACACTGGAGAAACATTCAAGTGGAAATATTAAAAGAAAACAAAAATCAACTGCTGCATATTTTTCTTATCGTGATTCCCTGGGTAAGCCTCATTCTCCTGAGGGCTGCCAGAGAATACAACTAATAAAGCTAAGTGACTTGCAGAATGTTGAAAACGCTAGATGGTGATCGACTGGAGAAGCCATGATGTATAATTTATCCAAGTGGCAAGCAGCTTGAGCAAGCTCTAATGTAATTTTGGGCTTAATAATTTGGAAAAAAAGGTAAATGGTACATGAATGAAATCCATAAACGATCCAAACCTGGGAGTTATAAATGCCAATGAGAAGAGGAAATAGTGCAGAGGTGTAGGGAAGTAACACGTACCAGGAGGCAATAGCCCAGAGAAGCAACATGTGGAAATAGGCAGGACATATGGAGGACTAATGCTGTCTCCTAGGCCTGTCAACTGGAAAACTATTTGTGAAGGTTTGCAAACCATATACTCACTCTTCTACACATGTTACCACACTGTTTATACTCTCAGGGTCAAGGTTTGTCATCTTCTGATATGGTTCCTATTTAGAATGCAGAGATGACTGGATTTTAATAGTGCAACAGAGATGTTTATCCAAGTAGGACCCCGAAACAGATAAATGGGGAATCAATTAAAAGGGGATTGGAGAACAATACAATGGGAATCATTATATTTTACATTTAGACATTTTAAATCATTGTATTTTACATTTTATTACCCACATACATGCAAGTATGGTGATCATGACCTACACTTATCTCTGATCATGGTTCAAACCTGCTTCTAAAATTCCGGATCTCCATCACCTTCCTAGAAAAAGTCTCACACAGCAACAATTCTCCCAAATCCTTCATTGTCTTTCAGTTTAATTCTCCCAGAAAGCGTTTTGTTTTGTTTTTTTCTCAAATTGCAAATCAAATTTTACAAGCATGCCAACTTAAATTCTGTCTCTCCATCATATGTCATGCTGTGTAGGGCTGGATTTACTTCTGAGGCCACCGATTTCTTAACAGGCAGTATCAGAACACTTCACAAGCTGGTGGATACTGCCTCGCCTATTATGGTCTACCACAGGGGTTATTTGAGGGTTTAAATATTTTTCCACAGTTTTCTCTATCAAAAATTGCCTTTTTCCCCTAAAATAGTGATATAAAAACCTTAATGTTTATTAATGTGTACATCATACTTTAAAGGGATATTAAACAAAATGAAATATAAAAAAATGGACTAGCACCTAGTTACAGTGAATGTTATCCTGTATCCTTCAACTCAGCTTCAGTATTTAACACTTATTATTCTATCTTCACACCAAACTATCTGGTACGTTTCCTGGTGTTACAACTTCCTAAGACAGGCCTTTGGGATCTTGACGGTCAGACCTCTCTTTCATCCGTACAATCCCTCCCATACAGAAGCTTTAGGCTTGCCTCTGTTATGCTCCTGGAACTAGTAGTGCTGAGAACTCCCACTACCTTGTTGGCCATTATTTCCCTCTTTCCTCTCTTGGAGAAGTCAGGAAGTCACATTTTTGTCCCACAGGGATGGGCAGAAGTTAGAAAAGAAAAAACATGTATCACTGTGATACTTTCTTAAAAACTGATTACCTGCTTCTCTTCCTTCCCAGGAACTCATTCTTATCATCTCTCATTTGGCATTGGCCTCACCTACAAATATAGTTCATCACCTTTCAAACCAGTTCCAACTCAGAGAAACCTACTGAAATTAATTTGTATCCAAAGACTTGGAAGTTTAAGCAGGATTGTGCTGATAAATTTTTAGCAATCTGTTCTGGGATGGGACGAGGCAGGGTAGAGGGAGGTCTGTAACTTTTGCCATTTCTGTAGTGTAAGTACTCCCACTCTGGCTGGAATCAGAAAGAGGTGATAACAATTGGCCCATGCAAGTCAGTACAGGTAGGCTCCAGCACCACCCTGGACCACTCGGCTTACTAGACCCAAACCAAAGAAATTTCCACTATATATTTCCACTAAATAGATTTTGAATGCAAAAACATTGGAAATTGTTCTCTAGATCTAACACAGGTTAATGCTATTAGCTACTATTTATATCAAATCTATCACCTCTCGACATGATTGCATTAAGAAGCACCCCTGTTTATCCATTAGCTGTATTACAATTGTCCCATTGCTAAGATTATTTCAAATTAAAGTGTTTGAAAAATATACATTGAATTGAAGGAAGTAGATAAATTGTTGAAGGGAAATGGTTTGGCTAGCAAATAATGATTCTCAGGTTGTATTTCCTGATGCTTAATATTAATAGGATAGTCATGCACAATAAAGTTTTCTTTGAGACAAAATGAAGTAACAAAAAATCATTCAAACATTAATATTCATAACTTAGCATTTATAGCTCAAATTCTTCCTCTTCCCTGAAGACATTCTACCACATCCTACCACAAAAAGGCTTTATTTCACTACCCAGGTGATATATTCTTGGCGGTCATGGCAAGCTAGGTATCTCTTGTATTCTCATCAAAATCCAACATTCAGTAGTTTGTTGACTGACTGATTGATGTTAGCTAAATATGAGGGGTTTTGACTGAAACCAGCAGTTCTCTTAATTCATAGATAAGGTTTCTCTATTTTTTTCTAAACCAAAAGCTAGGATATATATGATGACAAATAATTCTTTCTGATCTGCAAATTTCTATAAATGGAAAGTTGTAAAAATGTATAAAACACAAATTACATTTATTCATTTGTTAACACAAAACAGTTTTTCCTGAAAAGAATGAAAGTTGTACTGTTAACATGGAAAATATAGAATAGGTGGCATTCTAGTCATTTATTGCTGTGTAACAAATTGTCCCAAAACTTAATGTTGTCAAGTAACAACACTCCTGGGGGGCCTGGCTGGCTCAGTTAGTAGAGCATGTGACTCTTGATCTCAGGGTCATGAGTTCAGCCCCATGTTGGGTTCAGAGCTTACTTAAAAACAACAAGAAAAAGTAACAGCACTCCTTTATTATCTCTCAGCATTCAGCTTGATGGTTGTGGTTTGGGATCTCTCTCTCTGGCAGCTGCCAGCACATCATGGCCACAGCTCAGAGAGCTTGACAAAGGGATGCTGGCTGAGGAGCTCTTTATCTGTGCCTAGTCTCAGGTCCTTCCTCTCCATGTGGTCTCACCATGAGGTCTCTCCAGCAGAGGGGACTCAGGGTAGCCCTATTTCCCACATGATGGCTCAGTAAGCATCTTAGGTTGAGCATTCTGAAATAAATTGGGAGAAGCTGCATGGACTTTCCTTACCTAATTTTAGAGACCACACAACTTCAAGTCCACCATATTCTCTTAGTTAAGGTAGTCTCAAAGGGGGAATGGAATAGACTCTCCCTCTATTGTTATGCTTTTTTTAAATTTAATTTAATTTTAAGAATGACATGCAATAAACTGAATTTTTGATGTTTTGACAAATGTATAAATCCATAAAACAATCACCACCACCAAGGTAATGAACTTATCCATCACTACTACAAGCTTTCTCATATCACTTGACAATCCCCCCTCCCATCTCTTTCCCTCCAGTCCCAGGCACCTACTAATAATCTGCTTTCTGTCTCTGTTGATTAGTTTGCATTTTCTGATTTTATATACATTGAATCCTACAAGATGTGCTCTTTGTCTGGCTTCTTTCCCTCAGCATAATCACTTTGAGATTCATTCATGTTGCTACACATATCAGTAGTTCATAACAATGTTGTGCATAACAATAGTTATTCCCTTGTATGAATATTGCACAATTTACTTATCCATTCAGATGTTATAGATATTTGGGTTGTTTCCAATTTGGGGTTAACAAAGCTGCTATGAACATGTGTATACAGGTTTTGGTATGGATGTACATTTTCATTACTCTGGGATAAATGCCCAGGTGTGTGATAGCTGGGTCATATAGTAAGTGCAAGTTAAGCTTTTTAAAAATGGCTACTATACCATTTTACATTCCCACCAGCAGTGTATGGATAATCTAGTTTTTCTGTATCCTTGCCAGCATTTGATGCTATCACTGTTTTTTTAATTTTAGCCATTCTGATAGATGTGTTCATTGTGGTTTTAATTTGCCTTTCCCTTAATGATGTTAATCTTTTCATGTGTCTGCTTGCAATCTAGATCCTCTTCAACAGAATGTCTATTTATAGCTCTTGCACATTTTATAATTGAATTTTTTTTTACTGTTGAGTTTTGAGAGTTCTTTATATAGCACCTACCAGTCAGTTGCCAGTTTAAATTATCTTTAAAATAAATTAAATAATATAAAATAAAATTTTCATGAAATAGCCATTTCCAGTGCTTTTCATTTCCATGTAGTCTTGTTTTCTTTCTTCCTTAAGGAATTTCTTTACCATATCTTGTAGCACGGGTCTGTGGGTCATTTTGTATCTCTGAAAAACTTTATCTTTTAAAGTTATTTTTGCTGGGTATAGAATTTTAGGTTGACAGGCCTGCCTTCCTTCCTTCCTTCCTTTCTTCCTTCCTTCCTTCCTTCCTTCCTTCCCTCCTCCCTGCCTTCCTTAGTTCTTTTTTTTTTTTTTGGTCTTTCAAACTGAAAAGATGTTGCTTCACTGTTTTCTCTCTTGCATTGCTTCCAAAGAGAAATCTATTCTTATCCTTTCCTTTTTTTCTCTATAAAAAATACCTTTTTTCTCAGGCTCTTTTAAGAATTTTTTCTTACTACTGGTTTTCAGCAATTTGATTATGATGTGCCTTAGTGTGGGGAGTCACATGCCCATCTCTAACCCAAACCCTGGCAAAGGAGAACAGAATTATGATGAAAAATTTAGACCAACTATGACTCATCTCATGGGGATATGCTCACTCTCTCTGAGCCTCTTTTTCCATGATAATGGGAAAAGAAGCCAGAATTTTATTAGCAAATAAAAGAAGGAAAGAGAAATTTGGAAAAGTAGAGACTGAAAAGTTTGATTACATCAAAGAACAGGATAAAAATCAATTAAGAGATCTTATATTTCGTGGGCACATCGGTGGTGCAGTCGGTTAAGCATCTGACTTGGTTTTGACTCAGGTCATGATCTCAGGGTCGTAGGATTGAGCCCTGAGTTGGGCTCCACACTCAGTGCTGAGTCTGCTTGGGTTTCTCTCTCCCTCTCCCTCTGTCCCCTGTGTGCATGCACACTCACTCTCTCTCAAATGAATAAATAAATCTTAAAAAAAGAGAGAGATCTTATATTCCTAAATATACACACCAGGTAATAAGAAATAACCACTCTGGATATGACATATTTGTTTAGCTGGCTTGAGATTAGAGTCAAGATAGTGTATGCACATAAAGTAAATATTTTAGGCATCCAGGAAGAATTAGGCCTGGGTAGGAAAAAAGTCAGCTCTGTCTGTGTAAAAACAGTGGGCCTCAGTTTACATACTTATATAAAGAGATTTTTCTACTGTAAGAAAAGTGCTTTATGACATTCTAAAACAAGGTGAGCAACGCAAGGGGCAGCATTATAATCTCAAATCAAAGTCCTAAAGAGGCACCCTGACCTTTAGTTCCTCAAATGGTGCCAGTACAAAAGATGAGCACAGTGTGTCCTTCTGTGTGTCCCTAGCAATTTATCAACCTCAGAGATGAAGAAGGAACTTATCTGAGAGTCCCACAGGCAATTGCATTTAAAAATTTTGTCTTAGCCAGCAAAAAACAAAGTCCTTCATGAATGTGGGAATTTCATAGCCGGACTCAACACCATAATCTAACAAAACTAATGGTTCTTATCAAAATCTTAATTATACTTTTTCAGAATGGTAACATTATGAGAAAATGAAGACATAAGAGTACCTCACAAAACATCATTCATGTACTCCACTCATTTCATTTCTGTAAGAATATCTAAAAGGGGAGTAAAATGCACTTATAAAGACCAGATAGACCAAAATTTGGCTAATAGAATAATGGTTTTACTAAAGGACTGTGCTCCTGTAAAATAAAACAAAACAAAACAAAAAAACTTAAGGTCATAATTCTTAGTGCATATCCTTCTGGTATTTGACTAGGGGCTGTGGTTTGATGGAAAGTGAGAAATTTCAGGTTCTTACTAAAGTTATTCTGAAACCAGCATATCAGGAGTCCATTTATTCCATATACTTTCAGGACTAAACAACACATACGAACCTCCTTGGTGGCCTAGTCAGTAGGGACTTCTCTGCCCGCAGATGATATTACACATCTCTCTGTTAACTCTGAAATCCAAATGCAAAATCCAGCCTTTAGGAAGTTTACCATATGGATTTGTAACACTCTCCGAGACACTTTGGTTCTACAACCAAAAGACTAGAAGACACTTTCCTGTATGAGATTTTTGGATGAAAAATACAGTATAGATATATAATGCCACTTGCGCATGTTACTTTTCTTATGAGAAGACATAAGCACTAGAGTGAACATGATGAACAGAATACCTCCGATCAATTTGACATATTCTTCATTTAACCATTTGAAGACACCAAAGCAAGAGAAAGGTCATTATCAAAAACACGGCATAGTATTTTTATCTGACCAGTGAACTGTGCTGCTCTGGTTCACACTGAGAACCGTGACCCAGCTGAAGGAGAGTGTCACACTTAAAATCTGGTTTGCAATGTGTCTTTCATTTCAGCAAATGACCTCCTTTCTGCTATGTATCAAAGAAGCTGGATAGGGTCAGGTGACCTCTTAAAAGTGGGCGAGACAAAAGTCAGTGCTGCTACATGGGCAGCAGGGTTTCCAAGTGAGATTCTTTCCCCTAAACTGCAATAAGGTAAATCAGTCCACAGCACCTGGGTAAGAGACAACCCAGCTTTATGGTTTGTATGTCATTTGGGACAGTTTTAGTAGCCAAAAGGTATAGGTTTGGCAAACTGCTCAAATCAAATTGAGAGTGAAGGAGAGCACTGCTAATAGTTACATAAGAACAAAAGACATAAATGAGGTGTGTCCTGAGCAAACAGGGGCATACGGTCACCCTACTTCCACATCAAAATGAGGGCAGAATTGTAGGAAATGTAAGCAAATACACGAAGCATAACACTAACACTCTGCCCTTGGTGGTCATTATACTAGCATAGACACAAAACGGAGTTTACACGTAGAAATCCCCATCCAAGACAGCACTAGCTGATATCATTTTTGTTGTTATCACAGGGAGAGAGCACGTCTACAAGTAGCACAGCAACTTCTGCAAATAATTATAATGTGAGATTACTTGGGGTAAAGTGATACTTAAGGATAGAGCGGGTTAGGAGGGTTTCATTTGCTGCCTTCCACTTTGGTCACTTGCTCGTTTTTTAATGGCTCCCAACATAGAGGGGGGAAAAGAATCCGTCCAGAGCAAGGGATTCTGCCCTTGTTCCAACTGTGAGTCTCTCGTGGGAATGAGAACCCCCGAGACTCCCCCCAGCCAAACAGGGCATCCTTAGGGGGCTCCCACCAGAGTTATTTCAGTGAGCTCATACTTTTTATAACCAAAATCATTTCCGAGGAGGAAGAAATCCAAGAGTTAAGTCTTGTCTTAAACCCTTTAAATGTACAACACAAATGAATACTAACTGAGAAATGTATTTAGCCAATATTTGGGGAAGAAAAAACACACCGTTTTTTATTGTTGTTGTTGTTGTTGTTGTTGAAATGTTTCCCACTCCTCGCCCCCTCAAAAAAAAGAGGGGTGCGGGTGTGGGGGCAGAACAGAGGAAAGGAGAAAAGTGGCTTCAGCTCAGTGAAACACTAAAAAATGCACATGAATCAATTATGAAAAAGAGAAGGTCCCTTTGAATGAGGAAAAGCTGATTGGAATTAAGATAGGCTTTGTTCCTATCTGCAAGGTACAAGGAGGGGACTTTTCAGCGGAACAGAAAAGGGGGATTTGGGACTGTTTGGCTGCTTAATGCCATAGTGCTTCAGAGTCCATGTGAAAATTTGCTGCTGGCTATTAATCATCATTGTGCCCCTGCAAAGAAGCTGTTACAATGATGACTATATGTCATTATATTCCCACTGTAAGTAACGAATCAGAGAGCTGGGAAAGTTGGATAAGAGCGGCTGGCAAACTTTTAAGCGGTCGAATCTATTTAAATAAATTTACATCACATTTGCTACTTTCTCTGGTATGGGAATCATACTTTAAAATGAAACAATATGCTGTGTTCATGGGGCCTGGTCTTTTATTCCCCTGTCTCTGAGCCTACTTTCCAGGTCAGCCTTTGCCAGGGCTGACAGCACGCTTTTCTCATAGCCTCTCCTTCTCATAGCCTTTGGTTGCTTTCAAGTTCAATTTAGCACAATAAAGTTGTTATGCATGACAGTTTGGAGAGCAGAATAGGTGGTGTCTGAGCCCGCTGTGTCGCTACAAAGTGGGTCCATTCTCTGTGGGCCAGCTCAGTTACTGGAGCCTTACTGGTGGGATACAGCCATGGACTTCCAGACGTTCCCATCCTGACGAAAACAATTAGCTTCAAACTGCACGAAGCCGTGGGGTCAGCCTGTCTTTGACTGAGACTGCGCCATTTAATATGCTGCAGTGGATTTCAAATTTATGTTGATTTATCCTGTTGGGCTCCTCTTTTATGCGCTTTATTTACAGATGTGTAAAGAACAAGGAAAGTTGGAGTCCCACATGTTTCCCGAGTTTTATTAGAAATCGAAACCATTGTTTTATGTTTATTTTATAAAGAAATAGAGTTGAAACATGTCAGGCGTAATTCCATTAGGCTGAACTGCCCAGAACAGAGCCCTGGGGTTTGGGAGACAGGATCTGAAAGGAAGTGTCTCCTTGGCTAAGCATCATCAACAAGCCAAACAACAAACAACCCTAAAACATCACCATTGTCAGGATAGGTTTCTATTGTGGGAGGTTACCCCTCCAAAATCCCTCTCTGACCTAAAAGTGACAGATCTTTTAATGGAAGCAAAATGTAATTTTTCAACCATTATAGGCCACCATGTGTATTTGTGTACGTGCATATGGATGTATCAGATCAATTAGTGTTTAGTATTCTTTGACGTCCACCCAAGGGCTTACTGTCCTTAGAAATATGATACAATATTCTGCTGTCAGAAAACAAATATTATCTGATTCTGACACTGCAGAATTGTCCTTATGCAGAGAACATCACCTCTCCTCCTGTCCCTTTGAAGAGAATCATGTAACAAAGCAGATTTAGGTGTATTTTGAATTTTACCAGCAGACGGGTCTAGGCCAGATGTCTTCAGTCTCTGAGCTCTCCTAGTAAAATAAATCACAGTTGTCTTGATTACTGATCTCACTAATTATAGGGAACAACCACCAAATAAGCCTCCTTCGAGATTAGAAATTAACTAAAAGCATATCTTAAAAGCATATTTCACTTTCTTAAAAGAGTTTATTATTTTTCTGTAAGCTATTTGTGAGACTTAAATTTTTTTTCACCAAAAAGGGCGGAAATACTGTAGTAACCACCCTACGTAATATTTGCTCTAACTGGGTATTAGCAGGGACGGGTAAAAATAAAAATTACACAGGGAGAGAGGTTCCCGAAAATAATTGTTTTTTCATAAACAATTTAATATAATTTCAAAAAGTTCTTGACCAAAGGATATCCTTAAAAGTAAAAATATATATGTGGTTTTAGCAAAGTTTGAGAATGAAAGTCAATCGTCCTGGTCATCGCTCTCTTTCTGCTATTATTTGAATAGCATTCGGTGTCATTTTTGGTAAGGTCCCATTTCGGATAGTTTGTGGAAACAGACCTGGACAAATAACAACAAAAAACTGCATTATGAGAGAAAGTAAATGTGTCTGTGAGAAAAGCACTATATCCTCAATAATTTTCAAATGGACTAATTTCTTTGCCATTTAAATGAGGGAATACTCAAGCAAATGACCAAGATATTTTTGTGAGGACTTTGCATTTAAGCAGTCTTAGTTTTCTTGAAGAAATATGTTGTAAGCATATTACAAATTCTTCCCTGCAAGAGTAGTGAGAATAGAGGATGGTTAGATATTAGACAGGTGAGATATGCCTGAAAGTTTACACACACACACACACACACACACACACACACACACACACGAACAAAATATGCAGAAGTCTACTGTGGTACAAGCTATAAAACTTAACCTACATGTCTTCATCTGGATTCTGAAAATGTAGGGTAACTTACTATAAAAGTTTGTTTCCCTATCTCAGAAGAAATTTCCTAGAAAAAATAGGCTAAATTAATAAAAATCAATGAGAGAGTTGGGGAGGGAAGCTTGAATGATTATAACATGTCATAATGATTTTATATAATATTTACAGAGACCCAGAATTTTGGACTGACTGATTTCTACTGATATACTTTACTTGAGGAAAAAGATCCGGTAGAAAGAGTTGTGAATAGGTTGACCATCATCACTTGTGAGTCAAGTTGCTTCTATTAAGCTGATACGGAAGGTGTCTGATAAGGAAGATGATCAATCTTCAGTGTTCTCTGGAGGAAAGGAAAGACAGAAAAAGAAAGGCAAGATGAAAAGCTCATTATAGGGAGTGAATCCGAAAAAAAAAAAAAAAGTGAGGCAGAAAGAGAGAAGGTAGTATTCATCTTAAATGGCATCAGCAAACCAGCCAGATTTTACCAAAGTCCTTTGGCTGAAATAAGTACTCATGCAGTTTAAGCTTCAGGAGAATATGATCCTGAGTTTAAATTGCAGCTTTACTACTTATTTGCTTTGTAGCCTCAGCTAAATTTTAAAAAATTCTTCTTCATATTAATAAAATAATAATAATAATAATAATAATAATCCCCAAACACACAGGGTTGTTGGGGAGACTGCACAACAGGTTAAGTGTCCAATACAACATCTGTAATGTAGTATTCCTTCCCTTTATCTTTTCAATTTTTTGCCATAGCTCTTGCAATTCTCATCCTGAAATTCCTCTACTGATCAATAGTAAGTCAAAATTCCTGCCATAAAATCTTACAGAAATAGAGACATTCTTTGTAACAAATATTAACATAATGGATTTCTAATGGTTTGGGTTTGAGAAAAACTGCACCTACATATCACTCATTTTTATTTGGTTGTATTTAGCCTTTGCTCATCCTAGTTTGATCACTGCATAATTAATAAAGACCTGAAGAAAAGTTGCTCAGTACCATGGCAATGGTATCGTCCCTTATATGAACATGGGTTTAAAGAGACAACTTTCTGATAACTACAAGATAATCTCCAGAAAAAGTCTCCCAGGGCCTTAGATAGAAATCTGAGGTGCCCAGAGTAAAAAAAACCCATGGCATTTGAAGAAAGAATTCTGCTTCGTGATTACTCCTGTTGCCCAAAAGTGGTATGCTTTGGAGGAATAAGGCTTTAGTGCTTATGAAAAAAAATGAGTGAATTCATTGACCTAACATTCATTTATTTATAAAACAAATTCTCAGAGGCAGAGAATCATGCTTCCCAAGTAACAAACTTCATTCTTGTGAAAACGTCATGGAACCAGGGATGAGTTTGAGAGTGAGGGGCAGAATGTAGGGAGGATGAGGACCTTTTCTCATCCATTGTTTGAATTTTGTTTCACCAACGTAACACTTAAAATATTTGGAAAAACTTAAGGCAAAACTTTCAGAAGCATATGTTCTATTTCTACTTATGATACAGTGTAAGTTTTCCAGGGACTACCAATGATCTTGACCAAGTGATTGGCCAAAATCATTTTTTCCCCGTAAATTGCGCTTAATTGAATCCTTACTTTACTGCTAGCCTTATTTGAGACACTGCAATGTGTTTTGTGGAATTAAATAGGCATATATAATTTCATATTATATCGAATTGCAAAAATGAACTCAATTCTATGTTAGAGATGCCATATATGATGGAAGTATGATAGACATTTTTTATTAAATGCAGAACATGAACATACTGATCCTTTTTCCCAAAGTCTATTATTTTTAATGTCAGTTGATTACACTCAGTAATTTTTGCATATTTAAAATATGCAAAATATGAAATAGCATTCTAACTTGACTTTTAAGCCCGTCTTTCTTTACAAATATTGGGAGAAAACCAAGAAGAGATTAACTACATTATATTTCTGCCTATTTGTCTTTTAACTATTAAATAGAATATACTTGCTCGTATCTCCTCATCACTGAGGTGATTTTTTTTTAAGACCTGCAAATACTGAATTAAACATATATGTGTTAAATAGGGTATTTGTGCAACATACAACCTTTAAACAATTTTTTTTGTTTTTATGGGAAAGCTGTTAATGAAGAGACATATGTGCTGTTTTATATATCCACATGCTTTACTACCATTTTTTAGATAAGCACTATAACTTAAGTTGTCTTCCACACAAAGTTCTGGCAAGCTTCAATAGATTCATTAGTGGGTTTTTCTTTACAACCAACGAAGCTCAAAGAGCTCCTAACAATGGAGCTAATCACTGCCTCTTCCCTGACCCAAGCTTAGGTTTTCCCTCCTTTCACTCCAGACTCTTATTTCATTTCTGAGCAATTGGATTTCCGTGGCACTCCCAGAACAAATAAATATCTCCCTTTCCCCCTGCTTACATCTTTTGTGTATATTTTTTCTATACGACTGCCCGTATTTAAACTAGTGTGGTAATGGCAGGGTTGTTCAGGTAATCTTTCATTGGACATAAATGGTGTAGCATTAAAATGCAGATAATGTTACCTCAATTAGAGAATGCTGTGCAAAACTTGAAAAAGACGTAGCTAAATGTTTGGACTAAACAAGTAAGTCTATGTTGTTAAGAGTGGGGCTGGGCAAGTTGCATTTTCAATAGATCCCTTAATGAATAAATGTTAGACTGTATCAACAGTCCTGAACAGGCTTGTGGTTTGTGTGTGCATGAAGTGTAATGGTATCAATTGACTGGCTCTTTGTGGTTGCTATAAAGTACTCTTGAATGTGTCAATGGAGAGAAGGCCTGCAGACAATGAAGCCATGACAGCTGAATGTCAGCAGCGACCTTGAACCTAAACTGGTTTCACCATTCCAGTGACTCTAGCTACAGTGAAGACATGCACTGGAGCCGGACCTTCGGCATTGCCTGTCATTTTCTGTGTTCAGATTCCAAGCACTTAAGTGACAATTTTACCACATTGCTAGACCTTGCTAATATGCATCAGTGAACGTTCACTTATTAGTGATGGGGCTAACGATATGTTCAGCATTTTAATCAGACCTGCATTGGCATTTAAAAATATGAAAAAAAAAGCAAAACAAAGCATCATTCTAGACAAAATGTTTCATATAAGCAAACTCATCCAGAGAAGATACTCAAAACATGTCTTTTCTGCAGCAATGGATTCTCTGATATCGATCTTGCATTACACAGCATTACTGCACATACATTACTACACTCTTTATTGCTGCAAATAGCGCATGATTAGTTAATTAAAATATGGCATCAAGGAATAATTAATATTTGTAATGCAGTGTTTCTTTAATGAAAAACAAGAGAATTCTTCTAAAGGTCACATTTACAGATTAAATGTGTCTTTAACATAAATGGAATGTTATTAAGCTAGGCTCAATATTCAGGAGAGAACTACAAAGCCTTTTGTGGCAAAACACTATTAATGAATTCAAGAAACTGAATCCCTTTGCTGATGCTGGAGTTGAGCAAGGTTAGAAGCCCAAGCACAACTGAATGTTCTTAATATGTTCACTATACTCTGCAGTGAAGAACTGAGGGCAGGGAAGGAAGGGAACTGGGTTGGGAGAGAGAAAGACTGGAAGAAATAGAGGAAGAAAAGCAAGAGAGACAAGGGCAGAGAGAGAGAGAGAGAGAGAGGTAGAAAAGAGAGGAGAGATCTTGATTGGTGAGAAACATATAACCATGTGTGTGCAGCAGAGAACAATAATATCAGAAATTGGCATGCATGTGCTGTAGGAAGGACAGCTAATATATTTTTTGGCGTTATTAATATTATAGCACTATAAGCTCATTGCAATTTATTCTACAGAAAATGTAATATTTGTGAAAAATAAACAATGTAAAGAAAAATATTAACTATAATTATGAATATAAATAAGTACAAATTTGTTATTAAACACATGTACTTCATTTAACTAGCCTGTCTGTGAGTCCTAATCATCAGTAAAAACTGTTGTGTGATATACTATTTTTTGAAGTAAATAAAAGTGAGACACAACTATCCTCTTGTTTCTCTGTTGGTTATTTTAAGTGTTTATATACTATAAATACTGAACTGCCTGATTAAATTTGTCCTTATAAGTCCTTTACAATATACAGAGGAGGGAAAAAGCCTCTGTTGGATAGATCTGCCTTTTACTTGAAAAAAACTGAATGTTAGCAAAGATTTTTTTAGTAAGTTCCTAACAGGAGAAGGTCACATGTTTTAAAATATAATAAGAAAATATCTTTAAAATGAACATGCTACTGTGAGAAATGCTTATTATCCAAAAAACACTGTGCATAAAGTTTATTTTTTTATTTATTTAGTAGGATAATTATTTTATGTCTATTTTATCAGATCATACTGTACTATAGAAAAAAGGTAAATACATCATCTTGATTTCATATTTCAGTTAAAATATTTATTATGTGAAAGATCATATTATAAAGGTTATTAAGCTACCACAAAATAACCAATATAAAACAGATATTCAAATAATAATTTAAAATCATCATCAACTGCCCCAAGATAAAAAATGTGCAAAATTTAGCATATAGATAGGTTCTTTTTGGCCTTAAAATCAAAGTGCAATGAGGAAAATAAATAATGAAATAGAAATATTTTCTTGCATTAACTTTTATGTATGCGTTTCCTAGAAAGAAAGATAATTCCCTTTCTAATGTTTATAGATGTGTTTGCAAAGTTGAACATTCAATTTATACTTTCTTACATTAGTATTACCACTTGTAAGTGAGCCGATACTATCGGTTGGCAGCTATGAAAAATTATCTGTGTCATATATTTATTTTTAGTTTAATGTGACTGTATTTTTATAATTTTCCCAAATATAAGTTTTACACCAGAAAAAAGATATTAGCATTGCCCAGTTTTATTCTGAATCACTGAGATTTCTATGAATTATATCCACTAGGAAAATATCATTTAGAAAGTTTTTATATTTATAATGTCACTTCAATGTATATAGATGTGGTATAATTTTGATGAATTCCAGAGAATAAAGGAACTCCACAGACTCCACCACTCATTATGAAGCGGCACCTCTGAAAACTCCTCTGGTTGGTCTCAGACTCGAAGTTGCCTCTTTCCTCTGCTCTATGGAAGAGCTCTCAAGAAGACAAGCTCCAAATCTTGAAAAGGTTGATGGTTGGAATGAACACCTATTTTTGCTGTTTCAGTTATTTTAAAGTAGGATGATAATTCTCAAATGAGAATTAATCCCCCCTGCATATATAGGTTATAGAATTTAAGTTTAAATACAAAAGTAGTCAGAAATGAAATTCAGGTTAACAGGTCAACACAATGCCTACAGCTGAGGCACTCATTTTTGTTGGCCTACATACATAGCCATCTTGATTAAACCCAAATGTATATGGTGATGTCTGAAAATATATCTTTAGGAGATGGTTAAAGGATATATTTAGTAAGCATCTGACTATGTTATTAAAGAAAACATTCTAAATAAATGCTCATAATATGAAGATATGATGGACTATTCCATGAAGACATATGTGACTATGGCTAGAATTTGTGATGAAAAAAGTTGTATAAGAAACATGCATTAATATGGGTTTATTTTTGTGCTTTAAGGTACATACTTGATAAAGGTATATATGCCAAGTAGGTTTTCCTTCAACATGTGTAAACATAAAGAAGGACCATTTTAAAGTGTCTTTCACACTCTTAAAGTCCCTTGAACTTTTTATTCTCAAAAGAAAAAAAAAAGGACGGTGATAGGGGTGAACTTGGAATTACTTATTTTCAAATTTTAGTGGTTTGCATATTTAAAATTCACCTTTACTTATTTGTGTATTTATTCGGCAAATGTTTCTTTAGATTATTATATGCCAGTTTCCATGTTAAAAAGAAAAACACAACAACACTGGATTCTGGTGCCAACTTCCATTCTTTTTGTTTTTAGGCACTCAGTTTTTCAACTTTTGCAAGCTAGGAAGAAAGAGGCAGAAGTTTCACATTAGCAGCAGTCCCACACTGGGCCTGGCCTCTCTTCCCCTTCTCTACCACGGTAAAGGGGCTCTGCGGCCCCACCCTGCCCCTCTCAGGATAAAACCACCGTTCGTAAAGGACTACTCAACTCTGAATTTATCCTGGACTCTACACATTCAAATTTCAGTGCAACCACTACTCTGGGGTACCTCTTATGTTTCAGATACAGTGCTAGTTATTTTGTCAGATGATATTTTATGGATATTTATGTAATCTTTAGAGTCACTGTGTAAGGAAGAAATTCCTGAGGTTCGGTAAGACAATGCAATGGCTCCAAATGAAGACAAGCAGCAATCTGAACCGAGATCTACTCACTCCAACACCAGTGCTCTTAAAGATTCCTATATGCCAAAACAACCACCTGATTCACACAAGGCACGCAGCATCTATAACTGAGTGGAAATATTAGTCAATCTAGAATTTGGATAAATAGACTTTTCTAAGTTCCTAGATATAGATGCCTGTAGACAAAAAAAGTGAGTAAAGATACATTTATCTAGTATAAACAAGCATGAACTCCAGTTAAGCAAACTCTGACTACATACCCACCCACCCCCAACCTCTGTCAGTTACTCCTTGAAAAAAAACATACTCTTCTCTGCAACAGGGGTGGAAACCAGAAGGGATTCTTAGTGGGATAGTGACTCTAATTTTAACAAGAAATTGGGTTGCCTCTAGGGCCAGTTATGTTTCCATTCCTATGCATGCCCCCCTTTCCCTCTAGATAGTCACACATTGCTAGAGGTCAAGGAGTGAGTGAGTGAGGGCAATGGAGCAAATTCATTCTTGTTAGAGCTCTGATCAAGGATGACATCTTTCAAAGGAGGGAACTTGATAGAAGTTTATCCAGCACCCAAATATTCAACATTCCTGCATATTTAATTTCTTTAGTTGCATTTTGATTGTTTTATTCTTACCAAACACAATTTTTCAAGGAGAAAGAGAAAAGTTGACTCTTCATTATATAGCTCATAAAAATCAACTCATCGTAAAGGAAAGTTTAATTAAATGCATGGTAGATACTTCCTGATCTAACTAAAAGTATAATTTTTTCTTCTATTTTGGTTCACCTAAGTTATAAACCATACAAATTAACCTTAAGCTTTATTAAAATATAAAACTCTTTAAATAATGTTTTATATCCAAAATGGAGCCAGATCACTGTCAATTAAATGTATGTAATAGTAATACCCATACCCCATTGCTCTCACCTAAACTCCACAACTTCAGTTCAGCTTCAGACCTCTTCAAATAGAAAACTAACTTGCATTCATTTTTGTCAGTAAAATATTTAAATATATGTAATATTTACATGTGATATTATAGCATAATAAACAAATATTTTTGTCAGGTTTTGCTTTTTGGGAACATGAATTATTTTACTCTTTTTTTATCATGCTATTGTCTTAAAATAATCCAAATAAACACATATGTATTTTATAATGTCATACTTAAGACGATACAATTTCCAGAGGTAAAGACTCTACTTGTACATACTCTAGTTGCATGTCCTGCTGATACATAATTGATTGCATCATCCCAAATTGGCTGGACAGTTTTAGAAATGAATGTTAATAGTGTGGTCACATTAATGCTGAAGTAATTATTAATAAAATCCTAAAAAGGAGTGCCATTGGTCAGAAAGAAAAATGTAGTCTCATTTTACTTGTTATCACAAAAAGTTATAATAATACTATTGTGTAACTAAACACATTTGGAGACATCATACAAATCTACCTGTCATGTTTAATTATAAGGTACTGAGAAAACTGCTAATAACATTAACAAATAAAAATAGCATTATTCAGTCTTTAACTGCTTGCTCTTTGTCTGAAAGCATATGAGAATTGCCACTTGTACCAAGTGCCATTTAAATGATTAATCAATGAATTCGTGGTAACAAATCTCAGAAGCTTCTGTGACGAGGTCAGCTCCCTACAACATGACCTCACATTTTAAGATGCAGTCACCTTAAAATGGTGACATCCATGAGTTCGAGTACTGAGAAGTATATGTGCACTAGGAGTTATGAGATACTTCTGAGTATCTCAAGGCCTACTGTTGTTTGGATGTTTTATATACCATAAAAAACATCACGTCACACAAACATAATAACCATAAACAGGAAGAGTTCAGGGAACTCAGCACATAACACTAACTTGGTGGTATTTCCAGACACTAACAGAATAAAGGGGTTCCATTCCCCCCATGCTGAAAACATTGGTTTTCTTTAGGACATATAAAGGAAAAAAGAAGGTCTTATTCATGTTAGGCGTAAATTCAAGTAACATTGCTCAAATATTAAGGGATAGTTTGGCAGTGATATCTGAGAGGTAGAGTCTTGCTTTACAGCAAATGGTAAACTTTATTCATAGAATACAAAATCTAATTTATAACACCTTTCTCTGTCATCATTATATGACTATAGTATAAAATTACCTTGGGCTAATTCAATTTATATAAAATGACTTGGACTTTATAGTATATTTTATTTTTTTAACTTTAAAGACTTTTTTTTTATTTATTAGAGAGAGAGAGATAGAGAACACAAGTGGTGGGGAGGGGGAGTGGGAGAGGGAGAAGCAGACTCCCCCACTGAGCAGGGAGCCTGAAGCGGGGCTCGATCCCAGGACCCTGGGATCATGACCTGAGCCGAAGGCAGACACTTAACTGACTGAGCCACCCAGGCGCCCCAGTATACTTTATTTTAAATATAGTATACTTTATTTTAAATGCCTTTCTCATAAAAAATAAGTTATTTAGTAATTAGGCTGCATTGTTTGGGTACTGTCTTTTCACATGCCTACAGAAATTTACCTTCTGAAAGAATACCCCGTTGTCCATATTTCTATTTTCCATCATAAGCAAGGCAAAGCACACGAAGGATCTCCTCCTTGAGTTTGCATCTAAATATTGGAGAATTTATAAGAATCAACCATCTCAGTCCCAATACAGATATTGAACACCCCTCTCTGCAGTCTTTCAACATGTATCCAAAGTTTCAGAGCCACATTATGAACCTTTCTTGGATAAGCCCTATATACAAGGTATAGACTAGAAAGTACATTCCTCCATTAAAGCGTTCTTGTTTCCTTTAGAATAGTATCATTTAGAATGCACCTTAGCCATATTCAGTGGTTGACAGATAGTGTAAACACAAATAGGTTTTACATTGCAGTTGTGCACAATACACCTTTGTACCGTTGACTGACTGCTTACAACAATAAAAAATAATGGTAGCATTCTGCTGTCAAACTTTCTGACTAGTTTATAGTGAACTTCAAAAATATGGTTCCTTTTTCTCAGATGCAATTAATTTGAAGATAAAAGTAATGTGGTGCCATGAAACATAAATGTTGCACCCCAAAGAGGAGACTGTTTGCTATCCAATAACAATAGATAAAGTTCTACATCCCCATTTTTCAAAAGAAGGCAATGGTACCACTTAAGTATGCAAAGAAATGCTTCATGTGGCAAGAAGTACAATATGATTAATATAAAAAAATGAGAAGTATTTATTTACCAATTTTGACAGTTGTCATGGACATCACCGTTTCAAGTGGCATTTTTGACAAAACAATTTGCTGGCTGATAGTTACAGGGGAACTGAAAGATTTCTTTTTTCCCTGTGTATTTACAATAAAAAAAAAAAAAACGCATCCTCAATGTAACTTTTCTGCTTAGGAGAAAAAAAAATGAATGAGTTCTATAAAACAACCCATCCAGCGCAGTTTCTATAAGAACAAATGAATGCAAGTGTTAACAAGGCCTAATCTTCCCTTTTGTATTTGTTTCTTCATTAAGCACTAACTATGCTCTAGCTCTTGTACCCTGAAGATTTGATGTGAAGACGGTATGACAGGCTTGGCTTCTGCCGAGGCAGCTGGCACTCCTGATGCCAAAAGCCAGAGCTTGTGGTAGTGGGATCAGGAGAGAGTCGTTCGAGCACAGTTTGCCTGTCAGTTTCCCATCCGCCTAGCAGTGCAGCCCTCCCTCCCCGAGTCCCCTTAATGAGAAGTGGAGGACAATGCCAGTATTGTTGTTTCTACTCGCAATCTTGTGGAAAGAACAATCGCTGTTTACCCAAGCATTTGTATTACCCAAACTCTGTCGATAATTACTTCTAGAGTCCCTGATTAACTCTGCTCTCTGCCTCAGCACAAAAAGCTATTGAGATAGACACCAGACAACTTTCCTCTTAGAGCCTTTTAACAGTTTACTGAATATGATTCAGTCCTCATATTTATCAGAAGAATTGTGCCTACAGGATTTGCACTCAGCTCATTAAGAGCTTTCGAATCATATAAGAAATCCATGTACTTCGGAAGGTTTGAAAATTCTCCAACGCCCCACCTTCTCCCTACCTCAAGGGAAGTTAAAAAACACCCTCTCCTTCCCGTTGACGTACTCTTGTACCTGGGAATCTATAATAAATATAAGCACATTTCAAGAAACATGATAATTCTAGTCAGCTTATCATTGTTAACTTTTTATGATGAAATATGTAGGAGAAAAATTTCTAGTTATTTAATTACTGGCAATTTTATGATATGCTTTTGTTTGCTAAGACCTAACAAAATGGAACTGTTGCTATGTCTATTTCCATGATACTGGTAATAATTTTAATCTGTCACATCACTCCTACCCCCCTTCACGTCCCACCCCACATGCAGTCTGCTGTTAGCACTATGCAAAACAGCATCATGAATATGCGTAATTATGGAGATTCATGGTAATTTTTCAGGGTTATCCGATGTGACGTTTATAGGACAGCAGCATACATCAATTTAAACGAGACTGACAAATATCTTATCCTTTATATTTCTATAGTATTTTTAATATTTTCTTGGACCCTCTCTAGGGAGTAGTGTGAAATGGTAAGAACTTGAATAACAAAAATGTTAAACAATCAAATGCTTTACTAGAATGGTTTTTAAAGGCAAGTTTAAAAATGCTTCTCTACCTGTTGAAGTTTAAAAAGTATAATATAGTGAATTTTCTCTCCTGCGATACTTATCAAGCATCTTACATTTCCAAACCAACAAAAGCATGGACATTTGCATGTACCATTTAAAGATGAGGCTGAATTGCTTAATTACTTTTAAACTATGACTGCTTGCCTGACAGAATTATTTGCCAAATAATGGTCCACCAACTTTATTAAGCATAGGCATTTGAAACAATAATCTAATTGTGGCATATTTGAATTTTATTCTAAATCTGTTGCACCTCTTAGAGACTTGCATATTATCTTTATCTCAGTGACTAATTAGGGCTAGCTTGACAATTTCATATTTACAATGATTACCAAGTAGGAATCCTTTTCCTTGTGCTTTATGTTTGTCATGAATACTGTATAATACTAATTACATTGAAGATATAAAGAGCCCCACAATTTGATTGAGAGACATCTTGAGTTTAAAGTGAGCAAGTGTGAATTGTATCAAGAATTTTAAATGGTGGGGCAATTAATATCTATTTCTTATGCAGTCACTAAAAAAGATGAAATAACTGTGTGAGCTCAAGTCATTATATCAGCCCAATTTTTAAGTGTATTAACAATAAAGTCATTAAAAATTGGCTTGATTGAAAATGACCCTCCCCATTCCAACCAACTGAATTCAGAATTCCTTTTTCTCAAGCATATACTTTCAGGTTGAGGGTCAAACTTTCACAATTAAATGTTTCTCAGTACTTTCCTGGTAACACACCATCGTGAATACTCTCCATACAATTAGCAGGGCCTACTGTGGAAGTAGACTGCTAATAGAAATAATAATGAAGGATACTGGGGCATTAGTATGCCAGAGAAGGTTGAAGAAACCTAGTTTGCATGATGCATATATAATTGTATGTTACATCTAAATATCACTGTATGTTGCTTTTAGAAATAATTACTTAGGAAAATATATTTAACCCCTCCCCTTTTTTAAGATTCCAATCTGATTAACAAAGAAGTTCAGTGGTGTATTAAGCCTATGAGGTAGCAGTGTTGTACATGAATGTGTTCTCTATTTGCATGTTTTTTAAAGTGGCACTTTCTGAAGACACACAATTGCTATGTCTATATACACATCTAAAGCAAAGTGAAGAATTGATGCAATCATCCAGATAATTCAAGAGAAAACCACTTTTGCCTCAATTATCTATTGCAAGCAAAAGTGAGGGGGGTAGCCTGAATTGTTCAAATTAAGTGCCTGGAATCTCTTCATTTTGCACGTGGAGACACATTTTACAATATTTATGTTACCATTTGTAATTTACATAAACATAAAGGAGAAATATTGCTACATGAAAGATGACCAAAATCTTTTCACAGCAATAATTTCTACTTTTTGGTTTTACCTAATTTTTGGTGAAGAGTCTAGTTATTCTTGAGCATGTTATGTACGGTAATTGAATTAAGACAAAACTAAATGGATTCATTTGTTCATTTACTAAATGTTTGGTTAATAATCTGATTTGTATAAATGATACTGATATCTTACTATAAAAAGTTCATTGATACAGTCTAAAACTTTAATAATATGTACTTTTGAGTATAAACATAAATTGATTTGAAGATGTAAATGTGATTCATATGTACATTTATTTACAATAAAATGCAACATTAAAACAAACAAAAATTTTCCAGGAATACATCCTATATTGTCCATGTTTAAGATTTGTTATGAATAAGTTAAAATCCATAAAGAAATCAAATGCCAGAACACATTTTCAAAAGTTCCATTGACACATTAAAAATTCAAATATGTAGCAGATTTTTACAGTGTTTTCTCCATATGCACTGACAGAAACAATAATATATTTAATTGCTGACATTTGTATGATTTTACCTTACATTTATTAAGTATATAAAGTATATTTTCAATGCATTTGAAAAATCTGTTGTGTTTATTAATACATGAGGAATCCTAAATTTCTTCTGGGCCTGTTTAATCCCTACACGTAGTCTTTACTCTGGCCCACATATAAAATGCCTTCCAGAAAATGTAAGGCAACCCTACCATGTTTCTTCATATTGGTACTGTGTCAAATTACATTTTGTTTGAATACTAGAAATTAAGCTTTAGTTAAAATATTGCCAAAGTATTAGATTATAAGTGTTTGTCTGGACAATTAATACTTAAATGTTAAAAGACACTGGAATATTTTATGGATCTATTAGGCAATGAAGATGAACTATCTATGTTATAAATTTGGTAGCTAGGCTCCATGTGTAGCATTCATTTCTAATTTTCACGTTTTATATAAAAACCAAAATCTTTGTAATTGATGCTTACAGTATAACCAAAATCTTCTCTGTCCTCATAAAAACACATGGAGCATATGTAAAATTAAGCATTTCAGAGTATTTTACTACTCCAATATTGTTTTAATTTGTTCTAAAAATCAAGTGTCTATCTCTAAGTTTTATTTATGAAAAATCAACTTCCAGAATTAAATAGATATGTTTTATAAATACCGAGTTGGGCCTTGATAGATATTTTTCTTTAGAATTGCTAAAGAGGGAAATATAATAATTTGGTGGCAAACATCTGTCTGGTAATCATATATGATAAATTCATAAGAAATACAGGAAAGATATTTATTTACTGTTACTGCTAAGCTAGTCTTTATTTATCTTAGAAGATTTTTCATCTATGAGTGGAAAACAAACTTTCCTTCAAGAGGTCTGTGAACCGAATAATAAATGTCAGGTCTAAATCCTGTATGAAAATCAGTCCGGTTTAATCCTGGATATTCTTCAGCATGCAAATGAAGACTAGAGGTTTCCCTGGGCCCGCTGTCATACAGGCAGCCAATTTACAGACCCTGGCACAGTGTATGTGTTATGGACTCGCCGCCTGCCCCTCCCCCCTAGCCTAAGACTTGGTCTCAGCTGCCTGCCTTTCACAGAAAACCACAAACCAAGGAAACATATCAGTAATAGCGCCCTGTAAATTAACTTGACATTTGATGCAGAAAAAACCCTAAAAGCTTACAAAAGACATTGAAAACAAAAGCCACTCAGGACCCACACTACATATATTGTGGATTTAAGAGATCTGGAAGGTGGTTATTCTATTGTAACCAACACATACAGCCTTCATCTTCTTTGTTAAGACAATTCAGTCATTCTTTGTTACAGGCATAGTATCCGTCAAACAAGAAAATAATATTTTCCACCAGAAAAAAAAAAAACCTAAAAGTCCAGCTGATATTATAATAATAATTCAATCAATGAGTTTCTTTTACATTAAAAAATAAAGCTATACATTCCTAATGTGAAAAAAAGGATGCTAAAAATCTGCCTTTATGTTTCCTTGGTAAATAAGACATGTTGACACTGCTAAGATGTAAATAATGTAAGACATGTTGGAAAATGGTGTGAATCTTGCTGAACATGAAGAATTCACAAATATGTTGTGTCTTAAAATTTTGCCATTCAAGAGATTTAATTTTGTGTATGTGTGTGTGTGTGTGTGTGTGTGTGTGCTTGGAAACCCTGGATCCTTTTTATAGGAAAAAAAATTGGGGGGTTCAAAGAAGGACTATTGATAAAATATTAAATGATTCTTTGACATCAGCTGCCGTGTGGAGCTAGAGTGAGGCACACAGCATATTTAAGCCATTAGACATGCAGGAATGTTAACATTATTATGCGTTATTGTGTCTGGCTATGTGAACCCCCCCCCACACACACACTCTCTTCTTCTCAATCGCTCTCTCTCTCTCTCTCTCTCTCTGCTTCTCATTCACTTTCCCTCCCTTCTTCCCTCCTCCCCACCTTTCTCAGTGTCTCTCCTACTCCCTCCCTCTGCAGGACCTGCTACACAGCATCTTACAAATGTCTGGCCTTATAGTTTACAAGCACAGAACTGTACTGGTAAAAATGCATAATCTTAGCATCTGTGCTTCTTGATATTCATGGATTTATTTACAAGTCCCTGTGTTCTACTTTTTTTTGCCTGTTTCTATGGTTTATATTACTGTCATGCCTATATTCTTGTGGGAATTTCAAATAAGAATCAAGATATAACTGGCAAATATTCTGTAATGCAGTCTGCATTTCCATAATTTAGCTGTTTTTTAAAAGAGACAATTTAAAGAGGTTTATGGACTTAAGGATATATGAAGAGTATTCTGATTGGCTTTTTTCAGTACTTCAACTGCTTAAGGTTCAGTTTGTGTAAAATGGACGTAATAAAATAAATTTATGTACATATATGTGCTTGTGTATATGTAAATGCATTTAGAATGAAAAAGTTCATAAATCTCAGTCAAATTTGCTGATTAAGTTCACTATATTCACATTTGGTAACATTAAGATATTTCACAAAAAAGGTTCAAAGGTAAAAGGCTAACATTTTATTTTTTCTTTAGATTCTAACCTGCAAAAAAGCTTAAATATTTACAAAGCAAGTATTTGGGTTCCTGTGTTTCCCCAACCCTCAACACACATCTCCTCCCACTCGTGGAGCTGATTTAACAGAAGCCTTTTAGTACACATCACCAGCGCCAAAGAAATGTGGTGGGGGTTTTCTTCCTCCCTTTTTTAAGCTCTAAAGACACAAATTCTTTTGAATAATTTAATTAGCACTAAAACCACAAATTTAACTTACTTTACAACAATGTTCAATTCTTTTCCCACCTATCTCCACCTCAAAATACAATTCCACCTTCATATTATCAATGCATTTATTTAGGGATTAATATTCTCTAGTTTAATGTAATGTTGAAATTTGAGAAGTCCATGTATATGCTTTGCTGTTTATAGCTCCAGTTTAATTACTGTGTGTTAAACTGCCTAGACAGCGGAATGAATTTATGAATATCTTCAAGACAGCCATAGTTTGGAAATGCACACGAGAGAAAATGGGATGGTGGGGGACACTGCCTTAAATGATCTTTATGTCAGTATTCTTGAAAATTCACACTCGATGTAGGAAAATGTTAAATGTGAGAACATTATGATAAAGGCTTGTTATAGTCCTAAAGTATGGGATATGTAAAATACAAAGATTTTCACATGTACAGTTATAACACATGCTAAGCAGCACAGATTATTAAGCAAGATTCATTCCTTTATTGGAGAGGGAGGGGAGTAATTTACAGACAAGAGCTAAGCAATTCTGTTTAACACAACTCTGTCTAGTTGATTGTAAGGCATGTGCAGTATTTTTCAAAGCCCGTCATCAGTAGTAAAGCGATTTACAGCTCAGGATATTTTTTAGAAGATACTCATTTTATTAAGAGTCAATAAGATAGGTTGTGCAGAAAGATATACATGTATTTGCAATTCATATTGTTGCTGTGTTTCTATTGTGTTCTGAGCTTCCATCATGGCTGGGAGATGGGAAGCTGGCACGTTAGTGTAGGAGGGTAAGAGAGAAAGCCCCAAATAAACACTTAGAGCATTTTCAAATTATCTCTAATTATAACCACGTTCCTTTTTTTTTTTCCTGAGGAGGGTGGGGGAAGTGGTAGAAAGAAGATGATTATGAGTGCAGATCATATCTGTGCTATTAAATAATATTAATAATTCTTTTGGTCCAGAGGATGATGTTTTCATTCTGGACTTTCAAGCACCTCAGTCTACCCATTCAAAGCGATGACAGAAAAATGAATCTGAATGTGTAGGCATTAAACATTTAAATTCTCTACTCCCTGGTCATTATACCGACTGTCATATCTTATACCTTCCCCTCCCCCACTATGCTTTTGCTGATTTGACTTCATTTACATTGGCTCATTATGCATCTGGTCTTTGTTCTGAACGGAATACAGTACAGTGACAAAGCAAAACTTACATGTCGGCCGAAATATTTTTGATTTAAAAATTAGGTTTCACTACTTAAATTTACATTTAACTTCCCAACATTGTTTAAATTGGAAGCAAGTCTTTTCTTATACAATAACTATAATCTATATGCAATTATTTTAAAAGTGGTTAAAATTACCTCAAAATGTCATTAGGAAATGACACTTAAGACCTTTTATAACAAATATTCTACTGCTACCTAGGCAATATTATCCTATTAGAAGTATTAGGTTGTTCTTTCCAAGCCTCTGTCTGAATTTCTATGTAGGCCCAAGGAGCAAGCTTTTATCTATTTTACATGAAGTTCATTGTTTAGAGCTGTCCCTTATGGGTCTTATTTTAATGTATCAAACAACAAAGGTAATGTCAATCCTTAAAAAAACAACAACAAAAAAATGATTCCTACTTTGCATTTCTTGCAATTAAAAGGTTTTCTGATTTACAAACCAAATTTTCATCAAATTAAAAGGAAGTCCTAGCTGACCGATCAACATGGAAAAATATGAAAGTTACACTGAACTTTAAATGTCTATCCCCATGACAGTGTATTCTGTCTTTTCATTTGTTATAACCAATGGAGACATGGGATTAATCTAATACAGCCTAATTAAACACCCATTCACACATGAGGGTCTTTAATGGTACTAGAGGCACAAATGCTACTTTGTATGACAGTTATATTTGCATTTATTTCAAGTTAGACAACAGATATTTTTGAATACAAAGAAAATAGGAAAAAAATAAAATATGGGAGAGCAATGCTTTGGAAATGGAAGCAATTTCGTGTTTCCTGCAAAGGTAATTGCTATATGCACGATTTAGGTTTCATTCCAGATACTCTGACCAAGGTGCTTTTCTAATTTTAGTTATTTATAAAAATGTATAATCATGGTTGCAGTGGCTACATGTCTGGAGCACCATCTTGGAAGAAAAAAACATCGTCATGTTCTCTTGGCTCTGTTAATAACTCTGTGACCTCTGGCTTCTCTCTTTATCTGTTTGTGCCTTGATTTTTTTCATCTATGAAAAGGGAGTATTTGTCCCTTACCTACCTCTATTGGGCTACTGCCATGTTTAACTAGAATAATATATTGTTCTTGGGAAGAAAGTATGTTATGAATGCAAGCTTTTAGTTTTCTCATTGATTAACTTTACCATATTATGGGAAAACACAGTACTGTATATTTGTCTATATTCAGTCAGTCTCTTTTACTTAAGTTTGGCACTTTTGGTTCTAGAATTAATGAAAATAAAATATAAATGACTGGATGTTTTGAAGGTGGGAGTAATCACCCACATCTTGGCGATTTTTATTATATAACCTTGTTATCATCTGCAAGATATTTTTATGAGCATAACTGGTTTTAGAAAATGGCTTTACAGTAGAAGTAATCAACACAGTAGCATGTAGAATGAGTGCACGCCTGTAAAAAAAAAACTAGAAATTTGGTGAGAAATTCTTATTCTAGTGGCACCTCGAGAGAAAGTAAATTATTTAAGCTATAGTTGCTTTGAAAATACCTTAATTTTTCTTTTGAGTCCTAGAAATTTTAGATATTGGACAATATGAAACTCTGATGTAGAAATCTGTAAGATTTTATCATTTCAGCATTTATTAGGACTATTTAGAAGCACTCCCAAACTCAATATATTTACAAAATATACACTGGGCACAATTAACTCTATTTCCATTGCAAGGATTAAAATGGTGTGATTTAACTTCTTCACATTTCAACTGAATCATCTATTAAATGCTGAGATTGAGCTAGATTACCAATAAGACCATTTCCAGATCCAAAATTAACCTGGCCATTATTTGGATATATCATTCTTAGAATTTTAGGCACATAAATATCATACCCAAATCTAAATGATATTTTGTCAGGTATTTGTCCATTTATTTGATGAATGTTTATTAAACACTGAACACATGCCAGGAATTTGTTAAATTCTTGAAACCTAGAAAAGGAACAGATTTGGAGGCAAAGATAAAGATTACCTTATCAAAGTCTGACCAAGATCGAAATCTATGAGCATCTAAAGCCTTGGCACAACAGAGTTAGATGTGCTTTAAAAATATTAGTGGGCATGGTAGACAGTATTAGTGTTCACTAATATCCTCTGTCTGCCCCTGTAGGAGGGTTATACTTCCTGCCTTCATGAAGTCAGGCTACGATATGTGAATTGCTTTAGCTAATGACATATGAGCATAAGTAAGAGGTGTCATTGCAGGGGAAGATTTAGGAATCAGTCCATATTTTGCCATGTTTCCTTCTCCCTTTGTCACAGTTACCAGCAATGTTCTAAAGAGTTTCTGTTCCACTAAAATGGGTCCCAGAGTGAAGGCTACGATGACATAGAGCAAAATGTCCAACTGATCCAGAAAGGATATTAGAATGAGAAAGAAGAAAAAAACTTTCCTGTTAAGTTACTAGGGTTTGAGAACTCCTGGGTGACTCAGTAGGTTAAGCGTCTGCTTTCAACTGAGGTCATGATCCCAGAGTCCCAGGATCATGCCCCACAGTGGGCTCCCTGCTCAGCAGGGAGTCTGCTTCTCCCTCTGCCCCTCACCCTGCTCATGCTCTCTCTCAAATAAATAAATAAATAAAATCTTAATAAAACAAATGATACTAGGATTTAGGACTGTATATTATCGTAGTATAACTTAGCCCAGTGATTTTCAGAGTATGGTTTGGGGGGCCCCTGGGACTCCTGAAGCTCTTTCAAGGGATCCATGAGGTAAAAATTATTTTCATAATAACATGAAGATGTTATTTCCCCTTTTGCTCTCATTTCCTCACAAGTGCAAAGCAGAGTTTTCCAAGGTTCTACATGGTGTATGATGTTGCAATGTACTTGATGCAGCTGATATAAGAATCCAGTGCATAGAGATTTGAAAAAAAAAATGTAATGATGGTACTGTCCTTGTTAGATTTTTTTTATTTTTGGAAAATTTAGTAATTTTACATAAAAATGTGCTATTTATATTAACATGTTATGGATTTATTATTGTTATTTAAAAATTATAACTATTTTTAAATTTTCTTGATTTTAATTTCTCATATAAAAAAAAACAGTGGATATAATCCACTTCAACAAATGCTCTTTGGGAGTCCTCAATAATTTTTAAAGTAAAGAGACCAGAAACCAAATGTTGGGACCTCACCTACATTATCCTGACTGATGAGTTAGGTTCTACCAGGAATAGCTTATTAGAACTAATTAAGTCCTGGCATCTGTGGAGGTATCTGTGGATAGACAAACTGTAACTTTAAAAGTATGGTTAGACATAAAATCTCTAGAAGAGACAGTAATTTCTCTGACATCAGCAGTAACAACACCTTTCTAGATATGTCTTCTGAGGTAAGGCAAACAAAAGCAAAAATAAACTATTAGGTCTTCATCAAAGTAAAAAGCTTCTGCAAGCAAAGGAAACAACCAACAAAACTGAAAGACAACCTACTGAATGGGAGAAGATATTTGCAAACAACATATCTGATAAAGGGTTATTATCCAAAATATATAAGGAACTTATACAACTCAACACCCAAAAAACAAATAATCCAATTAAAAAATAGGCAGAGGGCATGAACAGACATTTCTCCAAAGAAGACACAGAAATGACAACAGACATGGGAAAAGATGCTCAACATCACTCATCAGGGAAATGCAAATCAAAACTACAATGAGATATCATCTCACACCTGTCAGAATATCTAAAATCAATAAAATCAACAATAATGGCTAAAATAAAACAGTAACAAGTGTTGGTGAGGATGTAGTGAAAAAGGAACGCTCATGCACTGCTGGTAGGAATGCAAATTGGTGCGTCCGCTGTGGAAAACAGTACGGAGTTCCTCAAAAAGTTAAAAATAGAACTACCCTATGATCTAGTAATTGCACTATTGGGAATTCACCCCAAAAATATAAAAACACAAATTCAAAGAAATAATGCACCCCGATTATTGAAGCATTCTTTACAATAGCCAAATTATGGAAGCAGCCCAAATATCCACTGATAGATGAAGGGATAAAGAAAATGTGGTACACACGTGCACGTGCGTGCACACACACACACACAGAGGAATATTATGCGGCAATAAAAAGAATGAAATCTGGGCGCCTGGGTGGCTCAGATGGTTAAGCGTCTGCCTTCAGCTCAGGTCATGATCCCAGGGTCCTGGGATCGAGTCCCGCGTCGGGCTCCCTGCTCCTTGGGAGCCTGCTTCTCCCTCTGCCTCTCTCTCTCTCTCTCTCTCTCTTTCTCTCTCTGTCTCTCATGAATAAATAAATAAAATCTTTAAAAAAAAAAGACATCTTTAAAAAAAAAGAATGAAATCTTGTCATTTGCAACGACATGGGTGGAGCTAGAGAGTATAAGGCTAAGTGAAATAAATCAGTCAGAGAAAGACAAATACCATATGATTTCACTCCTATGCGGAGTTTAAGAGACAAAACAAATAAAGGAAAAAAAGAAAGAGAGAGAGGCAAACCAAGAAACAAACTCTTAACTACAGAGAATTGATGGTTAACGGAGGGGAGGTGGGTGGGGGGATGGGTGAAATAGGTGATGGAGATTAAAGAGTACACTTATCGTGATGAGCACTGAGCACTAAGCAATATATAGAATTATTGAATCACTATATTGTACACCTAAAACTAATATAACACTGCAAGTTAACTATACAGGAATTAAAATTTAAAAATAAAATAAAAGTATGGTCAGAGTCAATCACATTATTTATTTAACAGAATCAAATGGAACTTTTTCATGATGTGTAATAAAAGAACAGTCACTGTCTAATGCAACTACTATAATAGTCTAGACACAACAAACTATTCTTCGGTAGGATTTGACAGAGTAGATTTCCCTCTATTTTGTAGAAAAGAATAAATGTAATTTCTTGGAATAAGTATGAAAATATATAAGCTAAATTATAAATCACCCTATAAATGTACAATTTGCCATTTATAGGACAGGGGTAACAGGAAAGGGAATAGAAGCAAGATAAATTGTGAGATGTGAAAGTCTGAAATCATGCTTTTGAAAACCATTCAGACACATTGTGACTGACCACTACCAATCATATCCAAGCAGAAACTGACTTAAAAATATTTGGGCCTGTCATCTCTCTTTCAGGCCAGCAGTTTCTATATCAATTTGCTGTCACTGCATGTTCATCCATAAATGTGTTTTCCTCTTTTTCAAGAGGTGATGTGCATTCCTTCAAGCTCCTAAACGGTAATGATGATATCTTCTATGGATTTGCCTCTATCCCCACCCAATAATCCTTCCTAGTGCTCCATGTGAGGCTGGGATTCCATAAATGCAAGCAAGTTAAATAAAACAAAATTGGGGCACCTGGGTGGCTCAGTCAGTTAAGCGTTCTTTAAAAAGAAAAATTAAATAAATAAATAAAAATTTTAAAAATCTCTAACTTCATAGCCATTGTCCAGCAATTAAGTAAGTAGCCTGGGTAGGGGAGAAGTTTGATAATTACTTTCTATCAATTTAAATAAACATGTTATTATAAAGTCAATATTGTATGAAATATTAAAGGGTTATTCAAAATTAAACGATCAAATCTAGCATGCATGTCCCACTGAAGAAATATTTCTGCTGTCCAGCATAATTCCTGGATGGGCTATGCTCTGTTCTGGCTATAGTACAGGGGCATTTTCACTTAAATAGATTCCCCTTCCTTATATCACTGAGTTGTAGAAATTCCTAAAGGAGTTTATTATCTTAAAACATAGAATATTTCTTCTATAATTATCATTAGCCAATCTTTAAAAAAGTGTTTTGAGTATGTCTGTGATTATATGTGTAGAATTTCCTAGTTTATATACATTGCCTACACTGTATACATTATCTAATCTTTCTTCTCAACAAGCTTGTGAGATAATTATGCTTAACCCCATTTTATAAAATAAATAAATAAGGTCTTCCCTAGATTAAGAGATTTGTCCTGGAAGATATATCTAATAAGTACTGGAAAGAGAATTAAAACCCAGAATCAATTCCAGAATTATATTGCTTTTTAACTAAGATATAAACATAACAGTGAAGTTTATTTTTAACTTCCTACTAAAAAAGAAAGTATTGTTTCCTTCAAACGATTTCTAAATTGTATTACAAAAATTAATTGTTTATCCACAGCTTTAGTGTAAATGTAAATGAGAATTTTTACATACATTCCTGAGAAAAATCACCTTTTCTGAAGTTCAAAATGTTTTTTATTTGATTCTTTATCACGTCCTTAAATTTCTTTTTTTTTTTAAGATTTTATTTATTTATTTAATTGACACAGAGAGAGAGAGAGAGAGAGAGAGAGAGAGAGAGAGAGACAGTGTGAGAGGGAACACAAGCAGGGGGAGTGAAAGTGGGAGAAGCAGGCTTCTGGCTGAGCAGGGAGCCCAATGCAGGGCTCCATCCCAGGACCCTGAGATCATGAACTGAGCTGACGGCAGTCGCTTAACCAACTGAGCCACCCAGGTGCCCCAAATTTCTTCTTTTAAAAAGTAATTCTATTTATGAATTTGAACAAAGTTAATTGAAATAGACTGCCTTGAAAATAACCTAGAGATAATTATGCTCCAAATTTTTAAAAAAGGAATGTTATGGTAACATTTATTTTAAGATTTCTAGTAGGTTGGCTGATGGTGATTGTTAACACAATAGTTAATCCATTTGTATTTCCTATAGGTATTATCATAAAAATAATTAAAAGGCCTTACATTCAGATTTTCTGGTGAATTATTAAAAATAGTTTTGTGTCTCATAATAATTCTCTAAAAAGTCAGTTAAAACCCCTATCTCAATATAAAACATGGATTAATTTAAAGTTAGATGCAAACAATAAGCTCTATACTACGATTAATAAAAGCAACAGAATAGCAAGTCACTTTTGACTTTCTTCTTTTTTTTTTTACAAAGACTTGCATTTTTTTATTTTTCAAGTGTTTATTTAAATTCCAGTTAGTTAACATACAGTGCAACACTAGTTCCAGGTGTAGAATTTAGTGATTCATCATTTACATACAAAACCTGGTGCTCATCCCAACAAGCGCCCTCCTTAATGCCATTGCCTATTTAACCCATCCTCCTGCCCCTTTTTTACTTTTTTCTAATGGCAGTAATCCTAAAAGTGTAAGTTCTCATCCTTATCTTCAGAGTTTGATATAAACAACTGTGAACCCCCAAACTCTCCTGAAGAATGAGAGGCCATTTTAGAAGGTATGAATGGTACTGGAAGGCAAGCAGAGGCAGGACAGATGGAAGCAGACTCTAAAATGGATGGCTATTACTCTCCCTTTCTCTCTGGAAGTTTGAAATTCTACCTCAGGTTATTACAGAAATGTCCAGTGATTGTTGGGGTAGTTTAACTCTAATCTGACAGGAATATGCAAATCAAAGAAACTTAGTGGTCTAGATGTTATTTTCTTAATATCTCAAAATTCATTGCATAACACCTCCTTAACATGATTTCTTTCTTTCCTTCCAAAGAGCAACATTTTCTCTTGGCACTTCCATTTGATTAGGATGGTTCCTCTCAGCCCTTTCCAAACAGGATTCGCTTAGTCTTTAGCAACCTCTTAAACTAACCTCTTCTCACATCCTATAAAATGCCTCTTTCTTTGAATGGACCCTACAACCTCAACAGCATGTATATGTGTATGAAGACCACAAAGTAACCGATTAGACTGATATTTATAGATTTATCATTCCTGGTCTCCCCCCACCATTAGATAGAGACTCCATAAAGATAAGGACCTTGTCAGATTCATCAGATCCTAAACAACTATTGAATAAATAGATAAACGAGAGCCAGTGACTCAATGGTCTACAATGTGTAATCCACAACAATGTTAGGTACAGTGCATACAGTGGGTGATGAAGCTAGTCCACAGGAGGGCCAGCAAGCTCTTAAATGAGTTTAGGAAGCATCTGATGTTTTTAGGGTAAATGAATTCCTTTGGTGGCATTGTGAATCTCAGAATTCTCAAAGTCCCCTTCTATAGCTTTGGTGAAATTTAAGGGTCTAATATATAGTGCTTCTATCTGCAGGCAACCCAGTGCAAAAGTATAAACAAGGATTTTGCAGCCAGAATCCTTCAGTTCAAGTCTGTTTTGACACTAACTAGCTATATGATCTTGAGAATAGAAGTATTTATATTTCCAAAACTGCAAGGCTTAAAGGATACGCAAAGAACACAGCACAATGTCAAACACAGTAGGTGCTTAATAATTATTTTTATTATCATAAAATTTCTAAGTGATCTCCAAGACTGAGAATTTGGGCCTCTAACTTAAGATAAATGCATTAGTTAATAAGAATGGAAGAATGGTTGAAGAAGAATTAACTTAGGCTTAGAATCCAGTTTAGAAGAAATGTTTAGTGTTACTAGGAAGAAAGTGGAGCTGTTGGAAGTTGCAGTATAGACATCTATAATTGAGAGTAAGTTAAGTGCAGATTTTAACACTTTTTTATTAGATAACTCTGTGCTGAGACTCAATCCCAGTAAAAACCAGCAAGCATTGGGCACATACATTTTAGCATGTTGCAAAGAAATCACTTACCTTAAGTGCCTGAATAACCAGTATAACCTCAAAGCAGAGTCTGTTTATTTTTGTTTTGAAAGCATTAAATACTCCAAAACAAAGCATTATCCACCTTCAGCTTACACTCCAATTGTGAGAATTTTGTTTGCCTACATTTAAAAACAGACACAGAGTTTTTCTTAAACCATAGTTCAATTCTTCTCTTCAGGTTCAATTATTATGGGTGGTAGAATCTTCAATGTAGAGAGACTGCTGCTTGAGCAGCACTTTATTGAAACAAATAATCTTTGCCTATTTAAAGGGTCAAATCCCAGAGCATATCTGCAAATCTGTAAGAAATTTAAGTGAGTCTGCCATTCACAGGTATGCTGTGCTTGAAATTCAATGCCTACGAAGATAAGCTATAAAGAAATGACTTTCCCAAAGCATGCTAACTGCTCCTAAGAGAGAGGGAAAACCATGAGAAAAGTGGAACTATCTCTAGGCTTAGTTTCATGCAGTGTGGATAACCAGAAGTAGAAGCTCTTCTGAAGTGGGAATCATAGTTTTGGAGGGAAAAGTCTCAGCCTTATCAGTGAACAACGACTGTGTCCAAAGGGGACTTTTTCGCTCTTACCTAGCTTCTCTTGCCTCTTGCATGTAGTAGTATTGACCTCTTTCTTCAAATTCTCTCCTATTCCCTAATAATACTCTAAGTTTACCTCCAATTTCTCCAGACATTTCTTTTCAGTCATCTTAATGGATTCTTCTGTCCTAAGGGGCCAACCTCAGACCTCTTCTCTATTCTCAAATTACTCCAAGCGGGGTCAGGGAACCATCTGCCACAAAACATCTTTAGGCTTGTTAAAATTCAGATTCCTAGGCCTGCTTCCACACTCCTGAATTTAATTCTCTGGATATGGGAGGAAATAAATGGTTTCCTATAGTGGCACTGTACATCTGAGAATTCTCAAAGGCCTCATTATAAGTCCTCTGTGAAATCCAAGGGTCTATTTTATACAATGCTTCTATCCTGCGGCAACACAGTGTGGGAATAAGAGCAGGGACTTTACAGCCAGAATGCTTGGGTTCAAGTCTCAGTTTTGGCACTTATTAGCAATGTGACCTTGGGAATATAAATTCCACCCACTTCCAAGATTGTGAGGTTCAAGAAATAATTTATGTAAAGAAGCTATGTACGTAAAGGGCTTAATACAATACTACACATACTAAGTACATTTTTGACAAATTACTTGGTTGATTCTGATGCAGACCAAAGCTAGAGAACCACTGGGTGATATCACTCATTTCCAAGGTGCCAGATCCACTTGTGGGATGATTATTTAAAACTCTTAGTGGCTTCCCATTGTACCCACTGTATACGATCCTGCATCATCTCACTTTTCTTTGCCTTTCCAGCCTCTTCTCTTGTTTTTCTTCCTGCTAAGAACTAGTCATACAGAAATTCCTATTGGTATTCTTTTTTGGCTCTCAGCTTTCCTACAGGCTCTTCACTGTTTCTAAAATAATTTATCTGTCTAGGCAATTTTGCCAGACTCATACAATTTGTCAGCCTGGATGTCAGTTCCTTCTTGATCACCCAGGTCTGAGTTTGGTACTTCTATGAGTTACCATGCACTCTTAGTTATTTATTTCTACCCCCTATAAGATATTTCTACTTCCATATCCTGGTATATATTAAGAAGGTGTTGAATATATGTAAATTGATAGATTAATAAATGATTCAGATTATGCTTCTGGATCAGATCTCTTCCCCAGGCCTTCACATTACACTGGACATGTAGAAAACTAAATTCATTATCTTCCCCAGTAAAATAGTTCTTCCCTCCCACCTAATTCTTCTTTTCAGTGAAACACATAAAAATTTGACCCCCCAAAAAAATAAATAAAAATTTGCCCAACTGCTAAAACCAGCCAGTTGAGGATTATCCAAGACCGCTCTATCTCCCTTATCCCCATATCCAATCTGTCATATTGCACATTAGCAATAGCCTGGCTCCGAGATTTTTCCAAAGTATGGTTATTGAGGTTTGATTTAAGAGAGTATTTTGAGTTCACATGTTTACCTTCCCTCCTTATTAAAAACCCATTGAAGAAACAGTAAAGAAGCACAAAAGGGAATAAACTGATAACAGGCGTAAGAACAGGAAGACCAGAGAGTTTGATAACTTGCTGTAAGACAGGAAGCAGGTGGAAGCTATCATAATAGACAGACTCCAAGGGAGCAGATACAAAGAATGGAAGTGGAGATGAAATTGATGGGTAGATGGGGAGGCTGATGGCTTGAAGGACTGTCTACAGGTGCTGTTACCAACCTGGGCTGATCATAAAATTACATGGCGTTCTTGTAAACTTAGAGAACCTCAGGACCATTCTCTGGGGACTCTGGTTCAGTGAGTCTGGCAATACGGTTTAGAATTCTGGCTTTTTGACAAGGGTCTCAGGTGATTTTGTGAAAAGCAAGTTTAGGCAATACTGGAATACGGACAGCTCTTTGTTCAGGAACCCCACTCCAACCGCCCCACACCAGATATATGTGGCATATGGGATTAGCATTTATCTCCCGGGCTTAAAATCAGATAGTTTCTTTTTTTTTCTTATTTAAAGATTTCATTTATTTGACAGAGAGAGAGAGAGAGAGAGAGAGAGAGCACAAGCAGGGAGAGCAGCAGGCAGAGGGAGAGGGAGAAGCAGGCTCCCCGCCGAGCAAGAAGCCAGATGTGAGGCTCGATCCCAGGACACTGAGATCATGACCTGAACTGAAGGCAGATGCTTACCTGACTGAGCCACCCAGGCACCCCAAAATCAGAATTTCTAAAGAAATTTTAAAATTATCTGGGCCATGTAGCAGAGATAGCACCCCAAAATAAGATTGCCCTCATTCTGGCATTTGGAATTGCCAGATAATTCCCCGCCTGAGTGTCTTTAAAGTGAGTCCTGCCAGTCTACATGCCCTAACCACATACAGAGAGCTATTAGTCCTCTCATTCAAGGAAGAGCCTTATTGTAGACACAGAGAGTTAGCCGTGTTAACTGCCTAGACTTTCATTCATACATATAAATAAAAACCTAAACTCACCAAACATTTGAGGGAAAAAACAACAGCATAAAAGAGAAAGATAAAAACTGAGCAAGTAGAACCTAAAAACCTTCAAAAAATGTGGTGGATGCTGAGATGAACCAGACTCCCTTTCAGTTAGTTGCTAGTTGCTGGCACAGTTGCCAACAGAAAGTTCTAAGGTAACTGCACTGGCTGAGGACAGCCACCCAACAACCCAAGATTATGGCCCGAATCCAGTGACTGATCAACATGGAGATACAAAGTCCTGGCTCTCTCACCCCAACTTGGGGAAACTCTGTAGGGTTATCCCAGCTTCAAAACTCCGTGAAACTCAGGGGCCCCTAGGTGGCTCAGTCAGTTAAGTGTCCGACTTGATTTTGGCTCAGGTCATGATCCTAGGGTCCTGAGATCAGGCCCTGCGCTGGGATCTGAGCTCCGTGCTTAGCTGGGAGTCTGCTTGAGATTCTCTCCCTCTCCTTCTGCCCCTCACCCTGCTCATATACTCTCTCTCTCTAAAATAATCTTAAAAAAAAAAAGCTCCCTGAAATTCAGCTGAGAGCTCCAGAGAGATTACATTGCAGCTCAATTTCTCCCACTGACCAATTCTGTATCTTTCTCATTCTTGCCCCAGATGCTGATCCCAAGGATACGTCCTAATAAACCTTCTGCATCCTAATCTTAAACAAGAGATGATTCAGTGAAGAGGTTTTTTTTTTTTAATAGTGGTTACTATCCTCAGGGAGATTCAATAATGCATGCATAAAACAAAAATATGCAGCTAGGGAAAAGATAAGAAGGAAAATAAATAACTACTGGAAATTAAAAATATGATATTTGAAATAAAGAATTTAATAGAAAATTAAATGTTGAGAATACATCACAATTTTATAGACAACAGATTTTAGAGATTTTCTAGAAAACCCCCTATTATTCTAGGAGGTTTAATATCAATATAACTAAACCTGAAAATGATTTTTTTTAAAAAATCAGGAAAGGAAAACAAGAAGTTGAATAAAATATCCAGAGTTGGAGAAGGGTATTCTTCAAACCAAAAGAACCACATCATGATAAGCAGAATGGATTTTTTTAAAGGCTTACAACTAGACATATTTCTAAAATTTCTGACGCCAAGATTTTAAGATAATTTCTTGAAAACCTCCAGTATGAAAGAACAGGAGTTTAAAAGGAGTATGAAGGAGAATGGAATCTCATTCCTAATGCTAGAAGAAAATGGCACAGTATCTTCAAAGTTTTGGAGTTAAATGATGTTGAACCTGAAATTTTATACCCAGCTGAATTATGGAGACAGGGAGGGAGAAAAAAAAAATGCCTTGCTGCATACAAGTACCCAGAAAAGTTTTCTGATACCCTTTCTAAGGAAAAATACTTGAAGATGTACTCCAATAACATTAAGAAAGAATGCAAACGGGGAGGACATATCGTCCTAGAAATTGAGACTGTAACACCAAGTGCAATGAAAAGAAATGTAGGGTGACAGTCATGCAGCAGTTGCAAGAAGGCATGAAGTTTACAGGACTATTTGGGTTCAATGATTAGTGGGTGTTGGATAAGGTGAACAGAAAGAGAGTAGTAAACCAAAGGTTTCAGTTCTTATATAGCACCATTGTTCTTGGTGCACAACCAAGTGTTCAGTTAGCCCCTCCCTGTCTAGAATGCCTAGGTGATATTGGAACCCAGTTCACATCTTTCCTTGTCAAGAATCAGGTGTGAACCCTCTGTTCCTCCTAACTAATAGCAGGATATCTATTTCTAAGATCTACAAATAATGCCTATGAAGCATTCTTCAGTAGGTTTTGATTAGAAAGTGCCCCTCCCAAAGGCAACTTCTTCAATTGTCAATATATGTGAGAGGATGGGGGTCTGTCTCACACTCATTTTGGTATCCTGGTATCTATTCTGTTAGCCTCTCCACTGACACTATGGCAGGAAGAGTCCCTGTATTAGCTTCCAATTCTGCTGTAACAAATTACCACAAACTTAGAGGTTTAAAAAATGTGTTCTCTTGCAGTTGTGGAGGTCAGAAGTCTAAAAGTCAAGGTGTTGGCAGGAATGTTTTCCTTCTGGTGGCTTTAGAGAATTCATCTTATCTTTTACAGCTTCTCTAGGTCACCCAGATTTCTTAACTCATGCTCCCTTCCTCGTACCACCCCAACTTCTTGCTTCCACTGTCACATCTCCTACCAGTAATCCTGATCCTCCTGCTGTTCTCTTAAAAGACCCCTGTAACTGCATCAGGCTGACCCAGGTAATCCAGGGTAATCTCAAAATCATTAACTTAATCATATCTGCAAAGTCCTTTTTACAACATAGAGTAACATAGTCACACGCTGGACTCCAGGGATTGGGACATGAACATCTTTGGGGGGCCACTATTGGGACCACTACAATCCCATTTTAATATCCTAACATTCATGTGTTGGTGTTATTTTTTAAATGTTTAATGTGCTTATTATTAATCTGTAACTGAATTTTATTGATTCTACTCTGTTAAATGGCTCAATCTACTAAATTATTCCTTCTTGCTACCATTGCCCTAAGTTCAGTCTCAAATCATTTTTCTTGCCTGGACTACATCAGTGATGAACTGTTTTGTTCTCCTGTCTTTCAGTCCATCTCCCTCCCTTTCCCAGGTTATTGGAGTTTACCAAAAAGCAATCTAATCTATACTCCCCGATGTAAAATAAAATGTGTCCCCATGGCCTTCAGAATAAATAGTAAACCCATACATTCCCCAGATACACTCTGGCATGCTATTATATGAACTTCATGTCCTTCTCTGAGTGGGCCACATTCCAGCAGTTCTCCTGAACTTCTCCCTCAGCCTGGAGGACCCATGCCCTTCCTTCACCTAACTTACTTCTGTACGTCCCTCAAGACAGTTCAGCCCTTCATATCTTCTCATGTGCCTTACCTGACCACATTCTGTTGCCCTTCACTTCTCTTTACAGACTCTTCAGGATGCTGAAAAATCTGCAATTGCAGCACTCATGACTCCGTATTATAAGTGTTGGTTTACTTGTCTGTCATTGTCAATTGCCTGTGAATTCCTTGAGGGCGTTGACAATGTCATCTATTTCTATGTCTTGGCAGAGGGACTGGCACATATTTATTCCTCAAAAGAGTATTTTTTGGATGAATGAATAAACTATGACATGCTTTGGCCAATTGCCTTTTTATATGTTTATCACTATCCACTCTTTAAATCTAGCAAGAGTGTTTCCCAGATACTATGTAGACAAACCTGTGTGCATGCATGCACATACATACACACAAATCAACACTTCTCACTATCTGTTCTTAACACTGACTTGACAGAAATCAATTAGCAAACTAATGTTTAATGCTGCATAAACAAGTACACAGTATATACTTAAGTAAAAATAGACTGAAGTTTCAAGGAGCCAGTGTACAAAATCAAAGAAACTGGAGATGGGAGGAAAAAGTTTTCCCAAGGTTTCTTCAAATTGACTTCTTTAAATCACAAGAAAGCTAACCGGATCATCATCATGTCTCACGTTTGTACAGCATGTCCTAGTTTTCACAAGTTTTAAAATCATCTCTTCATTTGATCTTCATGACTGTGTGAGACAAACAGGATTGGTATGTGTTGCTTCAATTTTAGAAAAGTGAAAATAGAAGCTTAAGGGGGGCTGAGTTCTTGAAAGGAATTCACAAAAGTTAAATGCTATAGAATGGAAAGTAGAACAGTGAACTCACAGAGGAGTTTGTAAAAATACTGATGGCCAATCCTCACCCCAAACCAACTGAATTAGACTCTGGGGGAGAGGGAGGGATGTCCCTAGCATCTGTAGGTACTAAGAGCTCACCAGATGTTTCTAATGAGCAGCCAGAGTTGAAAAAGCACTAGATTAGAACTCAGGTGTTCTGACTTTAGTTCAGTGATTTTTAAAATGGTTTTACATAATGCCAAATCAAAATAGGTGGTCTATGTTATTTCACCCAACTCGTGTTGGCATTAGGTTATTTTTGTTATGTTATCTGGGGGGAGGGGGCGATGGGAATGAAGGTTTGTATTTGGTTTCACTGATCTAATTCATATTTTCTGATGGTTTTTAAAAAGAGGGTAGGAGTGCCAACATTTAAATAGCATTCAAGACTGAGGTTCTAAGCATGTATCTTCCTGGCACCTTGAGAACTAATAACAAGGCTTACTGTGGACGAGACAAGAGGTGGAAGGATGGGGAGGCAGGCATGGTACATGGCAACAAATGTGTTCCATGTCTCTTATATAACACAACTGCACGATTCCTTATGAAATCCAATCCAAATGCTGTCACTCAGTTATCTGAGGAAAGCTCTAAACCCCAGTTTATTCTCTATTTTTTCATTTGCACAGGTACACACTGACAGTAGCTTAGTTGATCACTTAAAATATTTGATCCTAGAACTGTATCCCCATGTCACTGTCACATAAGGCTGACTGGTAGGAAATGCACACCTCAAAAGGACATTCTGAGGGATAAACAACCGTTACACAGCTCTTGGAAGTACAAATAGCTCTCATAAAAAATGTTACCATGCACATGCTTTCTGCCAAGGTAAACTGTAATTTACACTTTTACCCTAGGCATAATTGTTAGTTTATCCTTTTTTGCTGTTCACACCCATCTATTCCTCCCTTGGGCCTCAAAGCCACAAGAATTTTCACAAAAAATAATCTTTAAAACATATATTTACCCTCTTACTGACCCCTTAAACTAGCTCTTTATTACTCCAGGGCATTTTAAATTGTTCTAAATTTGTTTTGGAAGCTCTGGGTGTATTCTCTTCTCTGTAGGTACTCATAACCCCCATTAACTTCCGTGTGAATCGGATACACACATATCAAAATGAAACCGGGCCCTCATATGTTTAAATCATGATTAAAATCTATTTATAATAAAATAAAAACTAAGAACTAAAATGTGGAGGAAAATGTATGAAAAAAATGAGACCATGTTGTGCTTAATTAAAGAAGTTTACATTTATGGATAACTAAAATAGCATAGCAGCCCCCGGCCCTATTTCCAATAATGTCCTTGGTCTCAGGTTATTTACTGTAAAGTGTCCACAATTATAAAATGAAATGTGAGTAACTGTTTCACAAACTATGCTTGGCCCCGTGTGTCTTGGCTGTGCTGTAAACACAGAAGAGAAAACACAATGTTTTGACCAATATTAAGTCACCTGTGGGTAGAATTTGATCTTACTTATTGTCAGATTTTTAAATTATGTCATAAACACTTGCCAAATTTGCATATATACATGTATGCCCATGAAAATTGGGTAATGGAGTTCCAAACAGTCCAATTTTTTCTTATAAACCCTGATCTGTATAGTGCATACCCTCTCTATGAACATTCCTAGGAGGCAAATACAAATTTTACATACATATTTTGGTGCTCCTTTGAAATGTTTGCTTTGAAATACAGATATATCATACATGCAAATAAATACACTAATTCATCCATGCATTTAATGATATGAAGTCAACTCTAAACCCCACAGCAGTAAGAAGTGCAATATTAAAATTCATTTCCATTTTACAAATAAACATTGTGCATTTCTCAGATAAAATGTGAGAAAATATGAACCCAGGTGAGTTTCAAACATAGTTTAAAATAAATGGATCTTTACTGAAACATGGTCATTATGAGGAGATGTGGTAATGTATTTCTTCAACTGCACTAAGGTAGTATCTAGTCATTTGCTAAGTAAATGATACTTTATTAAGTAAGACCCTTATGAAAGGAAAGCATCAAATGCAGCTTTCAGAAGCATCCAAGGAGCATCTAGGAAGTCAATAAATTGGGAGAGTATTTCTTTCCTTTATATACAAAATTACAATGAAACTAGATTTGAAATAAGATTATAAAATTAACAGATATGTATGATGACACACAGATGTTTCCAAAATATGCTATTTTAAGAAAATATGATTTTTTTTTACCCCTAAGCCTATTTGAATGGTACAGAAGTAGGCTATTTGAAAATCCTAAAAATCTTCACCTTTCTTCATTCCCTTGGATTTCTGCTTCACGTCCCCCTTTGCAGCAGGTTTAGCTTGTCTCCAAAAATGAGCTGAGCTACCCAGATATCAAGTTCAGAGCATTTAACTGAAGTGGCTAACCAGTGGCAACAGTCTTAACAGAGATTTAAGATGACTCTTCCTAACCCCTTTGGAATAACCATAACAATTGATACCATTTATTCAGCTGCTACTTCATCCCAAAAACTGTGCTAAATTCTGTATAAACAGATCTGCTAATCCTCACAACGAGTTCATAAAATAGGTATTTTACAGGTTTGAGAAAATGAAAACACAAGTAAGATCTAACACATGAACGCTGGGACAAGATTCACCTTCAGGGCCCTAGGCCTCCATTCTCAGAGGCTGCCTCCTTCTACCTCCACTGACTCCCTCAGTGGCTGAACCTTGTAAATCTCACAAAGTGGATACCTACATTCGGTTACTCCCAGTTTAGGAAAATCTCACAAGATGAGGCCAAGTCAGCATAATTTTTTAAAATTTTATTTTATTGTGGTAAGAATACTTGAGATATACCCTCTTAACAAATTTGTAAATGTGTAAGACAATATTGTTGACTAAAAGTACAATGTTGTACAGCAAATCTCTAGAATGGATTCATTTGCTTCACTGAAGCTTTATGCCTGCTCTAAGTAACTTCCCATTCCCCTCTCCCCTCAACCCCTGGCAACCATTACCCCACTCTTTGATTACATAAATTTGACTCTTAGACACCTTCTGTAAGTGACATCATGCAGTACCTGTCTTTCTGAAAATTGGCTTCTTTCATTTAGCACAATATCCTCAAGGTTCATCCATTTTGTTGCAAATGATAGCATTTCCTTCTTTTTTAGGGCGAAATAATATTCCACTATATGTATAGACCTCATTTTCTTTATCCACTCATCTCTTGATGGACGTTTAGGTTGATTCCACACTATTATGAACAGCGCTGAAATGAACATGGCAGTGCTAATACCTCAAGACCCTGATTTTAATTCTTTTGGATAAATATCCACAAGTGGGGTTGCTAGATTACTATTATATGGTAATTCTACTTTTAATTTTTAGAGGAAACTCCATAATGTTTTCCATATCACTGGCACTGTTTTGTATTCTCACCAACAGTGTGCAGGGGTTTCAATTTCTCTACATCCTCACCAACATTGGGTTTTGGTTTTGGTTTTTGATACTAGCCAACCTGACAGGTGTGAAGTGGTATCTCATTATGGTTTTGGTTTACATTTCCCTGATGATTAGTGATGTTGAGCATTCTTTCACATACCAGTTGATCGTCTGTATGTGTCTTTGAAGAAATGTCTATTCAAGTCCATAGCCCAACTTGATTTAATCAGGTTATTAGACTTTTTGCTATTGAGTTGCAGAAGTTCCTTATATATTTTGGAGATTAACCCCTTATCAGATATATGGTGTACAAATATTTTCTCCCATTTCATAGGTTGCCTTTTCACACAGTCGGTTGTTTCCTTCATTGTGCAGAAGCTTTATAATTTGATATGGTTCCACTTCTCTATTTTTGCTTTCATGTGGAACCACAAGACCACAATTGCCAAATCACTCGTGAAAAAGAATAAAGCTAGAGTCATTAAACTTTCTGATTTCAAACTATATTACAAAGCTAAAGTAATTAAAACAGTATGGTACTCTCATACAGACAGGCAAACTGAGCAATGGAACAGAAATAGAGAGCCCTGAAATAAACCCACATATATACAGTCAACTGTGATCCTCAACAAGGTTGCCTAGAACAATAATGGGGAAAGGATAGTCTCTTTGGCAAATAGTGTTGGGAAAACGGGATATCTGCACGCATAATAATAAAATTAGACCCTTTCCTTATACTAGACATAAAAACCAACTCAAAATGGATTAAAGACCTAAGTGTAAGACCTGAGACTGTAAAAATCCTAGAAGAAAACAACAGGGGAAATCTTCAGTATATTGATCTTGGCAGTGATTTCATGGATATAATGCCAAAAGCACAAGAGACAAAAGCAAAATAGACAAATAGGACTACAGCAAGCATAATATTTTTAAAAGATTTATTTATTAGGGCACCTGGGTGGCTCAGTCAGTAAAGCGGCTGCCTTCAGCTCCAGTCATGGTCTCGGGGTCCTGGGATGGAGCCCTGTGTCACAAGGGGAATCCCTGTTCAGTGGGGAGTCTGCTTCTCCCTCTCCCTCTGCCCCTCCTCCCCACTTGAGCGCTCTCTCACTCTCTCTCTCTCAAATAAATAAATGAAATCTTTAAAAAAAGATTGATTGATTGATTTGAAGAGCAGGGCAGAGGGAGGGGGACAGAGAAACCTAAGCAGACTCCACAATGAGCGCAGAGCCTGATGTGGGGTTTGATCTCATGACCCTGAGATCATGACCCAAGCCAAAACCAAGAGTCAGAAGCTTAACTGGCTGTACCAGCCAGGTGCCCCATCAAGCATAATTTTTAAATTTAGCTCAAGCTAGAGGGCCACTTGGAAAAACTACCCAACCAGCAAATGATGGACTTCGGCTGATCCAGTCTTCACATATTGCAGCTGAAGCATCTATGAAAAAGTAAGAATCACCACCCCCATATTTGTTTCCTAGGGCTGCCATAATCAGTTACCACAAATCTGATGGCTTCAAACAACAGAAATTTATTTTCTCACAATTCTGGAGGCAGAGTCTGAAATCAAGATGTCCAAAGGACTGTGCTTCCTCTAGAGGCTCCGGGAGAGGATCTGTTCCTTGTCCTTTCCATGCTTCTGATGACAGTCAGCATTCCTTGGTTTGTAGTTTCTCACTCCAATCGCTGCCTTAATCTTCTTGTGGCCCTCTCCTTTTTCTCTTTAGTTTCTTTCAAGGACATTTAGAGCTCTCTGGAATAATCCAGATGACCTCATCTCAAGACCCTTACTTACATCTACAAAGTCCTTTTTTCAAATAAGGTTACATTCACATGTTCCAAGGGTTATGTCTTAGACATAACTTTATGGGCTCTATAGTCAAACTCATTGCACTCCCTTTCTCAAAACATTTCCACAATTTCCACTTGCTTTTAGGATTAAGACAAAGTTTATAAATGGCCTAAAAATTCCTGAGTGGTTTGACCTGTTATTCATCTTGTTTCTCCTTTACTATCTGAACACGTGCAAGGCTGGCCTTCTTTCAGTTTCTCCAGCTCCTCTCACCTGGGATCATTGCAAATGTTTTTTCTCCTTTTGATAGAAAGCTCCCTCATACTCCACCCTATACAAACTTCAGCAGAGCCATTCTTTCAGCCATATCTCACGCACAGACAAAGCCTAAGAGCTTTGTTATACTGAGTATAGAGTTATTTTCCATAAAAGAACATACTTGTTTGTAATTATACTTTCATTAGTATGCTGATGTGAGTAATGCCTGCCTCCTCCACTTGTCTGAACCTTCAGGAAAGCACAGATCATACTTACTTATTTAATTTGTGTTTTTTTTCCACTTACTGATGTGTTTTAGGGATGGGCCTAACACACACTACGAAGACAACAAGTTTGTTGAATGAATTAAAGAGAGAACAGATGAGTGGCTCAATAAATATGTTTAGATATAGTCCTCCTCTGACCCTTTAGGGTCATTCTAGTAAAATGGATTAATTAGCACTGATAGAATATTGCTCTAAGTTTCTATAAAGAAACAATAAGATTACAATACACTGGACTGATACAATGACTAACATTAAGTAGAGAATCAAGTCTTTACCTTGAGAAAAACAACAACAACAACAAAAATGCTTGTATTGATCAAATTTACAAATAACTGTCCTGATTTCATTTCTTAGTGTAGGCAACAGGCCACTATGCAAGTCTGTCACTAATCTGTCTCTATTAGGTCCCACTCTCTTGGAATCCAATATGAAAGAGCAAGCCATTTCCTCCACTGTAGAAACAATAACAGACTTCATATAAAATATAGTTCTCAGCTTTTGTGATTCTGTGGGAACTCCATCCTAACAATGGTGTTAGCTGAGAGAAGACTGGCTCACGCTAAATCCAAAGGTATGCAATATCCATACTATAGCAGGGGCACCTTTTATTTTATGACTTAAATAAAAACATTTCTAAAATCACATATTCTATGATAACAAGATTCAAAAAGAGCCTAGGGTTATTGGAACACATGAAATTCAAGCTTGAAAAGAATTTAGTTGGTTTAAAATTATTTGAAGATCATATGAAAGTAAGGAATTTCCTTCTAGCTTCAGTTTAATACCTACTATCATTATGGGGATACAAGTAGCTAACAAAAAATCTTTCTACTAGATGATTCATATTCCTATATAGAAAGTTGCCTAAACTCTATGTTCACTGAATGAATGACTATGACTAAAGGATATTTAGTTATTCATTAGTTCATGTGTAACAAAAATCCCACAGAATTTTCAAAGTTACAATAAATTAAAGCTGCGTGTATTATAGCCCCTCTTAAAATGAGGAAATAAATCTACTAGTATAATACATATAATTACTTTTGCTTCCTGAAAATTATTAGAATGATTTATCCAGTAACTATGTGTATGCTATGAGTTACCCTATACACATAATTCTGAATACTTTTAAAATGAAAATCATTTAAAATGCTAAAATCAAAGAAGTAATCAGCGAAAGTTACCTTCACGTTAAAAGTTCACTGGAGGGGCGCCTGGGTGGCTCAGTTGGTTAAGCGACTGCCTTTGGCTCAGGTCATGATCCTGGAATCTCAGGATCGAGTCCCACATCGGGCTCCCTGCTCAGCAGGGAGTCTGCTTCTCCCTCTGACCCTGCCCCCTCTCATGTGCTCTCTCTCTCTCTCTCTCTCTCAAATAAATAAATAAAATCTTAAAAAAAAAAAAAGCTCACTGGAACTTGAGGGGCTCCTGGGTGGCTCAGTTGTTAAGCATCTGCCTTCAGCTCAGGTCATGATCCCAGGGTCCTGGGATCGAGCCCCACATTGGGCTCCCTGCTCCGCGGGAAGCCTGCTTCTCCCTCTCTCACTCCCCCTGCTTGTGTTCCCTCTCTTGTTGTATCTCTCGCTGTCAAATAAATAAATAAAATCTTTAAAAAAAAGGAATTAATTTTGAAAACTGAAATATTTTCAAATCTAAGTAATACAATAAATAAGGAGATAATCCAATAATAAAGCATATTAAGTATAAACAATGCTATTTAAATAACTCACTCAAACTTTATTTCCTTTGCATTTTTTTGGTAAAGATTTTATTTATTTATCTGTCAGAGAGAGAGACAGAGAGAGCATAAGTAGGGGGAGCGGGAGACAGAGGGAGAAGCAGGCTCCCCACTAAGCAAGGAGACAGATGCGGGGCTCCATCCCAGGACGCTGGGATCATGACCTGAGCTGAAGGCAGCTGCTTAACCGACTGAGCCACCCAGGCATCCCTCCTTCGCATCTTAATGTAAAGAATATTAATATCTCCTTACCTAAAAGTCTATTTGTCAGTGGAGCCCTTGAGAGAAATCAGGAATTTACATCTTACTTCTGACCCCATTGACTTAAATTCCCTTTAAAATGTTGGTGTTTACCATGTTGATATCCCCACACTCACCCATTCCCTGATTCTCTGGGCTTTCGGCATCAGCCCTTTTGCTGGGCAGATACTATTAACATAGTCACCTGGACAGCCACCATCAGCATTTTCTCCACCACCCCCCTTTTTAAAAGATTTTATTTATTTATTTGACAGATAGAGACAGTGAGAGAGGGAACACAAGCAGTGGGTGTGGGAGAGGGAGAAGCAGGCTTCCCTCTGAGCAGGGAGCCGGATGCGGGGCTCGATCCCAAGACCCTCAAGACCCTGGGATCATGACCTGAGCCGAAGGCAGACGCTTAACAATTGAGCCACCCAGGTGCCCCAGCATTTTCTCCCTTTCAACAGTGCCACCATACCCTTGCAGAAAGGACCTTCTGGTCTAATTTCTACAACTATTCTTAACAATCATTTTCATAATTTTTTCTAGAATGGAAGTCAATAAGCTATCCTATCCTCTCTCTACAAGGCATAGTTTCAAATGGCCTTTAAAAAGAGTTTACTATCACATAAATGGGCTCATTTGTTGAGCACTGATCAGTTTTACAAAGAAAGCTTCTTTTGGTCCTTACAGCAGCCCTCTAACTGCAGAATGACATGCATAGATTAAGGGATACCTATACTCCTGTACTTGTAAAATGATGATACATGGAATATTCTAATTTTAGTATTGTTGCTTTCAAATGGGATCAGGAAGGTATTCTATTTAAACAATGTTTAGGCTAAATTCAAATATTCTTCCGTGCCTTCACTGAATGTGGACACATATATACTTGCCTGGATTATGCAATTGATTAAATAAGCAGATATTTAATAAGCAAAAGGACTCCATAAGGGATATAATGACAAAATTATTTAACACAAAGAATAACTTTATTATCCCAGTCCAAACCATCTTAGCTTTTAAAAGAAACTGGAGAGGGGAAGATAAATTGTGGCACCTGAGTGGCTCAGTTGGTTAAGCATCTACCTTCGGCGCAGGTCATGATCCCAACTCCCTGCGCAGCGGGGAATCTGCTTCTCCCTCTCCCTCTACCCTCCTCCCTACTTGTGTGCTCTCTCTCTCTGTCTCAAATAAATAAATAAAATCTTAAAAATTTTTTTAAATATATCTTAGTTCTTATATAGACAAACTACTTCTGAATGTTTAATTTATTGTCATCAAAATTATTACATAAAAAAGGTACAGCTTTTAGGAAAACAAATTAAAACTAAAGCATCACTATGTGTAGTGGTTAAACAAATGGACTGTGGGATCAGACTGCCTGGATCTGAATTCTGACTCTGCCACTTAAAACTGTGTGACCTTGGCCATATTACTCAACCTCTCCGCGTGCAGTTTTCGCATCTTATCTCATCCAAATGGCTTCTGAGGGGTATCCCATCCCCTCTGCCTAACGGGTGAGAGGGCTCCAAAGCCTGCCCACAGTTGTTTGGGTCTGATTATCATATTGACCATATACAACCTGAGGCCTACCTGGGTAGCTCATCAAAATCAGACAGTGCTTAACTACAGAAACTTCCTGACACTGCCTCAGGGAATTTCTGAACTCAGTTCCTCAATCAACAATTCTCACTTACATGTGCAACAGGCTCTTAGAAAACTATTAACTGCCTCTGAATATTGACTTTACTTTGTCACTGGATACCAAGAAAATATTTCTGCACCATACTTTTAATCTGCACTTGCATTAATCTAGCCTTAATATCAAGTCCATTTCATAAGAAGAAAATTAATTCATCATTGAAACCAAGCTTTTACACAATTTTGTTACTTTCTAAAAGCAGGACAGCACAAAGATTAATAAAGCTTAATTAATAAAACTAATTAATAAAGTAAAATTAATTAATAAAAGTGTAACTCTGTCAAGCTGTATCATTAACTTTAAATTTTCATACAATGATTCCACCTACTTGAGAACCATGAGGAAGTCTCCAAGATATTAGCTATTATTAATACATATTTTCAAGTCAATAACTTAAAGCACTAGAAGTACTCCACTGCAAAACATGCTAAAAGAAAGCCAAATTATTTCTCAATTAAATTCTACTCCCAGATGTGTACAAATGAGAGTCAAATTAAACTAGAAATATAAAAATGCTAACAGTGACACAAACTATGAAAGGAATATTCAATATCTTTGTCTCCTAATTTGGTTCTTCTTCTGCCTCCCAACTTCTAACCATAAGCATAGCTCAAAATTCATTGATCCAACTTCTGTGTTTCTCAGAACTCACCAGTCACAAAGCTTTAACTAACTCTTTTCTGCATATGATTCCAGAATTTAGAACTTCAACCCTCGGCTCATGTCTTTATTCCAGTAAATCTTCTGTCTGCCTAATGGACACTTTCATCCTTTCAAATTTAGACCGGTTCCCCCATATAACTTCTCTTCTAATGAATGGTACTACAATTTTCCTAATCATTCGAGCTCAAACTCTCCATATGTAACTTCTCCTTCCCTCACACCCCATATGTAGTCAGGCCCTCCAATTGCTTTGTTTGAACTGGTGGCCCCCACGAACCAAGTGTTCATGAGCTGCCTAAGTATTCATTGCATCCCACACTAACTTTGGCCACTGGGACATTAACAGGTGGAAAGCAAGCAAGTATTGAAGTACTTGCACATTGGGGCTTATTACTCTTGAAATGCTCTCTGTTGGAACCTTGACCCACCATGCAAAGAGGTTCAGCTACTCTATTGGGGAGACTTTATAGAGAGAGATGTCCATTTGTTCTGGCCATTTAGATGAGGAGCCAGGTGCTTTACACACAAGTTAGGAAGCCATCTTGCAATTCTAATACCAGCAGATACCAGGTGAAGTGGAAGACAACTGAGCTCAGCCCAGATGGTACAATTAAGGCAAGTTATTATTTTAAGCCACTAAATTTTGGGGTACTTCTTGTGTAGCAATAGATTAAAGGAAATGTTTTTTTATAGAGCCATCCTCAAAAACACCAGTTCCATAGGGATCTCTATTCCCACTCAATGCGTATTGCACCGCCTGTGTACTGTTTTCTTGTTTCATCATCATACAGTGTATCACTTTGAACTATGGAACTTTTTTATGTTTGTATTATGTGTTTTCTTCTCCAGCATGACTAAGTGTCTTACTTTCCAAATCTAAAACATCATGGACCCAATAATTATTCACTGAAAGAGGAGAGGGAAGACAGAAGGAAGGAGGGAGGAAAAAAGGGAAGGGAACTAAAGACAAAAAAGAAAGAAATGAGTCAAGTCAAATTGAACAAAACTGAAGAGGAGGCCATAGGCAAAGGGTAGGGAGGAAATGTATTGACATTTTTGCACACTGAGCAAAGACAAAAGAAAAATTCTGCATAGATAACTATGACTGTGAAATATAGGTCAAGGTAAATGCTTGGAACATTTTCTATTTTGCTTATAAGATGATGGGCAATAAAACAGAAATAACTGTCTTATAGAAACCTGGTTACTATGTGCTGACATTACTCCTTTTTCAGCACATGCTTTTATAAGTGAAGAGAATGCCATCAGTATAAGCACTATCAATATATTTCCACATATATTTCTCACATACACTGGATTAAAGGAGACTGAGTTTGTGTTGAAGAGAAGTTACCAACAAAGTCTCATGTTAGGGATGTGGTGAGTGATTATAATTGATGACAGTTTTAGCACTGTAGTAATGAGAACAAGGTAGATTTTTACCATTTCCCACTCCTATCTTTATCACTAAAATAGATCCAGGGTATGCCATTTTCTCTTCTTATTAGTCTTTGTCATAAGAATATGGCATCGGAATGTTAATGTCTGAAAGAACCCGAGATAAACAAAGTTTTATAGCTTCAAGTCTCTAGTGTGTGGTAGGGCTGCTATCTAAGCAAAAAAAATTCAAGTACTTCAGAAATTCTAGTCAAAATTGTTGTGCATAAGTTTTTTTTAAAAAAAACTTTCCTTAGAACTAGTGTTATTTATAAAAGAACTAAATGATAAATATTAAAATATTATATTTTTTAGTAAATAGTCTTGAATCTCTTCTTTGTTTTGCAAGAAAGGTTCTTTAACAGTAATGAGCCAGAGAAACCTCACTTACAATGCTATCATATGCCTCTGTTTTAAACAAAAAGGGAAAGTGGTTGGATCATATTTATGGCAGGTCTAAATTAGAATGAAAATAAATTTTGGTCAAGTCAGCTTGTGTAGAAAGCATCTTGGTCATTCAGATTAATTAAGTTGAAACAGAGTAGAAGATGTAAGTTCCTTCTATTCCCATGGGGTTCCTTTATTTATCTGCCAAATTCATGAAGTCTTTACAATTTATCTACTGAAGCAATATTTTTAAAAACTTAGTGCCACAGAGAAGCCTGTTAGGGCAATGCCAAGAGCACTGATTTAGAGCCAGACTTGAGTCCACGCAATTTTTCCACTCACTCCCTCCTCTGTGGTCATCAGAAGGCCAGTTAACTTTTCTGAGCCTCAGTTTCCTTAACTACAAAGTGGGTTATAGGAATGTGGATATTACTATAAATAATGTGAGAAAATGCTCTGTGAACTCTATTGCACTGATTCTCAGAGGGTGGTTCCTGGACCAGCAACATCAACATCCTTTGGGAACTAACTGGAAATGACAATTCCTGGGTCTTATCCCAGATCTGCTGAACCAACAATACTGAGGTGGGGGTCCAGCAACTTTTGTTGCAACAAACCCCTCAAGTGATTCTGATGGGTGCTGATGACTAAGAAGCACTTCCGCTCACTAGTTTAGGCAAGAGCCTTAATGACCTAAGTTAGTGCATCGTTTTCCTTACCTGTAAATTGTGCCTACCTGATAGAATTGATGTGAAAATTTAATAAATAAAGTGTTGAGAACAGTGCTGGGCAAGTGGCAAACATGAGTTAGCTATTATCTCATAATCCATTCACTGCTCTAGGCCGTGGGAAAACTGAAGTAAACAGGATAGACAGGGTCCCTGTTCTCATAGCAAAGATAGATAATATGAGTAAACAAACAGGCAATGTCATTTCAAAAAGTGCTATGAAGTGCTATAGATTTTGTAATAGTAAAGACTAAATTGGAAGGAGGGTTAAGGGAGGTTCCTTTAGTTAGGCTGAGAAGGAAAACCTCTGAGGAGATGACATCTGAGCTGAGACCTGAATGAGAACAAAGAGGCAGCCACATAGGAATTTGGGGAAAGAGCATCCAGGAGGCCACAGAAGTGCAAAGGCTGTGGGGCATGAATGTGTTGCCTTGTTTAAGGAACAGAAAAAAAAGGATGGTGTATGGAACAATAGCAGGGCAGAAAGTGGAGTGTGACATGGTCCAAAAGATGGGCAATAGTTACGGCACATGAGGCCTTGTTGAGCATTTAAAGAATTTGGGTTTTACTCTCAGGGCTATTGGAGACCTTCTGGAAAGTTTTAAGCAAGGGAGTGGCACGATCTGATTTTCAAAGACAATTTTAGCTGCTCTGTTGAAAATGGACTAAGGATCAGGAATAAGTGGAAGCATCAGGAAAAGTTAGGAGGCTCCTGCAGTAACATTGGCAAGAGCTGATGCAGGCTGGACTGAGTTGCAGTGGTAAAAGTGGGGGGAGCTGATTAGAACAAAGATACCCTTTAGAGGAAGACTCAACAGGATTTGCCAATGAACTGAATTTGATCAGGGGAGGAAAAGAGGAAACATGGATGAGCCCAATTACTAAATCTATTAGGCCTGATTTACAAGGACCTTTCAAATACCTAAAAATTTAGTCCTAAAATAAAAGAAGTACTGCAAAGAGCATTTAAGCGCAATTCTGCTACTAATTAACTGTGTGATCCTGAACATGTCCGGGTTCCTCAGCATCTCAGCTCACAGTCTTTGAGGCAGGATTTCAGAATATCTCTTGACACTCTCTCTTCTCTTCAGACTTCACAGATCCATTCTCCTTCTTAATCCTGGATTGTGCCTTCTCTTTTTCTAACCAGATTTATCTTTTCTCTTCCCAATCCCAGTATGTGATTTTGTAGGGTTCCCTCTCCAGCCCAATTCTCAGCCTACATCCATAGCTTTAACTACCTTTAAAGGTTAATGACTTCCCCAATCTACTGACCCAGGCCTATGCATCCATGGACTTACTGGGTATTCATGTCCAGGAGTTTCACAGTCACTTCAACTCAATCATGTATCTTCCTCCTGTTTTACCTACTTTGGTAAATAGAATCAAGAATCATCCAGTCACTAAAATTATAATAGTAATGATAAAATTTTAAAATAAAATAAAATCTCAAACTTCTACTTTGAATCCTCTAGAGTCTTCCCCACAGTTAATATGTCACTATCACTTCCTCTGAATTCTCACTGCTTTTGCCGGAGTTCAGACTGTCATCATCTCTCACCTGGACTATTTCATCAGCCTTTTTACCTCCTGTGTCCAACCTCCACATTGCAGTCACAGTAATATTTCTAAAATACAATTCATCTGATTGTCTCAATCTCTTGCTTAAAATCGTTCAGTGGCCTACACACTATGAGGTCAAACTCCTTAGAACGGCATTCAGAGTCTTTCATGATCTGGCCCTGTGTTAGTCCAATCAGCTGCTATATCAAAACACCACACACTAGGGAGCTTAAAAACAGACATTGCTCACAGTTCTGGGGGCTGGATGTCTGATATCAGGGGTTCAGTATGATCAGGTGGGGGCCTTTTCCAGGTCGCACACTTCCTGTGTCCCCACACGGCAGAAGGGGTAAAAGGGAACTCTGTGGGGACTCTTTTATAAGGGCACTAATCACAAACATGAGTGTTCTACCCTTGTGACCTAATTACTTCCCAAAAGCCCCACCTCCTAATATCATCTCCTTGGGGATTAGGACTTCAACATATAAATCTGGGGACTTGTGATGGTTAATATTATGTGTTAACTTGACAGGGTAAGAGATGCCCACATAGCTAGTAAAACATTATTTCTGGATGTATCTGTGAGGGCATTTCTGAAAAAGATTACCATTTGAACCGGTGAACTGAGTAAAGCAGATGGATGTAGGTGGTCATAGTCAAACCGGAGGGTCCAAATAGAACAAAACAGCGGAGGAGGGGCTAATTTGCTTTCTCTGCTTGAGTTAAGACATCCATCTTCTGCCTTCGGACACTGGCATTCCTGGTTCTCAGACTTTTGGACTCAAATCAGGATTTATACCACCAGATATCAAATCTACTGGTGCCTGATCTTTGACTTCTCAGCCTTCAGAACCCTGGGAAATTTCTGTTGTTTATAAACTACCCAGTCTGTGACATCTTTGTATAACGGCCTAAAACACTAAGACATAAAATTGATACCAAGTATGGGGCACTGCTGTATTGAATACCAAAAATGTGAAAGCGGTTTTGGAAGTGGGTAATAGCTAGAGGGAAATGTTTTGCAGTACATGTTGGGAAAAAACCTACATTGCCAGGCAAAGACTGCTAAAGGCAACCTGGTGAAGCGCTTAGAAGGAGAAGAGGACAGTTATCATTGAGGACAACCTCCGTCTTCTTAAGAATACCTAAATGGTCATAAACAGAACACTGGCAGAAATATGGAAGGTATAGGCCATTCTGATGAGGTCTCAGATGGAAATGAGCTCCCCACATTCTGGCGTCACATTCCTCAGCCCCCAGGTTTAGCTCCAGTAGGCCCTGGAGTGTCCAGCAAAACACAAACCATGACTACCTCCACCTAGATTTTAAAGAATGGAGCCGCCCACCTGTGTGGCATTGTCGGTTGAGCATCAGACTCTTGGTTTTGGCTCTGGTCTGATCTCGGGGGTTGTGAGATCAAGCCCCATGTCAGGCTCCGCCCTCAGCGGAGACTCTGCTTGGGTTTCTCATACCCTCTCCCTCTGCTCCTCCCCCCTGTGCTTGTGCGCTCTCTCTCTCTCTTGCTCGCTCTCTTCTCTCTCTTAAATAAATAAATAAATCCTAAAAAAAAAAAAAAAAAGGAACGGAGCAGCACCCAGTTCTGGCAGAGGGCCATTGCTGGGTTAGTACTACTAGAGTCCCCACTAGGCCAATGCCCAGCAGAGCCTTGGGGACCTGCCACCCTCATGACCCCAGTCTGGTAAAACACTAACATATGATTCTAGCCTGGGAGAGCTGCAGCAAAGCTGTGAGGGTGGGACCACCCAGAGCCTTGAAGACCCACCTCTTATCCCAGTCTTTCTAGAAGGCAGAGCACAGAGCTAAGGAGATTGTTTTTAAGCCTTAAGATTTCAAGCCTTGTTGTTTGACCTATTAGGTTTAGGATTACCCTGGCTTTGTTTACTCCTTTTTTCTTTTCTATTTCTCCCTTTGGAATGGGAATGTATATCTTAAACTTATCCCACCACCATATTTTGGAAACATATATGTAATATGTTTGATTTCACAGGTTCACAGCTGCAGAGCATATACAGCCTTCCAAAAAGCCTTGCCCCAGCCCTTCAAAGCATTGCCCCCTTGCTGACACTGTAACTGAGTCTTCAAAAGGCCATTCTGCTATTCTATCAAGCCAGCTGCTTTAGGATGGAGGCAATATGGGAGGAGCAGTGGAATTTCATCAGTATGGGCCCAATGCTGCACTTCTTTTGCTATGAGTTCCTTGACCTGAAGTAATGTTATGTAGAATACCATGATGGTGGATGAGGTGTTCTATAAGTCCACAGATGGCAGTTTGGGCAGAAGCACTATATCTGGGGTATACAGAGAAGTATCTATCCCAGTAAGGACAAAATGCTAACCCTTCCACAACAAAAGCAGTCCAAGATAATCAACTTGTCACCAGGTAGCTGACTGATTACCCCAGGGAATGGTACCATCTTGAGGGATCAGTGCTTGTCTCTGCTGCTGACACACTGGGCACTGAGCGGTGGCCATGGTCAGGTTTGCCTTGGTGAATGAAAGTCCATGTTGCTGAAGCCATGCATAACCTCCATTCCTGCCACAAGGACCATTTGCCTGATGAGCCCTTGGGAGATGACAGGAGTGGCTAAGGAAGAAGGCTGACTGGTATCCCAGAATGGGTCTTCCCATCCACTTAATTATTAAAATCCTCCTCTACTGGGCACCTGGGTGGCTCAGTTGGTTAAGAGTCTGCCTTTGGCTCAGGTCATGATCCCAGGGTTCTGGGATGGAGCCCTACATGGGCCTCCCTGCTCAGCGGGGAGTCTACTTCTCCCTCTGCCCCTACCCACCCCCAGTTCATGCTCTCTCTTTCTCCCACTCACACACTTTACCACAAAAATAAATAAAATCTTTACTAAAATAAACAAATAAATAAAAATAAAATAAAATCCTCCTCTACTGAGGTCACCTGTTGGCGAGCATTCACATGGAATGCAAGTACCTTCATGTTTTCTGTGTAGAGAGTCTATTCACATACCTCTTCCCCAAATTTCTTTGTCACCACCAAACCACTGGCCACAGCCCATGAATCAGCATACAGTCACACATATGGCCATTTCTCCTTCCAAGCAAAGTGAGCAACCAGATATACTACATAAAAATCTGTTTACTGAGAGGATTTCCCTTCACCACTGTCCTTCAGGGATATTCCAGAAAGGGGCTGTAGTGCTACAGCTGTCCACTTTCAGATGGTGCCTACTCAACATGCAGAGCCGTCTCTAAACTAGGCCTGAGTCTTTTTTTTCTCTTTCAATTGATCGTAAGGAACTCTCCATGAGACCACAGGTGCATACTGGAAAAGAAAAGGCAGTGTAGTTGGGGGGTGGGGGTGGGGAGAAGGACATTTAGGCCACTTCTTCATGTAACTTCATGTAACTGTATGGCTTGGTGGGCAGGATAACATCCAGTTCATGATGGGCAGCTCAGGTTACATGATAACTTGGTGGCCTGTGGTCAAACATTCAGTCTCTCCTAAGCTCGGTAACAGGCTAGGAGGTGTTTCTCAAAAAGAGAGTATTTATCAATAGAGGATGGCAGGGCCTTGCTTCAAAAAATCCTAAAGACCTGCACTGTGATTCACCTGTAGAGGCCTGCCAAAGACTCCAAATAGCATCTCTATCTGCCACTGACCCTTCAAGCACCACTGAATCTGCTGCATCATGGGGCCCAAGTCACAGATATCTCAACATACACCACTCCTGGTCCAAAATCTGTATTACTCAGGGTCATCCAGAGAAAAAGAACCAATAGGATATACAGAGAGAGAGAGATTAAGAGATTTATTATAAGAATTAGTTTATGTGTTTACAGAGACCAAGATGCCCCATGATCCGCCTACAAGCTGAAGAACTAGGAAAGCTGGCAGTGTAATTCAATCCAAGTCCAAAAGCCTAAGAATCAGGGGGTCAATGGAGTAAGTTCTCAGCTGAGTCCAAAAACCGAAGACAGGAGATCAATAGTTCAGCTCCAGCAGAGACACCTTATTTATCCCTCCTTCATTTTTTTGTTCTATTTAGACTCTCAATGAATTGGATGATGCACACCCACGTAGGAGAGGGCCATCTACTTTATTCAGTTCACCAGTTCAAATATTAATCTCATTTGGAAACACCTTCAGAGACACACCCAGAAATAAGGTTTACCAACTATCTAGGCGTCCCTTAGCCCAGTCAAGTTGACACATAAAATTAACCATCATGGGCCCCTTCTCACCTTTCCATCTTCCATAAACGGAACTTCAGCAATACCAAACTATCTGCAGCTCTTGAAATAAACCATGCTATTTCTCGTGGTCTTTCTTACTACGTCCTGTTCCCTGCCTAGAATTGCCTGTTCCCTTACCTGTCTGGGTCTCCCTTAATTGGCTGCAAATACCAGCTCAGCATCACCTGTCTGGAGGCCTCCCTAACATACATCTCTAGGCAGGGTAAAGTGGCCACTAATGCCTCCCAACGGTGCTGTGGCTATACCTTCCCTCTTCTCAATGCATTGCTGATATAATTACACATTATCTGTATCAGTCATGAGACTAGGGCAAGTAAGGGAAGGGGCTTAATATTCATTCATTCAATGAATATTTATTGACTGCCTTATTTCATCTAATTGAACAAAACAGACCAAGAGCCCTAGCCCCATGGAGCTTACATTCTGGGGCGGGTGGGGTTGAGAGGACAGAGAAAATAAAAAATAAACATAGTCAATAAAGTATCCAATATCTATTTAGAAGGTGATAAGTGTCACAAAGGGTGAAGTGGAGTAAAGGAAAACAAGGGCCCTAAGGAGGGGGTGGAGAATAGGTTGCAGTACTGACTAGTGAAAGATAAGTATATTGTTCATGATTAGCTAGGTTATGTTGTAGTAACAACCAACCCTCAAATTTCAGTAGCTTAAAACAACAAAGGTTTATTTATGGCTCATGCAAAATATCTATTCTAGATTGGTGGGCATTCTACCCATGCCATCGTCACTTAGGGGGTCCAGACTAATAGAGACCCCATCATCTGAAAGGCTGACAGTGGCAAGGACACAGGGAAGGGAGCACTGTACACAAGAGAATGTACACAGGAGAATATACGCAGGTTTTCGAAAACATCCACTTGGAAGTGACACATGTCACCTCTGCTCACATTTCTTTGGCCAGAACAAGTCAAATGTTCCTGTCTAACTTCAAGGGAGAAAGGAAGTGTGATCTGCCTGGTGGCTGGTGGTAGAGGGGAGTTGGATGTTGATGAATGGCAGTAACGTCTAACAGAGTGTTCTGTTGAGAAGATGAGAGATGAGAGAGTTAAGCAAGTAGACACCTATGGGAAGAATGTTCCAGACAGAAGCAGCTAGTGAGGAAGCCCTAATGCAGAGCATGCCTGGAGAGTTTTAGGAACAGCAAGGAAGCAGTGGGGCTGGATTAAAGTACAGGAGGGATGGTACTAAGAGCTGAGATCAGAGAGGTTGTGGGGAAGGGGGAGGGCAAGGTCACAGAGACGGAGGCCAGGATAACCACCAAGACATGGGTCGGCCTGCTCTGAGACCGGGCCACACTCAGCTCTGGGTTTAACTTGAACCGATTTGTAGACGGAGTTCTCACCTCAAACCAGCACAGCCCGGAAAAAACACAAAATCTCTTTTATCATTTTAGGCGGGACGATAATCATACATGCAGAATGAGGTAAGAAAAACTGATACAATGTGTTCAATGTGTTCAATGTGTACAATTGCTTCAAAGATATAAAATATTATTATTTATTCATTATTTAAAGTCCATTTATGGAGTACTTGCTACACATTAAACAAAATGCCCAGGATAAAAGTGAGTAATAAACTGATGGATAACTACTGACCATCATTTGAGAGTTAAAGTTCAGAGCAAAATGATTTAACAAGGCAATGAGCTAGAATGCAGAAAAATTAAAGAATGAGAACAGTGGAATAATCCAATTTACCCAGATGTCACCTAGGAGGTAGACAATTTATTTCTGTGATTTTTCCTACTTTTCCACTTCGTTTAACAATTTCCAAACCATACTCTTTATATAGTACCCATTTTTGAGGAGGGTAAAACTATAATAAATGTATTGGAAAACAATGCTCACAGCACTCACAGACTAGCTGGGGAAACATTTCTATAGATAAAGAAACTGTTTCTTGACAAAATAGCAAAGACTGAGGATCAGGGTTCCCTGATTCTTTTTTTGGACTTTTGGGTTCTCTTTTGGACCACTCATATCATCTATTTTTCACTTCTCTGGAATTGTCTAGTATACTGAGGTTTAATTAATCTCTTTTCCATGATATTCTGAAATCTCCCCAAATTAGCTATTTCTTCAATATTTGTTTTAATATTACCATTAGAAATACCATAAACTTCCTAGTACATAAGTAATTAGGATCACCTGGAAGACCAAAAAAGACAAACTTGATTGCCATAAAATTTCATTACTTTTCATATCCTTTAACAAGTGCTTTGTATGTGCGTATGTGTGTCCCCACATGGGCATCATGGTCCTCTTTAATATCTTTCTCAATCATATAGTTTCTCCCCTAAAAGTAAAGACAGCACAATATATGCTCTAATAGAAAAACTACTTAATAAATTAGATTTCACCCTTGGCTTTCCAAGACAAATAGTCTTGAGGGGTAACCTATAGTCACATCTTTCTTCAAATGTACTTGTTTGAAATACTTATTAACAAAAACAGGTGTAGGTAGAAGCACCCTTCTGTTGATTTGGGATATCTCCCTAATCAGGTAGTTTACACTTTCAAATGGTTCCATTTACAACATAAAATTTTCTTTTTGATCTGCATACATTAATTTCTTAAAACAAAAACTGTCTACTTTCTTGGGTCCTTTGGTCCTCTCTGGGTGGAGTTATATTCTGCTGCTCCTTGTTTAATCTCCCTGTGCCCTTACTGCCAGTCCTTCCCTGCCCCAAAGTCAGTCTCATCCACCTGCCCTCCAACCCTTACCTGTGAACATGAATCTTCATGGGTGGACAAAAGAGATAGAAATATCCTCTTCAGATGGCTATGCTAAAATGCCCCAAGAGCATGTCCTAAGCGCATCCCAATTATAACAAGACTAGATTATTGCATTACTTAATTGTCATCTTAAGTGACACAGATATACAAACAGAAGTACTAAATTATGCTAGAGGTGATGCTTCTAATAAATTAAAAATAATCCTATAATTTATATATATAATTGGTTAAAATTCACAAAAATCAGTGGGTGCATTGCGTATTTGAGCTTCATAAACATCTAGATCTATTATCCCTCTTTAAAGATGAAGAAACTGTGACTCATATAACTGAGGAGACCTGCTAACCCACACTATCTACTAGGTCAAAACCCTCTTAAGTGGAAGGATGGGAAAGAGGAAGTTTAGGTAAGCATGGTCAGGGCAGCAGTGAGGGAGGGACAGAGTAATTAGGTTGCCAAGACACAAATATCACCATTTGGCTCCAGACTTCCCTATGATCAAGTCGATAGGAAACAAATTTTCAAATTTAACTTACTTATATACAGGATTGCTGCTTTCCTGCTGATTACCAATGTCTACTAAGAAAGAAGAAAAGCTACCGCAAGTAAATTAGAAAGCAAATGCCTGTGTTGATGACAAGCTCTAATAAGACAAATCAAATGATTTGATCAATCTCTTGACCAACCCTAATTTTTGCCTTTTTGTAGAAATTCAGTTGGGATTTTCCCACATAGACAAATACAAAATGAAACTCCCAGAGCGCTTTACCAATGCATGGATTATCCAAGTAGAATTTAAGAGGAAATTAAGAATTAGGGCTACTTATTTATTTTTTTTAAAGATTTTTATCTATTTATTTGACAGAGAGAGACAGGGAGAGAGGCAACACAAGCAGGGGGAGTGGGAGAGGGAGAAGCAGGCTTCCCGCTGAGCAGAGAGCCCAATGCAGGGCTCCATCCCAGGACTCTGGGATCATGACCTGAGCCGAAGGCAGACACTTAACCAACTGAGCCACCCAGGCGCCCCAGGGCTACTTATTTAGATTGAAGACCATATTTCCACTTAATAAATGTAAAAGTAGAGTGACCATGAAAACAAACAAAAAATGCCATAAGCAAAAGCAAAAAATTGGCAGAGACAAGAAAAGTACAAAAGACCATTCATTTATTTATCCCATCCATTAATTATTTTATTCTTTCAACAAATGTTTATTGAATATTTACCAAGGGTCAGGAACTGTGCTAGAGAAAAGGATACATAAGTCATGGCTTCTGCTGCTGAAAAGCTGCCATCTAGTAACATCTACATCACTAAGTGAATAAGTGACTAGAGAACACAGTAAATGCTACAACTGAGTTACAAACCAAGTTCCAAGACTGTATAAGAGAATGGAACCATTAACTCCATCTGAGGAGTTTGAGGAAGACTTCCTGAGGCAGGAACATTTTATCTGCATCTGGATGTTTGCAGAAGTGAGCATTTTAAGTCAATATGCTTGGTGAGTGTGAGTAAATGGGTTTACAGTCAAGGATAAGAGAAAGGTAAGGTAGGACTTTGTCCTTCCTTCTAGAAGAAGAGATGCACCATGGAAGAAGTTTGCCATAGAATTCATGTTGAGATTAGATTCAAAACCAGCAAGGAGAACAAAAAGATGGAATTAACAATAAGAAAGCAGTTGAATGGATTAGGGCAGGGAAATGTTCTAGATCAAGATTCATCATAAAGTGGATTTGATCTTGAGGAAGAAAGTATCAACACTGCACAGCTACAAAAGTAGAAAAGTACAGAGCAATTCCCTGGAACCGTGGAATTGTGGAGCCCAAAGCCGTGGGTTTAATGTTTTAGAGTTGTTACAAAGGTAAGCTAAAATGCATTGTCCCACAAGAAGCTAAAGAGCTCTTGAGATTTTTTTTAAGACAACACCAAGCTTCTAGGAAGCTTCTCCCTAAGGAGGCCTTTAGGGAGTCCAGAGGGGTTGGTAGAAAAGACCAGTGAGGGCGCCTGGGTGGCTCAGATGGTTAAGTGTCTGCCTTCGGCTCAGGTCATGATCCCAGGGTCCTGGGATGGAGTCCCGCATCGGGCTCCCTGCTCCTTGGGAGCCTGCTTCTCCCTCTGCCTCTCCCTCTCTCTCTCTGTCTGTCTCTCATGAATAAATAAATAAAATCTTTAAAAAAAAAAAAAGACCAGTGAAATCTTCACTCTCCCACATTTGAGTCTCCCCTTTTAATCCACTAATGCATAGCCTTCAAAGAAAATCATTTCATTGTTTCATTTAAAAGTAGCAGCACTTTTCCAGTTATGGAATAAAAAAGTCACAGGAATAGAAGGCACAGCATACGGAATATAGTCAATGATACTGTAATAGCAATGTATCTGGAAAAATGGTAGCTACACTTGTGATGAGCACAGCATGATGTATAAACTTGTTCAATTGCCTGTTATATACCTGAAACTAATGTAACATTGTATGTCAACTATATTTAATTAAAAAAATTTTTAATAATAAAAATAAAATAATTAAAAATAGCACCACTAATTTTTAGTTGAAGTACATCACTGAAAATAATATTACTTAGTAAGTCCCTAAATGTTCCAAATTGATCTTATAAAATCCTGGAACCCCAGCATAGGTGCCATTACAATTATGACATATAAAATGAACTTGGAATGCTAGGCATGAAGGAAAAAGAAGTTTCTTAATATTTGGTGGAAAATGGTAGGTGGTATTTTTAAATTTCTGAGATTTAAAAAATAGAATGTTTCTTTCTCAATTCTTTACATTTATTGACCAGTTTTCAGAGTAATGATTTAGATCCCAAAAATGACCAATAAAGTAAGCTTTTAGAGTATCACTAACTCACAGATTTTAATGTGGTTAATTTTTTAATCCATTGTAGTAATTTACATGTGTATATGTATTAGTTATGTACATATGTATTAGTTACTGCTGACATAGCAACAATATTTAAGAATATTCTAAAAATAATCACCTATTATCCTTACCTTAACATAGTTTTTTTATTTTTTATTTATTTTTATAAGCATAGATGCAAAAAATATAATTTTTGAATATTTTAATGATTTTATTGTTTGAAGTAACAAGACGGATGTTGAAAAAGTCCTTGAAAAAGAATGTTGCGTAACCACTGATATGAAATGAACCAAAAAATACCAGGTAGTTTCAAAACTGAAGAAAAAGGCCTGAATATTCAGAAATAGCCAAGGGCCATGTTGGTTATTGTGCTATTATAAAGGATAGTTCTTTATAATGGTTATATTTTAATACTTTGGAAATGGATCAAAAGTAGAGGTCAAAGTTGAAAGATCAGAGGTGAAGTAACATGGAAAACATAATAATGAGCTTTACTTTAATCACTTAATACATAAGTTTAGTCTGATTTTCTTTAGACAAAGGACTATTATTTGAAGAACACCAAAAGACCTTGTCAAAGAGAAGATTATTTGAAGTTTAAGTTCTAAACTCTTTTAAGGGCTGGGGACTCTGCAAAAGTGAAATAAGGAGAAACCTTATTTTTAATATCTTTGAAAAGGAGATTCTGCCTTTAGAAGAGTTCTCCAGAGTTCACAGGTTGGAAAACCGACCCATTATAACTAGTTTTGCATCTGGAAATTTTAATAATCCTTAGGATGACATGATGAACTAGATGAACCCTTACAGGCACTTCCACACCTGCATGCCTATGATGTCCTTTCCAAAATAAACCCTTGAAGTACCACAAAGATCAGTTTGAAGTATCTGAGAATAGCTGAAATCTATGCCCTCCTTTCAATATCTTTTGGCTAAGATAAATTTCTACTATAGGTTTTTAAGTGTGATAATATGTGCAATTGAATTTAGGGGCAGTTGAAAGATAAATACATATTGATCTATTATGCAAAATATTTTTAGGTAATTTCTTGACGTCCCAAAGCTGTATAATCGCCAAAAGTCTATTTCCCCTTACATGTTTTTAAAATATCACTGATCTAGAAACTTCTCTTTGATCATTTAAAATCTCTTGCTCTCCTAAATAGAATATTAAAATATTTTTAAGCTCCCAGGAAACTCCTCAGTTCAGCCATTTTCAACACAGGCTGAACTGTATTTCAAATAGATGTGCAGTAGTTATACTTTCTCAAAGAGGTATATAATAGATGTTTACACAAACATTCCTAGAAAAATCAAACACTTCACCCAAGATGGAATGAGGAAAAGGAAATGTTTTATTTTAATATGTGTAGTGCGATCTCACTGAAGAATTTTTATTTAACTTTATTACTGTCACTTTGTTTAGAGCAACTCTTAAGAGATGCCTTAAGGATCGCTCTCACCTACCATAGACAGATAAGGCCTTGAATGTGATAGTATATGTATACTGGAATTGGAATTGGAAACTATAGCTAGATAAGTGGATAAAACATTTTTCAGACATAAACATTTTTACAGAAGGATTTATGAGTGAAAAGATATGCTATCTGGGATTTGCTTTAAATTATACAATAAAAATGAATGTCATTAAACCCATTAACATTTAACTGATTCTATTATCCTATCTTACCATTAACAATTGTACATTTTAAAATTTTCTTGGCATTCTGGGTAAAAAAAGATGACCTAGATTTGCATAAAGTATAAATCTCTCAATTTAAATGTAAATTCTAAATACTATAAAGAAATGTTTACCAAATTCTTTGTTACATTTTCTAGATCAAAAAAATAAAATCTTCTGGAGCTCCCTTCTACTTGCTAGATAGGCTGCTGCCTAATTCATGAATTGCTTAATAGAGCCAATTAAATCTTAAATAAATAAATAAACAAAAACTATAAAATAAAATCTTCTGATAGATGTTTTGGCCAAAATTGATAGGAGGTTAATGTATTTCAAGTCCCCAAGACTACTGACCTTTCACAAAGCCACACACAACAGATCTCAAGTCACGATACTAGCAAAAGACAGTTAACCACACTCACAGCCAAATTTCTTACCTTCCACCTCCCCAAACTGCTCCTCCCAGAACCCCCACGTCTCAACAAATAGCAACTCCAACCTTACAACTGTTCAATGAAAGAATATCTTAGAGTTATTCTGGGCTCCTGTCGTTTTCTCAGTTCTCCCAACTAATCCATTAGCAAATGGGTCAGCTCTAGTTTACCTGGATCTCTTCTCCCGCTCTCTGACCCCTTTTCACCACTTGAGGTGCTACCAGTTTGCTTCAAGCCAGGATCACATCTTCCCTTATTGCAACAGCCTCATAACTGCCCAGCAGTCTCTGCCCCAGGAGAGAAGATATTCTCAAAATATCATCTATAGTGATCTTTTCAAAGTATATGCCAGGGGCACCTGAGGGGCTCAGTCGGTGGCACATCCAACTCCTGATTGCAGCTCAGGTCATGATCTCACAGTCCTGACATCTAGCCCTGCGTTGAACTCTGCCTCAGCGGGAAGTCAGCTTGGGATTCTCTCTCTTTCCCTCCCCTTCTGTCCCTCCCCCTCACTCTCTCTCTCAAATCAACACATCTTTAAAAAAAATGTATATGTCAGACCACATCACTCTCCTGCTCAAAATCCTCCAAGATCTTTCTCAGGTCTATCTTCAAATGATCTTTCCTCCCACATTCCCACCTTAAAAATTCACTGACCATGAATCAGCATTACAGTATCTACAAATCACTATATTTCTCAAGCAAGAGCCAAGTTGAAAATTCCAGTGTGGAAGGCTGGTTTAGGGTGGACTGTGTTTCAAAAATCCATAAGGAAAGGAAAAGAAAAAACACTGAACATTCAAAATTCCAAGTATACCCACCAATTCCAACATTTGTGCAGTTATAGAACTCAATTCTATTCCTATATACAGTTCAGAGAAAATTGACTTTGTAAAGAACATTTTTTACATTAAGAGGCTACAAATAATTTCATAATTGTTTTACCCCAAATCTGCCTTTCCCTCAATTTTTGAGGCATGAGTTGCCACCTTGCAATGAACATATATGTCTGTCCTGATAAAGATCAAATTGGGGCACCTGAGTGGCTCAGTTGGTTGAGTGTCTGCCTTCAGCTCAGGTCATTATCTCAGGGTCCTAGGGTTGAGCAGGGTACCCTGCTGAGCCGGGAGTCTGCTTCTCCCTCTCCCTCTGCCACTCCTCCCCCGCCTTGTGTGCTTGCACACATGCACATGCATGCTCTTCCTCTCTCTCTCTCTCAAATAAATAAATGAAATCTTTTTCTCAAAAGATCAAACTTGATTTCAGTCTCCCTGAGGACAGGAAAGGTAGCATCAGCATTTGCATGTTTTATAGTTCTACACCTGATCACAGTCTCAGTCACTGAGTTTATACTAGATACATATTGATCAGCTTTCTAGTCTAGGCTTTACCACTAGCTGAGTGATCCTGAACATCAGCCACAATCTCTGGCCCTATTTTCTCCTCTTCAAATGAAAAACAAACAGGATTGAACTGATTGACCTCTGGGACTATATCCTGCTCTAATATTCCAAAAGGCACAAATCTAAATACTACAGTTTTGTTCATTCCATCACAGGTTATCACACTTGCCATCTGTGCTTTGTTCGATGCTTGTTTTTAAAGTTATACAGTTTATTTATTTTTATTATAATTTACAAGTATTATTTAACTTATAGACTTTCTTCTCTGTTGACACAAAATGGTGTTTGTTGATAGTAATGAGCTGTTAAATTTTGCTAGTCCTTACGCTGGTATTCTGAGTATTGGAGATGCCAGGGGAGGCATCTTTTAAATATTTTCACCTGTCTTATAACTCTCTTATTCACTCTCTGATGGCTAAGGTCCTAACTGGCTTCTTAGATTTATGATACTAAAGGACATTGGTGATGCTGCTCAAGAATTTGTGTTATATCTATAGAATAAGCATGTCAGAAAGAAAAGGGAAAATTGTGAGTTCTGTGTAATGCAAAATTTCTTTGTAATATAATTTCATATTTATATTTGAAAGGCTGTATATCCTATTTAATGAATTCTAAACTTTTCAAATCATTAATGAAGTTACAATGTGAAGTATTCATTTGAGGTTGCTGAAAATTTACAGACTGTGAGAATGCTGGGCTTGGTGACATGACAGGTGATTCACACACACAATTCACACTCTCTTGACTGGTTTCTGAAAACATTTTCTAGCTTCCAACTCCATGCCTCTGAGAGAATTACTTAAGACTAATTTTTTTAATCAACCTAAAAACATGCTTAATGCTACAATAATTACATCATATATTTCTTATATTTTCAGTAAACTAGGAAGGTTTTCAAGCACTTGGGGTTAAAAAGTACCTCATGGATGAATTAGGCCTGAGGCTATCCACATGAAAAATCCAGACATATCTCACTGACATTTATCATATAACAATAGATAATACTTACTAAACACTTACCAAAGGCCAAGAACCATTTTGTTTTGTTTTTTTTAAAAGATTTTATTTATTGGGGCACCTGGGTAGCTCAGTCGTTAAGCGTCCGCCTTCAGCTCAGGTCACGATCCCGGAGTCCTGGGATCGAGCCCCATGACGGGCTCCCTGCTCAGCGGGAAGCCTGCTTCTCCCTCTCCCACTCCCCCTGCTTGTGTTCCCTCTCTTGCTCTCTCTCTCTCAAATAAACAAATAAAATCTTAAAAAAAATAAAAATAAAAAATAAGTAAATAAGATTTTGCCTATTTGAGAGAGAGAGTGAGAGAGAGCACGAGCTGGGGGAGGGGCAGAGGAAGCGGGAGAAACAGACTCCCCATTGAGCAGGGAGCCCCACATGGGGCTCGATCCCAGGACCCTAGGATTATGACCTAAACCGAAGGCAGACGCTTAACTGACTGAGCCACCCAGGCGCCCCCAAGAACTGTTTTAAGAAGAGTTTTAAATAACAAAGAATAATGTTAAAGAAAATTAAAATGTACAAAATTTTAAGCTCCATTTAAAGACTGAAAATACACTAAAATGTTGCCTTTGCAGTTAATAGAATACATTTTTTATACTCTCCCGTATTTACTTAATTAACCACAATTGACATGTATGATCATTTTTCCAGCTTTATTGAGGTATAAGGGGAAAAAAATGTGACATAATTTATAAACATAAAAATAAATATAAAACCTTAGCAATATTGGGGCACCTGGTGGCTCAGTTGGTTAAGCATCTGCCTTCAGCTTGGGTCATGATCTCGGAGTCCTGGGATCAAGCCCCGCTTTGTGCTCTCTGCTCAGCAGGGAGTCTGCTTCTCCCTCTCCTTCTGCCCGTCCCCACTATTTGTGCTCTCTCTAGCTCTCTCTGTCTCTCAAATAAATAAAACCTTCAAAAAAACACATTAACAATATAATTGTAAAAAGTACATAAGAACATGAAAACATTTCAGTAATATTACTAAGTAAAAAAATATAAAATTTTACTGACAATGCTTCAAAAATTCATGAATCTATCCTGAAACTCCATACACAAAATGAATCTACCTTTTGTGTGAAGGTGGTGAGACTGTGTGTGTATGTGCATGTATGTTTAACATGGTCAATGACACTATTGAAATAAAAGGCCTAACCCAAGTTTCTCCTTCTTCATTAAGCTTTTCCTTACCTACCTCAACAGTGAATCACCTCCTCTACCAGCACAGTGTTCTTTCCTTGCTTCTGTTAGTACAGCTAGTATATGATTCCAACAAATTAAATCACAAATAGTGAAATAAATATATTCTAGGACCTTATTTGATTAAAAGTAATTAATGCCATGCAAAGACGAATGAATCTTAAATGCATATTGCTAAGTGAAAAAATCCAGCTTGAAAAGGCTATATGCTATATGATTTCATTTATATGATATTATGAAAAAGGCAAAACTACAGAGGTGATAAATAGATCAGTGCTCACCAGGGGTTTCAGGCCAGGGAGGAGAGTTAAGTAAAGAACAGGAGGTTTAGGTCTTTTTTTAGAATAGTGATACTATCCATATGATACTGAAATGGCAAGTACATGGTAGGTACTTGTCAAAACCCACAGAACTTTGTAGCATAACGAGTGAACCTTAATATATGCAAATGTTAAAAAATCATCTAGAAGGAATGCAGACTGTGACAAAATTATCTAATCAGATTGTAAATGTATGAAACAAACTCACTGAAGAAGGTGGGAGAAAAAGTTGCTGACCTAAGTAACTTGGAAATGAGTGGAATCTGTAACTGTACGTAAGTACTCTGCTCTAGTTGATAAAGTTGTTGAAACTACTATACATGTATACTGGAATTGGTAAATTAAATAAATGGTAGAAGCCAGGTTTCTTACTTTTGGAGTGGGAGATTACATACAGATAAGCAGAGAAAAGACTAGAATGATCCATGTGCTAATGGATTAACATTAAAGACATTGGCATAAATTTCTGTTTAATATACAAATGTATATATATAGAAATATTTACAGATATGTTTATATACAAGGGTTAACACATACACATATATTTTCTTGCTTTTTCAGCTGAGAGGTTCTAGAAGCAAAGACATCCCAGGATCAACAAGCACACCTGGTACCCAGAACTTAGTTTCCAATAAAAGGAACCAGAGTTCCTTGGAGAAATGGCTGATTCTAGAACTCAGGTAGGAAATAAATAAGATGAGACTGAAGCATCTTGCAGTGCCAGAAAGTAAGAAAATATTATACACACACACACACACACACACACACACTGATGGGGATATGTCAAAGGAACATAGGAGTCAAATGAAAAAGCTCCCGATGGCCAAAGCCGGAATAATCTGAGCAAAAAAATAAAGTACTATTGAATTACAGCTCCATGCAGATATAAATTATTGAATAAATAAACGGGGGATAATAGACAAATTTCCCATGCAGAAAAATTCCAAATAATTTATGTAGATACTCTGCCTTCAAGAGGGGGAGCATAATTCCTCACTCCTTAAGTGTGGGGTGCACATAGTGACTTTCAGCAAGTGAAACACTATGAAAGGGGAGGGAAAATTAACTCTATGGTTAATTTTAACCCAAACCAGGTTGTCAAAGTTAACATCAATGTCAACAGTGATCAGTCATGTTGATAGTACATAATTTTGATATGATGTGATGAAAAGGGCACTTTATTTAGTGGCCCTCCTTCTCAATACCTGTAACTACAGTCTAATCTTGAGAAAAACATCAGACCAATTCCAATTGAGGAACATTCTGCAAAATACCTGACTAGTACTTCTCAAAGGTGTTAAGGTTCTCAAAAACAAGAAAAAAATGAAAAACTGTCACAGCCAAGGGGAGCCTAAGGAAATATGATGACTAAATTTAATGTGGTATCCTGGATGGGGTCCTGGGACAGAAAAAGGATATAAGGTAAAAACAAAGGAAATCTGAATAAAATTGGACTTTAATTAATAATAAGTTATTGGTATTGGTTCATTAACCTTGGCAAAAGCACATACTAATGTAAGATGTCAATAATAGAGGGAATTGTGTGGGGTATATGGGAAATCTCTGTACTATTTTCACAATTTTTCCATAAATCCATATTTACTCTAAATTTTAAAGTTTATTTTTTAAGAAGTTCACTTTGACAGTCCAAGTAACCTCATAAAGCAACCAATTATTTCAGGCCATAAATTAGTCTGAAAGTTTCCTAAGGGACAAGGGTCAGTTCTATTCTACTTACAGTGGTATCCCTAGGGCCTAGAATAGTGCTTCTATGTGGTGGACACTCAATCAGCATTTGTGCTGTGAACAACAAATGCTTAATTTTCAAAATCATCCTTGGACTAAAGAGAAAAAAACAACTACAATTCTTCAAACAAAGACACTCAGAGGGAAGAGCCAAGATGGTGTGTCCACCAAATCACAGAGCCACTATAAGAGTAACAATATCATGCCACTTAAAAATCCCAATCGTTTTGAAAATCAGCTCTCTATAAAGGAGGTTTGTTAATACAGTTATTAATTCCGCATCAGTTTCTCACAAAGCTATAAAAATTGAGAGAGAAAACATTTGGAAGCAAAACATAATCTGCAAAGTCGCAGCTCTATTCATAAAGACTACCAGTTGTGTCTGCACAAACTTTACTAGAGGATTATAAAATGAAAAAAGTAGTATTTTCCATGGGAAAGGAAAGAGACCAGATTTACTGCTTACTTGTAAATCTGAGGGCAAACAGGTTGATGGGAGAATTTGTACATGAAGTTTGGAGTAGTGAAAAGTAATGAAAATATTTATGTTTTACTGCAAATAATTCACTAAATCTATTTTAGATTTTGACCTCTAGCAGTAATCTTAAAATGCAAGGCTTGGATCAACCTCTTGCATCAGAAAAGAAAGGGGTAGTTGAGAAAAAAGACTTCTGAACTTCACCCCTGACCTACTAAATCAGAATCTTAGGGTAAGAGGCCTGACAATCTGAATTCTTAACAAGCTCCCCAGGTGATATTAATGTAAAACATTGAAGAACCTCTGCTTTAGTGAGTTGTGATAATCTACCCAGGAAAAAAAATGCTTGTTTTTTTCAGACATAGAGCTATCTCAGACAATCAGGATGTAATTCAGCATCCTGGAAGAAATAAAGAGCCAAACACCTTCTGTAATTTTGTGAGCACTGAAAAAAATAATTTAAAATATTAATATAGGTTAATTTGAGGTTAATTTGAGTTCACAGAGATAAGAGGACATTTTACTTCAAGTTCACCATGAAAATAAACCGTCTTAATAAAAAAATGTAATTTTTACTATTTTTTAACTAATTTTTACTAAATTCTGACACACTCACCTTAAAATATTTAGTTTTAGCCTCAGTACCTTGAAATTAACCACAAATTTGACTTGAATGGATGGCATTCTTTCGTTGTGACTAAACAAATATTTATTCCTTTAATGGTTTAATTCTAATGGCTTTATGGTTTAATTTTAGGGTCAGGTTGAGAAAAAAGTATGATTGGAGTAGTATGTCTGTCTGTATGTGCATTATTAATGAGCAGAGCACTCAGGGGACATACCTATAAAGGCAAACTGTTTCTAGAAAAAGTTCTAGTTACTCTTGGACTTTGTTTCGCCTTATTGTTTCTATATGCTATTAGGATATAAAATATGTTTAATTCATAAAGGCTTACTCTCTGTGATATCACTGAGTCTATTTACAATGAAGTAGTTGAAGGACTCAAATTTATCTAAAGAGCATTAATTCTGGAGACATATTTTTTGTTTTTATTTTTAAACCAATCCTCACAGTTTCTGCAAGTAGGTGAGGATAAATATACCTGTTTTAACAACAAAAGACTATAAATGGTAAGCCCCAAGTTTCATAGGTATCCACTCAATCTTCTGATGATTCCCTAGAATACGCATAATCTCCATGCCCATGCTTTTTCTCAGCACTGAACACACTCTCCCTATAATCAGAAATACTGAAGTCCAGAAAAGAATTAATTAATGAACAGTTTGTGTTAGTATGGACCCCATGCTACCCTGAAAGAAAAAGCTTCCTGATTCTAATCACCTCAGCAGAAGGCTTCTACTGGAAATAAAGTATAAGACAGGAACCGTAAGTAGTTTGTCTTCATCTAAGCATCGATCCAATCAACTTTCTAATTTTTTATCTTAGTTAGAAAGCTGCAGAAAAATGTGTAACTGTTATCAACCTAGAAGAGAGACCAAAGTCTATCTTTTGACTGAAGGGTAAGCTCCTTGAATTGTGGGGGATAGATCTCATTTATTATTGAATTCCACAATACCTAATATAGTACCATATATGCAGAGCTCAAGAAACATTTGTTGACTTGAGATAATAAATTCATTTAATAAATCCTTACCCTTTCTATCTTCCTTGAAAACAAAAAAGAGTTGACTCAAATTCTCTATAAATAGGGCCCTCTTAATTTTAAAACTGCTTAATTTTAAATTTATCACTATTTTTGTTTAATGTAGTTTCTTAACCTGACACAAAAGTGATATGTACTTATTTTTTAGAGCATTCCTCAGTAAGCAAATTTATTTTAAAATCAGTTGAATTTATAAAAGAATTAGTTGATTTTGATTCTAATTTGCTGAGTTTGAAATACAGATTTGTATGTTTGATTAAATTCCACATTTCTAGTGGTTAGGGAAATGAAACAGAAGCTGGAATTTCTGAAAAAAAGAATTATGACCAAGGGAAAGAGTTTTCACCCAGTTCCTAGAGGTTAAAAGGCTACATTGGAATTATTCCAATTTTAATAGTTCAAGAAAGATCCTGTTTGATCTCTCTTATATTGGGTAGTAATACCACATAAAAATATGTCACAGAGTGGAGATATAATGGTAGGTGCTAACAGAGTATACAAATGCAAACTAGAGGCAACAAACCTCTAGAATCAAGTTTATTTGCTCACTGCAGAAATACTTCTATCTCTGTAAAAAAAAATCTGAACTTAGGAGCAAGCAGACACCAATCTGAGGCACTGACTGATAATAAAGTTTAAAAAAGTAAAACAGTTTAGTAGTTCTGAGTTTAATAATTTTAGAAGTTTAATATAATTTTTCTAAAAGTTGTCCTTTTATTTTGAAATCCTATTGTTTTTCATTCCTTATTATGTAAGTATATTCCTTATTATTTAAGTATATTCCTTATTATGTAAGTATACCACGTTCAAGAATGGGACCTCACATGCATCCATTGTTGATGCTTAATGGTAAGGTAAGCATGACCATTTTTGTAGGACAATTTTGCCGAGTCTCAAATTTTCAAATGCATACGCCCTTTGTTCCAACCATTCCACTTCTAGGCATTGACTTTTCATAACTAGTTTGTACACCTGCATAAATGTTAAGTGTGCAAATATGCTATTCCCTGCAACATTCTTTCTAACACTGAAGATATAGCACTATATATTCCCATCAAGAGACATTTTGCTAAATATACGATGGAGCTGTGTGCTATGGACACAGGTGTTTACTATTTTTATGACTTTACTCTCTACTCTTGTCTGGATGCTGATTGTATTATAATATAAACAATCTTAAGAAGCAAAAATAATAATACATCATGAGGTATCGATTCTACGGAAATCTATGCCATCCTAAGAGAATGGTATAAATCTATGTGTATTAACTGGAAAATATACTGGTGATAGGTTGCTAAATGAGTCACAGAACATGTAGAGTATGATTTATTCACATAAACAGAAAATTAAGCTAAGCCTGTGTGTGGAGAAGGAGGGACTAGAAAGAAGTAGGAAAAAAGCTTCAAGATATACACCAAACTAATTATGGTGACCCTCCGCAGTTTGGAATTGGAGGGGAGAAGGGGCAGTTGATCCAGATTTTGACTTTTTCTAAATTTCTGTAATATTATTTTTCTTTTTAATGGGAATTTATTACTTCTGTTTTCTAAATAAAAGGAAAAAAAATTAAGGGGCTCCAGCAATGTGTCAACCCACATTTGTCCTAAAACTAATTCGTTTTAAGAAATTCGGAAGAAAATTTAGAATAATTACAGTCAGATTTAGAAAACAAAATATATGCCATTGCATCTGACAGGATATGTGGAAATAGTTTTAAGATATGGATTAAAAGTTCTACATTATTATCTTATTCGGTTATGATTACAGCACAGATGTAGTAATGGTTGATACAAATAGAACATATTTAATCTCTCAGGTGTTAATAAAACTAATAAATAACCAGTTAATAGGCACCCACAATGTATGATTTATTTTGCTTAATTTTAAACTTGGTTTCAAACAAACACAATGGACACAGAACAAGAAAGACTAATTGCAACTGAGCAGATACTTAAGTGCAGTTTCAGACACAAGGATAACTTCTGAGTTTGGTTGATTTTTCATATATCGGACTGATATGTAATCGTTTTAACCTGCATTTGACCTCTCAGGAACTTCCTTAATGGCAGGATTATGTCTTATTCATACACCTACCTCCACCTAGCTTAGAGTCTGATACACAGAGGTGCTCAATACTTCATTAAATGGATTTTTTCCTGTAACTTTAAGTTGAATTTTATATCTCCTTCTCACATGAATTCTTTTAAAAGGATATTTGATCCAAAATCTTATAATATATTATAGGTGAACACTGATCTTGACCTAAAAGTTTTAAATTCTGAATCCTGAAGTCACATCATTACAGCCAAATTATGAATTTGATTAAGCAAGGATAAAGGACCTCATCTCATACTAATGATGCTGTCACCTTGCACCCTATTCTCTGGCCACACTTGCCTTCTTCCTGTTGCCCGCACACATCAAGCTCATTACCACGGTGGCGTCATTTCACTTGTTTTCCCTGCTTCCAGATGTCCACATGGCTAGCCTCTTTATATCATTCAGGGCTAACACAAATTTCACTTCCTCAGTAAAGGATCAACCAATTAAAAGTAGCTCTCATCAGTCCCAGCCCTACTCTGCCTCCCCCAGTCCCTCTTTGTATATTATCCTGTCTCACTATCTTCAAAGCATTATCCATTACCTGAAATTACCTTGTTCATTTGTTTCTTTTTGTACTGACTCTCTCACCTTCTCCCTTATTGAATGTAAATTCTATAAAAACAAGGGCCTTTCCTGTAAAGTTCACCCTTGAATCCTCCATGCCTAGAATAGTGATCTAGTCATAGAAGGCATTCAAAATTCCAAAATTTTGAAATCAGAAATTCAAAATTGAGGATGCATTATAGTAAATATGAAACAGCAAGTATCTGGTTGTGTTGAGCCTTTCCTAAGTTCCTTGAATTATTCCTGTCATGGTTGATGCTTGACATTTCCAAAGAACACACTTCAGTTCATCTAGAATCATTACGAATTTAAAATTAGAATAGAGCACACAATTTTATCAGTTTTCTCATCTGTAAAACATAAAATGTATGTACCTACCTCAGAAGGTTATCATGAAAATTAAATAATAACCACATATCCATGCTGATACGTGAATTCAGGAGGCTGTTTTCTCACTCACTGGCCAATTACATGATTTAAACATATACCAAAAAAAGGAATCAACTATTCAAACTACATATATTTGGGGGTGGCTAGTTGAGTCAAAACCGCTGGGTTCCAAGAAGTGTAAGACAAAATAAGTAGTAAGCTTTCTTTAATACATGACCTCAAACATACACATCTGGCTTGGTAAGCAGTGTAGGCTTTAAGAAAGGCTGGGGATCCCCTCACTCAGGAAAACAGAAGTGGTTCATAATGGATAAGACTGAAGGCACACCAAAATTACTTCAGTAATTCTACTTCCAACTGTGAAATCGCATTACCTGCCTCACAGACTAAGTTTCTACCAACAGAAGAAACAATGAATATTAAGCCAATTCAAGATGATTTGCCTTTTAAAAAACTAAATTTCCTAGATAATTCAAATAAAAGAATGATCAGACAGGATCTTATTTTACTTGCATTATGTAGACAAATTTGCAACTTTATAGTTTAAAAATAAATAAATCAGAAAAATATTTTGATCTTGGCAATGTCAAATGTGCCATCAAACCCCAGAGGCATGTAAGGAATGGTATTTAGAGGAAAATGGTAGACCAAGTTAAAAGGTGATTTGGTATCATATGCCCTGGACAAGATGAATGTCAAAACAGAGTATCCTGGTTGTGTCCAAAAGAAAAAAATTAATGCCCATGCTCTGAAGACTCCACAGCCAAATGGAATAGTCCATTTTAATTTTCAGAGGAATTTGGTGAACAAATGACTAGATATCCACCAAACCTTGGTACTAATGAAAAATACAGTGCATTCTGAGAAAATCAATATATAGTTTGCCTGAAGGTATCCCAAAGGAAACATTCAGTTATTGAGGTTTAAACTACGTTAGCCCCAGAATAATAAAATTCTTGAATTGCAGGCGTTTGCAAGAACAGCAAAGGGGTTAAAGACATTTTATATTTTATCAAAGCTCTAAAACTGCTGTGCAGAGTTTTTATGCATTTCATATTTTTTCCTTGCTGCTTCTTCATGCAAAAACCTTCACCAATTCCTCAGAGCACTGCTTCACTGTTTAGACCTACTTAATTTGCTCTTCAAATAAAATGTCCTCATTCCCACTTCTACCTGGCCTCCACAGGTTCACACAGTCACTGAAGATTGGGCTGGGGGGTCTGGGAGCATATCTTGAGGAACAGATACTTGTCACAATGTCTCAGTACTGTAGATAGTTTCCAAACTGTTGGGGTCTTTCACTCATTTCTGTTTCATTTTTGGAAAATAAGCACTTTTTTTAGCCATGCCACATTTGGCTTTAATTTGAATTTTATTTTGCTTAGTGAAATAAAGAAAATGGGGAATTCTCTATTTTTAAAAATGCAATGAAAATGTCAAGATACAAATATAAAGGGCTCGGACTGTCTTTGCCAGAAAAGAAAACTGAAATATGGGTTGGAAAATCAGCAACTCAGTTTGGACTCAATCATGAGGTCAATTCAGATAATAATCTAATAGGACCCTAGAAGTCCATATTAATTAGATAATTCTTCAGTATTTGTTCAATAATCATGAACTGAAGTCCTTCCTAGGGAGGAAAACAGATATTTTGGAAATAAATCTGACAGGTGGTTTAGTACACACAGTATGCTAGATTTCCCTTCTTTTACCAAGTTATCAAACTATCCACAGTGAAAGGAATGATTGAAGACAAGCATTCATCAAAAAACTAATTTTCTAAAAGCAATACTGAAATATTTTTAAATAGTATCAATTTAATAATTTTCTTCTAATTAAAAAAAGTATTTGTGCATACTAACAAATACATTTTTGTCTTTTCCTGCAAGTACAACTACACTTGCTCTAGTATTAGCCATAAGAAAAACCATTTAAGGGCGCCTGGGTGGCTCAGATGGTTAAGTGTCTGCCTTTGGCTCAGGTCATGATTCCAGGGTCCCGGGATCGAGCCCCACATAGGCTCCTGGCTCAGCGGGGAGCCTGCTTCTCCCTCTGCCTCTACTTCCCGCCCCCCCACCGGTTCATGCTCTCTCCCTCTCTCTCTCTGTGTCTCAAATGAATAAATAAAATCTTTAACAAAAAAAAAAGAAAGAAAAACCATTTAAAAAGGTGTTTACAAAGTTGGCTCACAATCATCCTTTAGTTATCACTTACGTAGACTTCGGATCTATTGAATCACAAACAGAAACAGGGTTGTCATATTTGGAAATTATCACTAGGAAACAATTCATCATACTTTTTCTTGTCAGTGTGACTCTAAGCTACTTATTCCAATCTCTTATTTTTGAATTCTTTAAAATGTCCCAGTTAGATTGTATTACAAAATTTCCTTACAATTTCAAAGCAAAATTTTTATTCATTTTAAGAAAAAACAAACATACAGCACATTTAGTCATGGATTGTGACCACACAGATAGAATGTTGTAACTCTAAGCAGATAGAATACAACCATTCAAAGTGTTGTTTGCACTATTTCCAACACAAGACAGATGATGCGTTCTGAATGTCCATCCTGTATTGGTCATTTAGCTTTGACCCAAAGAACTGAAAACACATCTAATGATCTGTTCATCAAACATCACTGAAAATGAAAGTGCCTCTCCACGTTGGTCCCATCATTAAAACACAGTTAAAGTAAACTAATCTATCCTCCAAGATGTCCATTATGCAATCATTCTCAGAAATTAAGGAAACCTTTTTTACATACCACACATTCTTAGTAGAGTGTCCCGCAGCTGGGTGGAAATAGTTAATCCCAGCAAGTACTTTAAACCCAAGCAGTGGGAAACCATTTTCTAGCCCCTGGTGGGTTTGATTAGTAAATCACCTTTAGATGACATAAAGAGTAAACTACTGAGACATACATGTCTGACATGAACTTTGTGCTCTTTAGAAACTATGACAGTGAAAAATAAAAGATTCCCAGTCTTACGAATCATTACAATTCATTTGAAAATCTTACTTGATATTAAGTCCATCAACTGACTTGGTTTATTATTATTAGTGAATGAAATATAAAATATGTCGAGGGGTGCCTGCGTGGCTCAGTTGGTTGAGGGTCTAACTCTTATTTTAAAGATTTTATTTATTTATTTGAGAGAGAGAGAGAATGAGAGAGAGAGCATGAGAGGGGGGAGGGTCAGAGGGAGAAGCAGACTCCCTGCTGAGCAGGGAGCCCAATGTGGGACTTGATCCTGGGATTCCAGGATCATGACCTGAACCGAAGGCAGTCGCTTAACCAACTGAGCCACCCAGGTGCCCTAGGGTCCAACTCTTGATCTTGGCTCAGGTCGTGATCTCAGGGTCGTGGAATCAAGCCCCGCATGGGGCTCAGCACTTATCGTGGAGTCACCTGGAGTTAGATTCTCTCTTCCTCTCCCTCTGCCCCTCCCCCCACCTCTGCTCTAAATACATAGATATATAAATTAAAATCTTTTAAAAATTAAAATAAAATAAAATATGCTGAATTCTTTGCTATTTTCAAAAGAACTTCACTAAATACTAAAGAGAATAAAAAGTTAAATAGCCAGAGACTAAAATTACCATCATCAAAATATGCAAGTTTTAACAAACCATCCAGTTTCTGAATGGTTTCTTTATTGCACAAGAACTTAAAATTTTACTTAGTCATTTGGGCTACATTTAGCCATTTTATCCCAGAAAAATATATGACAAATTGAAGTTCATCAATATTATGAAATATCAGCACTGAAAATCATAAAAATGAAGCCCAAAAATAAACTTTAAGACAGAAATTTAAATTTTTAGAAAAAATCTACAACCGTATTTAAAAACATAGCATGAAATCTACATGTTTTTACTTTTCACGAGAATTTAATACATTCCACAGTATTAAATGACATACTATTTCGTTATAAAGTTGTTGCTCCCATCAAATTAATGAATGAATATTACCTGGTATATATTTGAGGTAACTTTGTGTAGTGGAGAGAAAGCAGGCATTGAGAGTAAACACCTCAGTGCTGGATGTGACACTTTCTAGCTGCTCGTCTGTTTTATTCCTATAAGGCTGTGAGGAATAAATGAGATAATATGTGCAAAACACATAGTCAAGAATCAGCTTTTATTAGTCAATAGTGCCTCTCTTTTTGGCAATTCCCTTTCCTTAAACTGTAATAGGTATTTGTTCCATTTTTTAGATATTCACAACTGACCAACATAGTTGGTGATTTTGGCAGCCACCTAGTTTTTAGAACACTGTACTAAATTCCTCATTGAATATCACAATCCATGCATACACCTGGCCATATCTACCCAAGATAAAGATTTTTCTTCAGAGCAGGTATATTTGCTCACCAGACAAATACAAAGTTATGAAGACCTACTTGCTAGTAGTTTTGGGAATTAATGCTTTGATTTCTGTCATTTTAATTTTTTACAAACCTTTCATTTTTAAAAATTCTATAAACAAAATTCAATGAGAAAAATAAAATACTGTGATTTGAATAATTTCTAGAAATATCTTCATGTAATTTAATATTTTCAGACTGTTATGAAAAAGTAAGTAAAATGTATTGAAAAACTTAGTAGTCTAAATTAAAATCATTTTAGAATTCAATAATTGACTTAAAATTCAAATATAAATAAAACTATTATAGAAATGTAGGTAAAGTTTCAAGTAAACCAATCTAAAAGAAAGTAACACTGAGATCCAAAAATATAGTGAACTCTAGGTCAATCTTATTTATTTACTACAAAAGTCCCTAGCTAGAACACTGAATTTGGAATAACTTTGTGGATGAAGTTCTCAGTGTCTGCTTATTTAAAAAAAAAAATGATAGATTTTTTCTGATCTTTCAGAGCCCCAATCATTCTTGCCCCAGCAATATTTTTCTAGTCTTTAAAATACTGTGTGGAATATAAAATAAGGTTAAAGGCAGCATTCTGTCTTTGAGGGCTTCCTTGGGCGAAAGAAGAAATATAAAAATGTTTGTTTTATATATTATGGCCTGAAGAAAGCCTAACAGCCAAAACATCACCTTTAACATGGTTTCTATTTCTGGGTAGTTTATCAACCAACCCCTCCTTTATTCTTTGGTCTAAAAACTAGTATGGGATTCTCTCCCAATATTTTTTTTTTTTAATGTATTCTGGCACTGTGGGCCTTGTGAGAAAGTCTGTCACTATTACTGCCTTTTTTTTCTACTCATTGTACAACAACAAATGAACACTTAGTCAAGTTGCAGAAGAAACAGCACAATTGGCTATTTTATATATGTTTAAAATTTAAGAATAATTTTTAGGGTATGTGCATTTTCAAACCGTTAGCTTAAAGAGCAGTCTTTCTCATTAAATAAAAGGCTTGGTCATAACTATATAGACACTCATTAATTCACAATACACCCTAAACCTGGGATTGTTATAAAAGAAAATGCACAGGCTGCAGGCGGCTTAAAAATACAAACTTTATGCTTTATGATCTCCACATTCTGTTTCCTACCAGGATCCAAAATAAAATCTGGGTCAAGGATCAAGATTCTAATGACAAGGAACTTCATACCCTCATATGAGTCCAAATTGTTAAGTCTTCACTTTAACACTAATCTATCTATATTATGGCCTAAAAATAGTTGAAAGGAAAAAATTATAAAATGAGAGAAAGTCAATTATCATATGGTTTCACTTATTTGTGGCACATAAGGAATAGCATGGAGGACACTAGGAGAAGGAAGGGGAAAGTGAAGGAGAGGAAATCGGAGGGGGAGACGAACCATGAGAGACTATGGACTCCGAGAAACAAACTGAAGGTTCTAGAGGGGAGGGGGGTGGGGGGATGGGTTAGCCCGGTGATGGGTATTAAGGAGGGCACGTACTGCATGGAGCACTGGGTGTTATACGAAAACAATGAATCATGGAACACTACATCAAAAAACTAGTGACGTATTGTATGGTGACTAACATAACATAATAAAATTAAATTAAATAAAAAAAATGAGTGATAAAGTCACCACAAAAGTACAAAACATTTCATTTTGGACATGACCTGCTTCACTGATTCCATTGTTTTGATTTGGGGTGTATTTATTTGATGGTTGGTTGGTTAGTTGGTTGATTAATTTCATCCAATGCAAATTGCCCATCCATTCAGCCCAAATACCTGGAGATATTTCTAAGAAAAACAAATTGATAGTCATTTATTTTCAATATTTGACTTAAGTGCTATATTAACACTTAACACCCACCCCAATCCAAACTCTTGGATGCACTCAGAATCTACTGTTTTACTCTGGGAGTACGGACTGAGAAAATGCTCATTGTCTTCTAAAATATTATATCACTATATATTGGTAACCAGAACTTTTAACTTATTTACAACAAAATGAATATTATTACCTACATGTCTGTCTTGAAGATTCCTTTGGGCACTATTTATGCTAATGGTTATAACCATCTGGACAAAAATATTAGTTAAAATTCTTTAGAAATCCAGATCACAATTCAAGAGTTAGCCAGGTTGTATCAGAGTCCAGTCAGGAAACACGAGTTATATAAAAAGAGAAATTTTAATATGAAAACTGTTAACTTTCAACACATGCTCCTAATACTATTAGGTATCTATATGCAAAAAAATAAACTTTGATTCTTGCCTTATACTATATATAAATATTAAAACAAAATGGATCATAGACCTAAATATAAAACTAAAAATTCTAGAAAATAACACAGGAGAAAATATCTGTGACACTGGGTTAGACAAAGATTTCTCAGATACTAAAACATGATCCATGAAAGAAAAAAGTGATAAACTAGATTTCATTCAAGTTGGACTTTTACTCTTCAAAAGATTCATTAAGAGAATGCAAATAAAAGCCACAAAGTAGGAGATATATTTGCAAATTATATATCGGATAAAGAACTTGTATCCAGACTATACACGTCAAAAATTAAAATTCATTAATAATAAAAGCCAACAGTCTAATAAGACAAATGGGCAAACAATTTGAATAATCACCTTTACCAAAGAAGATAGCTGAATGGCAAACAAGCACATGCTAAGGTGATGGATGTGTTCATTATGTTGATTGTGATGATGATTTCACCAATCATTAGGAAAATGCATATTAAGACCACAATGATACTACTACGCACTTATTACAAAGTCTAAAATTTAAAGGACTGGCCATACTAAGTGTTGCTGAGGATGTGGACCCAGAACTCTCATACACCTCTGGAAATAACAATACAAATTTGTTTTTAAAGGTATGGAGGTTTCTTAAGAAGTTAAACACAGGAGCGCCTGGGTGGCTCAGATGGTTGGGCGTCTGCCTTCGGCTCGGGTCATGATCCCGGGGCCCTGGGATCGAGTCCCGCGTCGGACTCCCTGCTCCTTGGGAGCCTGCTTCTCCCTCTGCCTCTCTCTCTCTCTCTGTCTCTCATGAATAAATAAATAAAATCTTTAAAAAAAAAAAAAGAAGTTAAACACACAACTACCATGAATATAGACATTCTGCTCTTACACATTTACCCAAGAGAAATGAAAGCATATATCCATACAAAGAATCAATACAAATGTTCAAAGTGGCTTTATTTTAATTGTCAAAAGTGAAAATAATCCAAATATCCATCAATAAGTGAATGAACAAATTGTGATATATCCATATACTGTAATACTACTTAGGAATAAAAAGGACTGATGTATTGATGTACTGAACATGAATGAATTCCAAGATGATCATGTTGAGTGAAAGAAGCCAGGCCCCACCCATAAAAGACTATATACTTTGTGATAAAATTTATTAAAAATTCAAAGTTTACTTGGCTATGTGAGGGTGAGGAGAGACAGAAAAGGCCAAGGGGGAGAAATTATAATAGGATATACAGAAAATGTTTGGGTATTGGATATGTTCAGTTTCTTTACTGTAATAACACTGACACTACCCAACATGGTTAGAAGGCCATACCTGAATTCAGTGTATTCCCTGGGCACTTCTTAGGACTTCCATGTCCACTGGTAAAAGTTAATGAAAACCTACAACAACTAAAACAAAACAACAACAACAACAAAAATAGGATTCAGACCATCAATGATGAAAGTTTGGGTCACCCTGACAGATAAGGGACTTTTGACCAGCTAAGGTCCTGGGTGAGGGAAGGCAAAGGAAACAGGAACTAGGTACTGGAAGAAGGAATTTATAAACATAACTAGTCTTATGACCAATTACAGAAATTAAAACAGTGTCAGCTCCGCACATTTCCTTCCTTTCTTGTGAACGTATGCATACACACACACACACATAGTACCTCTAAGGGATAATTGTACCTGTTGGTACCCTACCAAAATATTTCCTAGTCCATAAAATGTAATAGATACCAGTAATTGTGTAGGAAAAGATGACCAATAATAAATTGCAAAAATATTTTGAAATATGATAGACTCTCACATGACGCACTTAAGAAGTGTCTTTCTTACATTGTAATAAACCTGTTATAGTGATTGAGAACATTTGGGTAATAAATCTAATGCTTATTGCAGACCAACAATTGTATGATACATCTCAAGGAATATGTATGTAGCAAAGCTACAGACTGACTCAGTTCTGATTTTAGACATATTAAGGGATATTAGAGACACTGCACTAAACTCCCTAGCAAAAAGGGAATGTTTTCATTTCAACTGTGATTTTGCATGAATTCTTTTTGAATGCCCTAAGTGTATAGCTATTTGTGAGAAAATAAAAGGGCCTATAATCTTTTCCCTACTTATCACATTACAGCAACTAGTTTTATTTTTATTTTCCTTTACCATAAATCCTCCCTGTGGGTGGGGAGAAGAAAAGGAATTACCTAGAATTCAATTTTTATTAAATAATAAGTTCTCAAGCATCAGTACAGCAAAAACTAGTTCTAGAATTATGTCTCTTGAGCACCAAATGAGGTTTCAAGACAGATAAGTGACTTTCTGAATTTAAACAATGTTCATAAGGAAGGATGAACTCTTTCCAATGTGTACAGTTGTAAATGTCACAGTAGCAACAAAACGTTTCAGACTATGACTTAACCATTTAAATGAGTAATGATAAATTGAGTTACACCGTTTTTTTGGTCTGACTTAATTCTACCATTAATATAGTACAGGTTGGTAATTACTATTATAGGCCTATTTGACCTTAATCAAAATGTTGTACTATTTCTTCAAAGACTTATTTTTTTTAAAGATTTATTTATTTATTTTAGAGAGAGAACGTGCAGGGGGTGGGGCAGAGGTGGGGGGACAGGGGCAGAGGGAGAGAGACTCTTAAGCAGACTTCATGCTGAGCACAGAGCCTGGTATGGGGCTGGATCTCACGACCCTGAGATCATGACCTGAGCTGAAACCAAGCGTCAGATGCACCACCACAGCACTCCTCTTCAAAGACTTCTTTGAAAAATTACCAGTTGAGAAATCAAATGACAACTGTAATTACTACATAAATAATAAGTTTCAGAGTGGACAAATTTGCTATCAGTTAATTCAGCATGTAAGATTTGAGAAAATTAAACAATGACTGTAATTAAAATTGAAATTTGATACTTCTTAAAATCAATCTACTATTGTTAGTACTTTTTCCTCTTTGTTGCTTTCACTGTTTACAAAATATGCCTTGGTGATTCTTCCATATACTCTAAAAAGTTAGACAGAAATTCAATTAAAATGAATATTGTGTGAATTATAATCCTTTCTTTCCCATATTTAGAAGGGGTTTTTAGAGATTCCTGATAGATTATCATCATTCAGTAGTTAAAATAACAATCTATTTCACATTTAAATACTGTCACACATTAAACAGGGTTAAATAACTAAAATAAGAAACAATTTATGATATCCTTAAAATGTTTTTATACCTCTGCATAGCACTATTGCAAAAAAAAATACAATTCATTCTCATTCTTATGAAGAAGGGCTTCTCTAAGATGTGTTTTTATTTTTTTATTTAAATTCAATTAGGCAACATATAGAACATTGGTTTCAGATGGAGAGCTCAGTAATTCATCAGTTGCATAGAACACTCAGTGCTCATCAGAAGATGTGTTTTTAAAAACTGAAAGCAACCACTGTTTATGGATAATTCATTTTAAAATTGGAATTATAATAAGATACTCCAAAAGTCAAAAAAACTTCTTAACATTTTAAAATAATAGACATAAAATGTCAGTGACATTACACATAACAAAAAATTAACTTACATCTCAATTACGATAGTAAAATTTCAATTAGCAAATCTCTGCAAAACTTTTTAAACTTAGATGTGAACATTTCTACTTGTAGTATGAGCCCATAAAACCCCTGTCATGAGGGTCCAATTTAATCTAATCATTGGCTCTATCATCACTGCCCCACAGAGAACAAGACTGACCATAAGATTTTGTGCTTGATTTGCCTTGGTTCGTGATTACTATCATGGGAGTAACAAACGAGGCAGGCCATACAAATAGAATTTCATTTCATGAAATGATTTCAAAGGTAAAAGGATCAATTGCTTCCCAAGCTCTCCCTTACTGATCACCTGACATTCCACAATTAAAAACCTACCTAGTAGGTTATTGTGAGAATTAAATGAGTTAACATTTATAAAACACAGAACAGTGAATTAATGTTTGTTAAATAAAACAATTTTTATGCCTTTGATCTACACTGTGATTTAAGAAATATTAAACCACATCAGTCATTTCCATCTCAGGAATTAGTTTCTTTCAATCCTGTGCCCAGAGCAAAATTAATAGGATAAAATTGGAGAAGACAAGAAAGAACTGGACATCTTTCTTTAGGGAGGAATAAGGGTGTGGAAAGAGAAAACAACTGTAAAGAGAAAAGGCTCAGAATAAGAGGATCTGTTACTAAAACGCAAGTTACAAACATCCCTTAATTTCACAATTTTGCCCAGTATCAACCTGCCTCCCACACAGTAAGGCAATGTCAAACTGCAGCAATATAGCCTGCTCACCTCTTCTGCAGAGCATGCAGAAGCATGAATTCATCTGTGTGTTTAAATTCAGAGGCTTAGAGGGGTAAAAAAAAATGTTAGTGTATATCTGAGTCAAGCAATGCTTGAGTGACAAATGTGGGTTATGTTAATTTTAACTTTCTTTTGATCATCAAAGCCACCTCTCCTCACACACTTAGACATAAAGCAAAGCAAAATTGTCACTCATTTAACATTATGGTTAATATGTTTGTACAGTCATAATATCATACATGATAAATACAATTCCAATGCCCATTTTCTTTCCATTAAATTAAAGATAAAAATCTCACACATAGAGGCAACAAAAGCAAAAATAAACAAGAGGGACTACATCAAACCAGAAAGCGTCTGTACAGGAAAGGTAATAACCAACAAAATGAAAGGTAACCTACACAATGGGAGAAAATATTTGCAAACCATATATCTGATAAGGGGCTAATATCCAAACTATATAAGGAACTCCTACAACTCGACAGCAAAAAACTAATAACACAATTTTTGAAAAGGCAAAGGTCCTGAAGAGACATTTTTCTAATGAAGACATACAAACTGCCAATGGGTATATGGAAAGGTATTCAGTACCACTAATTATCAGGGAAATGCAAATCAAAACTACAATAAGGGGCGCCTGGGTGGCTCAGCCTTTAAGCATCTGCCTTCGGCTCAGGTCATGATCCCAGGGTCCCGGAATCGAGCCCCACATTGGGCTCCCTGCTCAGCGGGAAGCCTGCTTCTCCCTCTCCCACTCCCCCTGCTTGTGTTCCCTCTCTTGCTGTGTCTCTCTCTGTCAAATAAATTAAAAAATCTTTCAAAAAAAAAAAAAACTACAATAAGCTATCACCTCACACCTATTAGGATGACTATTGTCATAAACACAAGAAATCAGTTTGGGCACAGATGTGGAGAAAAGGGAATCCTTGTACACTGCTGGTGGGAATGTTCATTGGCACAGCTGCTATGGAAAACAGTATAGAGGTTCCTCAAAAAATTAAAAAACAGGATATGATCCAGCAATTCCACTTCTGGGTATATATCCAAAGGAAATGAAATCAGGATCTTGAAGAGACATCTGTACTCCCATGGTCACTGCAGCATTATTAACAATAACCAAGGTATGAAACAACCTAAGTGTCTGGTGACAGATAAATGGATAAAGAAAATGTGATATATGTACCCAATGGAATATTATTCAGCATAAAAAAAAAGAAGGAAATCCTACCAATTGTGACAACTTGGATGAACCTTGAGGGCGTTATACTAAATGAAATAAGCCAGACACAGCAAGACAAATAGTAATATGAGCTAACTTATATGTGGAATCTAAAAAAGTCAAACTCATTGAACTAAAGGGTTGAACAGTGGTTGCCAGGGGCTTGGAGTCAGGAAAATCAGGATGTTGGTCAAAAGGTAGAAACATTCAGTTTAAGATAAGTTCTGGTAATCTAACGTATACCCTGGTGGGTATAGTTAGTAATACTGTATTATATACTTGGAAGTTTGTTAAGAGAGTAGATTTTAACTGTTCTCACCACATAGATGCAAAAAAAAAAAAAAAACTATGTAAGGTTATGGATGTGTTAATTATCTTGATTGTGGTAATTACTTCACAGTATATATGTATATTAAATCATGTTGTACACATTAAATGTACACAATTTTTATTTGTCAATTATATCTCAATAAAGCTGGAAAAAATTTTCACACATAAAAATGGGTAATTTCTATTAAGAAATACAAGTGCTAAAATTATCATATAGATTTAATTTCTAAATGTGTAAAACTTGTATAACTTATAAATTATACCTACGTGATACCATAGCAACTGAATGCAAAATGAAATATTCAATTCATTTGGAAGATACTAGTTATTTTTTTTCCATCAAATACACTGTTTTTCTTTCCCTTCAATGACCTGATAATTCATGAATTGAAAGTGCTAAGGTTTTACTAACATGAAGCTTTTCTTAACTATTAAGACAGAGAAATAAATAATAAAATTCTCTAACAAGTTTTTGGTTGTTTAAATATAAGTAATATCCTGGGCCTGATTTTATAGCTATTCATTCTTCCTTTTGTACCTTCCTTTCTTTATTTGCTTCAAGTAATCTCCCAAGCCTCAGTTTCTGGCTCTGAAAAATGAGGCTAATATAAACTACAAAGTTTTTCTGAAGATTAAGTAAGACAATGGATGTAAAGCACCCAGCACAGTGTCTAATACAATAAGGTTTCTTTTCTTCTCACCTCTCTTTCCTTGTCAGTTCTAGAAGAGTCAGAGTAATTGTAATGGATGAGAAAGAAATGTTTGCTTACATCCTTGGTTTGTTCCCCAATTTAGGCACTGGTTAACAATATATCTGATGTTCAAAGTTTTCTTTATAATATGCTATCAAGAAAACCAAAGACATTTATTTATTCACCTAACTGCATAATGTTCCATCTCCATTCTGCCAGGGAATGCTTCGTGCTAGGGCTGCTGTAAAATTTCCCTTTGGCAGCCACAGTTGCTCCAAGATGAATGATCTGAACTGAAAGGCTAGCTTTAGGACTACAGAGAAGAAGTTGACAGCTTCACAGAATATCTGAATATAACTTAAACTCTGATAAAGTGGGCGCCTGGGTGGCTCAGTCGGTTAAGCGTCTGCCTTCAGCTCAGGTCATGATCCCAGAGTCCTGGGATCGAGCCCCACATCGAGCTCCCTGCTCTGCGGGGAGCCTGCTTCTCCCTCTCCTCCCGACTTGTGCTCTATCTCTGTCTCTCTCTCTCAAATAAATAAATAAAATCTAAAAAAAAATTAAAAAAAAAACTCTGATGAAGTGATTAAGGACAAACAGAATTCAGGAGATGTCGGCAGAACAGACACATCAACCACTAATCTGCTAATGGAAGAAGTGACTGACTGGACATCAGGGGTGAGGGATCAAGCAGCATCTTCTGATTCCGTGAGGACCCTGTCCTGAAATTTTTAAATGATTCATAAGTGTTCGGAAGTTGACAGGAAGGTTACTGATGAGGGTTTAACCTAAAGTTGAGATTAGCTAATTTGAAGTCAGTAGAGAATCACTAGCTAACTTGGCGTTTTCAAAAGTTGGTCAAGTACATGAGGTTGTGAGGGAAACTGTTTACAAATTAAACCATAATTGTGAACTCCCTGTGTTCACAACAATGTTCATGAGATCCCTTGAGGCATAAATAAATACCTTTTGGAGGAAGGCTGTCCATAAATTTCCTTTAAGTCTCTGAAATATGAATTTCAAAAAGAATAAACAATATGAACTCACTGAAGTCTAGCTTTTTACCAAAGATAACCTCAACAATTGAGACCCTTAATGATTTATGTTTATGTTTATTTTTTTAAAGATTTTATTTATTTATTTGACAGAGAGAGACACAGCGAGAGAGAGAACACAAGGAGGGGGAGGGGGAGAGGGAGAAGCAGCCTTCCCGCCGAGCAGGGAACCTGATGCGGGGCTTGATCCCAGGACCCTGGGATCATGACCTGAGCCGAAGGCAGATGTTTAACGGCTGAGCCACCCAGGCACCCCTCAAAATTAATTCTTACAGTGTTATTTTAGTGGTCAGTAAAATGAAGAACTAGATGTAAAAATTTGTATTAAATTGCTGTAACATTTTTTAAATCCATAGGATCTGACAACATAGTGGAACATGATGCATCATTTAAAGTATTTGTTTATGTTTATAAAATTTCCTCTAGTCTTTATATAAATTTCAAGTTCCAATGAACTTTTTTAAGATTTTATTTATCTATTTGACAGAGAGAGACACAGCGAGAGAGGGAACACAAGCAGGGGGAGCAGGAGAGGGAGAAGCAGCCTTCCCGCCGAGCAGGGAGCCCAATGTGGGGCTCGATCCCAGGACCCTGGGATCATGACCTGAGCCAAAGGCAGACACTTAACGACTGAGCCACCCAGGCGCCCCAGTGATTTATGTTTAAATCCAATCTTTGCATACATTTGACATTGTATTTGAGAGAAAGTTGTGAAACAGTAGAAAAATGTTCCTAACTATAATTTGAGGAACTTTTTTATAAGCAAAGTAATTTCAATTTTAATTTTAAAACAGTTTCCGAACCTCAAGAAACTGCTAGTTACATCTGGGTAGTGAAACTCAGGGAACTGGGAGCCTAGTTTTTACCATATATCTCTGTGCAACTTTTAACTTTTTATTTATTTTTTTAATATATATTTATTTGAAGTATAACATACAGTGTTATATTAGTTTCAGGTGTACAAATTAGTGATTCAACAATTCTCTACATTACTCAGTGCTTCCCACAAGTATAGTCGCCACCTGTCTCTGAACAACATTATTACAACACTATTGACTATATTCCCTAGGCTGTACTTTTCATCTCTGTAACATATTTTGTAACTGGAAATTTGTACTTCTTAATCCCCTTTACCTATTTCACCCATTCCTCCCTTCTTTGCATTTAAGAATCTGGGTTTTTTTTTCTTTATTTCTTTGTTTATTCATTTGTTTTGTTTTGTTAGACTCCACATATAAATGACATCATATGGTATTTATCTTTCTCTAACTTATTTCACCTCGCATAATACCTTCAAAGTCCACCCATGTTGTTGCAAAAGGCAAGCTCTCATCATTTTTATGGCTGAGTAATATTCCACTGTATTTACACCATATCATCTTTATTCATTCATCTATTGATGGACTTTTGGGTTGATTTCATATCTTAGCTATTGTAAACAATGCTGCAATAAGGGGTGCATGTATCTTTTCAAATTAGTGTTTTCATTTTCTCTGGGCAAATGCCCAGTAGTGGAATTACTGGATCATATGGTATTTCTATTTTTTCTATTTTTATTTTTTGAGGCAGAGGACCTGAATAGACATTTTTCCTAAGACATCCAGATGGCCAACAGACACACGAAAAGATGTTAAACGTCACTAATCATCAGAGAAATGCAAATCCAAAACAAAATGAGGTGTCACCTGTCAAAATGGCTAGAACTTCTAACTTTTTAAAAGCATGTGTATGCATGCCTATTTTTAAAAATTGATTGGAACTGTTAAACAACAGACTCAACTCTGAGTGTGGATTCCCAAAACTACATTAAGCACACATAATCAGAAAACCATATTTCTCAAAACTATGATGTAGGCAATTAAGAAATGTCTTGAAAAGAAAAATTTACTTGATAACTTCAGCAAGTTAAAAAATTCATAATACATTCAGCACCTGGGTGGCTCAGGTCATGATCCTGGAGTCCCGGGATCAAGTCCCACCTCAGGCTCCCTGCTCAGCGTGGCGTCTGCTCTCCCTCTGACCCTCTTCCCTCTCATGCTCTCTGTCTCTCATTCTCTCTCTCTCTCTCAAATAAATAAAATCTTAAAAAAAGGAAAAAAATTAAAAATAAAAATTCATAACACATTCAAATAGAAAAAGATTTTAATCTTTTTCTTTTTTTAAAGATTTATTTATTTATTTGAGAGAGAGAGAGAATGCACGCAACTGGGGGGGCGGTGTACAGAGGGAGAGAATCTTCAAGCAGACTCTTCTCTGATCTTGGAGCCTAACTCGGGGCTCAATCTCACACCCATGACATCATGACCCATGAGATCATGACCTGAGTAGAAACCAAGAGTAAGACGCTTAACTGACTGAGCCACCCAGGTGCCCCAATCTTAACCTTTTTCTTGATCTCAAAAGAGATTATGTCAAAGTTTTTGTTGCTATTAAACCCAAATAGGATCATTAATCTTATGTAAACAAAGAGACAAGTATATGCACCTCTTCATAGACATAGACAGCATAAGTATGCTTTCATGTGCCATTTTGAACATCACTCCCTCAAGTAAGCCTTGGCTGACCACTCAAACTAAAGTAAGCTCCATTACCCTGTTTTATTTATCATAGCACTTATAGGTATCTGATATTTTCTTTTATTTACTTGTTTATTGACTATCTCATCCCTTGAAAATATAGATTCCAGGGGCACTTGGCTGGCTCAGTTGGTAGAGCATGAGACCCTTGATCTCAGGGTCATGAGCTCAAGCCCCACGTTGGGCACAGAGCTTACTTAAAAAATTGAAATAAAATAAAATATAAATAAAATGGAGCTTCCAAAACCAGAAGGAAAATCAGTAGGAGCAAGAACAGTACCAAGCATGTAAGCTCTCAATAAATATGTCAGAAAGTATAAGCTAACATTTTTCTAAAAGAAATATCTGTGAGCTTGAGCATATACTGGATTACTTGGTAATCATTTTTAATTAAATGTTTATGAAGCATCACTTAAATTCCAAGTACTTCTAAAATTATAAGAACACTTTCCAACTAGTTTCTCCTCTCTTTCTTTCTCTCCTTATTTCAATGTAACGTATTTTTAAATGTGGCAAATTGCAGCCATTTTGGGGAGGATTCTCATTTTTTCAATAATTGAACACACACTAAACAGTAAAATCTAAGTTGCCTTCAAAAGGGAATTACTGAGCACAACTGTTTCCAGATGTAAGCTAACTCATGGGTGACACCTGCTTACTTCTTCCACCAATGTCAGAATCAGTGTCCTGGCTTGCTGTTCTCTACTCTCTATCCTGTGTCCTTGGCAAACTCCACATATTTTAAGACTTTAATTCAATCACAAATCTCTACTGACAGCTTCCCAAATAGAATCATACTCCTATATCTGCCTATATAACTATCTAACACCACAAACTCAACACTTTCCTCCCTGTCTTAATTCCTTCTTCTAGCCACCAAGACCACTAAAATCATTAAGACTTAAAATTTTTGAGTCAAAAAAATCTCTGTCTTGCTCTATTAGAATGTCTCTAAATAGGTCTTCTCTTCTCCATTCCCAGTTTCAGTTCTCATCACCTTCTCAGATTACTGCAACAGTCTCCGAGTGGCTTCCCTATATCCATACTAGGCTTCCCTATATCCACTTTGGCCCACTTGAAAATTGATGACAGTGAACCTTTCTCTAAATATTACTTTCCTCTGGGGCACCTCACTGGCTTAGTTGTTAGAGCACTCTTAATCTCAGGGTTGTGAGTTCAAGTCCCATGTTGAGCATGGAGCCTACTTTAAAAATAACTAAATAAATAAATAAAGACTACTTTCCTCATTTTGTTGCCTCATAAACACCTCGCTATTTGCCTCCCTCCATTTTCACTACAGCCACCCTAGTCCAAACCATCAACATCTCTTAACTCAACTATTACTTCAGCTTCATTACTAGTTTCCCTCACCTACCCTTGCCTTCCTCCAATCCATACTATAGGCAGAATCACCTTTTAAAAATGTAAATCCAAACATGCCACTCTCTTGCTTAAAAATTCTTCGGAAGCTTTTCACCACATTTCATTCAAAGACCAAAACCCTACAAAGTCTGCATGATCTTGTCCTCCTTCTTCTCTAACCTCATCTTTAGACCATTCTATATTGTTTTCTGTGTATTTCTGTAGTCTAGTCACACTGGTCTTGAAGTTCTTCAAACATGGTAGGCTTCCTCCTGTCTATTGACCTTGACATGTACTGTCTCCTCTGACTATCGATAAAGTTCCGCTTACCCTCCTTCCCCTTTGTTCAGCCATCTCTATTCGTCCTTTAATTCAACTCCAACATCACTTCTTAAGGCAAGCTTCCCTAACACCATCCCCTGTTCCAGACTAGTTACACTCTCTCATGATACTCTGTATTACCCTCTTTGTAGAACTAATCATAGCCATAATTAAACAGTCAATCGTATGGTTAGTTGTTCAAAGTCTAGCCTCCATCTAGAATACAATTTCATGACGTTGGGCAAGAATTGTTTTTGGTTCACCACTATTCTCCCAGGGGTTGGCACAGTACTTTGTACATAGTAGATACTCAATAAATATTTGTTGAATATATCAAAGAAGAAATCCGGAATAACTCCATAACTTTCATCATCCTGTCTCTCTCTAATGGCCAAGTTTCAAGAATATAAGTAATCTGGCCTTATTCTACCTATCCACAAATATTAATCACCATTACTGAGTATAAATTTCTTCTTTCTCACTCTCAGAAACATGCTTAGTTCATTGACGCATTCAGGTCATCATACATCATTTTGGTTTTCTGGGCCACAATGGTCTCCCTTCTGTCTTAATTCTACAACTCTTTCAAAGCTCAAATACAAAGCTGCAAATATTACTTTCTTTACTAATCTTTCCTTAGGTATTCATAAAGATTTATCTTTACATTCCTATAATATTATTGAGTATCCCAGAATTCCACAGTCTTACATTATTCACTAAGTTTCCATATTTATTAATCTAGTCTCTTCAGTCAGATGTTAGGTTTCTTAAAGTTAGCATCATTTCTTACACTTTTTCTAAGTCCTCTTCCAAAGCTTTCCATCTCTCTATCTCCCAACCCTACACTCCCAAACATATAATTAGCCCTTCGCACTGTATACTCTGATAAAGTACTCAATAAATACTTTCTGGTTAATAGATTTTCTATTAGCCCGGAAATTCTTCCTTGATTTCCTCATATTTAGCTCTACCTTTAGTGTAGTAAATAGTATGCCCACTTACACAGTGGAGAGTTGTTTTCTAAGTAAAAGTCAGAAGTATGAAAATGACCTAGATAAAATATATAATCTGAATTCTCTGCTTTGCTTTATGATGAAGTCTGTCGACGCATCAGTCTGGATCCAGATTCCACAGTCAGTCACGATGTTCAAGGCACATGACTTGCTAAATCTATTTTATCTCCCAGGGAATCATTTGGCGCCTTTTTGCACCAACATAAAAGCCACTGTAGCTGCCAAAAATGCATTCACAGACTAAAATAATACCTTAATAATATGAAAGAGTTAATGGGCTTAATCAAATGCTTAACCCAACTCCCAAATTCTAACAACATTTTTTCTTGGCAGTGCACCCTGCCTCCTGCAGATCTATCTCTTACTTCAGCGGTGTTTGGACGCCATTTACTATAGCCTCCGGCAGCACCCTTCAACAACTCTTTTCCAGTTGGGAAACTGGAAAACTTTGGGAGCCACGTTCTCAGCCATCCCCTGCCCCCAAAATCAACCAACACAATTTTTTCAAACTTTGCTCCTTATTGCCAATCAACCGTGAGCAACTTCCAGATTTGACAGAATTATTCCAAGGGGGTGGAGGCTGCCGTTAACCACCTGGTCAACATGCATCTGCAGGCCTGCTACACCTACCTTTCTCTGGGCTTCTCTCTCGACCACGACGATGTGGCTCCAGAGGGCATAGGCCAGTTCTGCCGTGTTGGCTGAGGAGAAGCGTGAGGGCCCAAGAGTCTACTGAAGACGTAAAACCAGCGTGCTTGGCGCTGCTGCTGCTCTTCCCGGTAGTGCAGGAGCCATCCGAAGATGAACGGGGTAAAACCCTGTACACCGTGGAAGCCGCGGTGGTTCTGGAGAAGAACCTGAATCAGGCAGGTTCTTTGGGATCTGCGTGCCCTTGGTTCTACCTGCGCAGATGCCCTTCTCTGTGACTTGCTAAAGAACCATTTCCTAGGTCAGGAGGTGAACCTCATCAAGAACATGCGACAACCTGGCTAACCTCGTAGATAGGCTGGCCTGCAGGCTGGGCTGGGCCAGTATGTCTTCGAAAGGCTCACCGTCAGGCACGACTAGGAGCCTCCGGAGCCCAGCAGCCTTTGAGGGGCCCCTCTGGCAAACCCCTGATGCCAGGGCTTCTGCCTGAGCCTCTCCCTGCGGCCACTAGGCAGCTTTTTAAACGCCCCAGAACCCTTGCCCAAGCTGTGGACCAAATGAAAACAAAAAAGCTTTTTGCAGCGGGCGGGGGGGGGGGGGGGGGGGACATTCTTTTTCAATGGTACATAAATAGAAAAGGGCTGGGCCTTTTTGATGACTCACTTTTCTAACTACCTGGTCTTATGAATATGTTTACTTGTTGCTTTATGAACTCAACAATCTACTGCTGGTTATTTTCTGAGAAACGTAGAACCTTTTTGGTGGGAACATAAGAGCCTCAATAAACATGTCATTGATTTGAGTTTCCCATCTTACATTTGTTACTTTGAACCCATGTTGTGTGAAAACGTGAAAAGACAAATTTTCACTGATTATACCAAATGATATATTCCAATTTCTGCTCGAAATTATAATCAATGATTTAAATTCTCCACGTAACTATTGGATTGCAGGTTAGACAGGTTAATTTTTAAGTCATAGGAGCACTGTTTAGTAACATAACCATATCTTTATTCATAATTTCCTAGTATTCTAAGGAAACTAATGGAGATTTAAAAAATGGTCCTAACATAGTCAAGAAGAAGGTCAGGCCCCAGGGAGACTCTGACTCACATCTGTTTCTTCTGTCATTAAAATTGTAAGCATTTCAGGCCATTTACAAACAGCATGCTCTTATGAATTAGATATTTTAATCACAGTAAAATAAAAATATTAAAATTCCCTGTAAAATATTTCTTTGGAATGTTTTTAATAATTCTGTGTTCTAGGATTCATTCTCCATGTGGCCCGTTAAGTTGGCCCTATTCTTTGAACCATTTGATATTTCCTATATCAAAGATAAAATCTCGGGGCGCCTGGGTGGCTTGATCGTTAAGCATCTGCCTTCAACTCAGGTCATGATCCCAGGGTCCTGGGATCGAGGCCTGCCTGCTCAGTGGGAAGCCTACTTCTTCCTCTCACACTCACCTTGCTTGTGTTCCCTCTCTTGCTGTCTCTCTCTGTCAAATAAATAAATAAAATCTTAAAAAAACAAAGATAAAATCTCAAATATATATGTAATTCTCCTCAACTGAACTTTGAAATCTAGATTACAAGTTTCCTTGCAGTTCTCACCAACCCCAAAACCAGTGATTTTACTCTATCCAGGAGGGATAATCTCATCAAAGCTGGGCAGCTTCAAGAGGGCTCCCATGCTGGGAGAACCAGTCTATCTAAACCAATTCCTTAGATCCATAGGGCAACAGCTATCTCAGAAAGATCGATCTCATATTTAAATGTATTCATTCTTTGATTAACAAATAATCATCGAGCATCTACTATCTGTCCAACACTGTTTTAGGTGCAGGATATACAGCAATGAACAAGACTAGTAAGTTTTCTGTTGACAAACCTTAAATTCTGAGTGTCTATGCAGGAGGGAAGTAGGGTGAGTATAATAAATAAATAAAGAATAATACTGGTTGCGAGGAAAATAAAATAAGAAATTGAAGTAAAAAAATTCTAATGAAAGAAACATGCCATAGGAAAGGCACATCAGGAGCACACTTTTCTTACACAGTGGATTATATACATACACTACATTATGTAACTAGACAGATAATCTACACAGATATAGATTCATAGCTACATATTTAATCCACACAATCTTTCTTAAACCAAACATTTCATGGTGTAGTTCACTGATCCACAGTGAACAAAGGAAAGAGTATCACATTTTCAAAATAATAGATTTCTCATAAAATTAAAATTTTATATGCTTAATAAGTGAGCAATTTTTTACTACAAATGCTTTATAAGCCAATTACTAAAGATAATTTAACAAACAGAATCAGTAAAATGTTCTAAATAAACTCTCAAAATATTTGTTCAATTTCACATCTGAATATATATATGTATATATACACACTCTACTCACTCATCTGCCCTGAATTTCATGCAAATTCAACTAAATTCCCTGTATAAATACATACAAAGCAAAATAGTACAATGAGCATACTCATGATAAACAGCAAATTTTACATAAATGACTGATTCCTATTTTCTATATGGTTTATATACTTTCTAAAATGTATTTAGAGTCACCTGTTTTTCGGCCAATTGTCTACTCACACAAATGTGGTAGATAATATAAACTTCTAAAAAATAATTTATTACTGTTGTATTAAATATCAATCCACATTCCAAAAAAGAATGTTACATTTCAAAATACACCAGTAAAGTCCACTTTTATTGTTAATTCATCCATACACATTTGTATACATGGCTTCATAAATATACCACTGTATTCAAAAAAATATCCTCTTAAAGACATTTAAATTGGCAGAAATGCTTTTTAAGAAGCATACAATTAATATGTGATCATGACAGTTATGTGTAGACTAGAGAATTAATGAAAAGCAAAGCATCTTAAACTAACAGGTTTTTAATGTTATCAGTTTGATTTTTCAAGAAATACATGTCATTTATTTCCAAAATGAAATGATCGCAATACTTTCTATAGCCTATGAATTGTATTTAGAATAAGATACTCATAACTTTCAAACACAGCTTTTACTAGCCATCACTTGTCATTAAATGTAACTGTATATTCAAGAGCTTTCTAATAATAGCCTTTAATTAAACCAAGGACTGTTAGAGGGTTTCCGTTGCCCTTTGAAGTTCTTAATTATTACTTGTATCCAGCCTTTTATGGTACACTTAAGGTTAAATTAAATAATTTAAATATACCTTGAAGAGAAATATGAAGACTTTTGCCTGTTTTAATTAAATCTCTGAATTTCAGGATTTGAAAATAATAACATATGTTTTGATTTTTTTTCATGGCCGATGGTAAAATGCTCGCTATATTAAACAACAACAACAAAAAAATGGTAGCTTTTTATGGGACTAATCGCTAAGCAGATGCATGTAAATGAGCTATTTTCTATGCATGGTTTCCAAAAGTGCTAATTAAATAGTTGGTATTCAAGGCTATGCTCGCTCATTGTTTAGTGACACACAAATCCAGCGATGTGTGCCAGCAGACATTTTAAGTTGAATGTTTTCTCCTCTACGGCCTTTGTCATGAAATGGTGGCACCATGATGAGAACACTAGTGTAAGCAAAACATTGAAATATGCTTTAATAATGTTTTAACCATGTAGTGACACTAGTCTAGTTTTCTAATGAATTTTTAATTTCTTTTTTCTTATAAGGGTGGTATGAGTTATCGCTGATGCATATTAAATCATATACATGAGTCATTTTCTCTAAATTTGCATAAAATGGCTAAATGCTAATGCACCAAATGGAGCTTACTATATGTGGTACAGCAAATATTCCCTTGAAGATTTTCTGCAATCAATCTCCTGTATTTCATTAGCAACCAGATAAGGTGTGGTCTGCAGAATAAAAAAGAAAAGTGTGTAGCTCATGAACTTATGAGGCTTCAGATGATTTCTACATGGTGATTAGAGTGGATTCTGCAATTAGAATTTATGTAGGTAAAACACACACACACACACACACACACACACACACACACACGTGCGCGCGCACACGCGCGCCCTTCTTTTAAAGGCACAGTACAAGAGTTCTGAATACAGCCTTGCAATGTTAAACAATGAAAAGTTACCATTCGATTATTGTGATTTTCTATAGCTATAATTAAATGAAGGGAAGCCATACTTTACATTTAGTGTCATTTGATTGTACAACCCTTACTTAAATTTTATAACTCAAGATTATAATTTCCCTATTATGATTATAAAAGAACCTTAAAAAATACCCATTGGTGAATTTTTTTTTTCTGCTAACTTTTCCCTTTTTCTTTGTCAAGTAATAGTGAGGAATTTTCTACACTGATGTTTAACATTTAAACATGATTTCCTCTGTCACCAAAATACCCTTACTGAACTGTTATTAAGATCACATGCCATAAAAATTGCATCATGGTGATAGTAGTATTGGCCAGACCAGAGATGTTTCCTTGAGGACTAAACTTGTTGTTTACTCTACTTATCAACCTTTTTCTCATCTCTCCATATTTTCACCATCTGGAATATTATTAACCTGGTGCAGAAAAAAATTGGGGAAGGGGATGGCAATTTAAAAATAAATGTATGCTTTACCCTACAGTTATTTTGAATTAGTCTTGATAAATAATTAAGGAATGCATAATATATTATTTAGATGCCATGGTCTTAAGAATTTGAGTGGTATTTCAAGTACAATTATAGTCATTTATTTATCAGTAGAAAATTTACATAATCACGCTTCAAAATCCAGTGGACTGGAGAGATATCAGAAAGACACCCATGAATGTGGTAATGACTCTGAGCATTAGATTAAGTTAATAATGTATTGATGCACATGATATTCTCATATCTAGTGCTGCAGTATTTGACCACTTAAAATGATAAAAGTATAAATATTTTTCTCCTTTCAAACTACATTTTATATAGAAGGGTTCTTCATAGTATAAAAAGCAATTTGAAAAATCAAAATTGAATTAGACAATCTCTAATAAAATGGATCTAGTTAAGTTGAACTTAAATAAAGCCAAATTTCTATTGGCCAAGAAAATAATTTTGTCTTAATAATAATTATTGGTTAGCATAAATTACTGTTCATTTTGAATTGACAATATAGACCTTAAGGCTGAAGTCCAGAAAAATGACAAAAATTCAAGTCCTCTCTCGTCAATGAGCACTGCATGCAAATGGAGGGATTACCTATTGGAAAGGTAACACACTTTCTGTTAGCTCGGTCATGTTATGGATTCTTCCTTAGCAGCTAGTCCATCTGAGACAAATTTGGCAGAAATATATGCAGTATTTGTACTATGCTGTTTGAATCACTAGAGTCCCATGTCATATCTGCAAACTCAGATTTTAGACTATAATTGAGCATGAGACTTGAGTGTGAAAATCTAAGCCACTCAGCAATTTCTAACTTTATTTGGGGACAGCTAAACTTGTTATTTTTTATATTAATCTGAGTACCTACAAATTGTCATAAGAATTACTTTATAAAACAATGCAAATATGAATTCATCAATTAATCCCTATTTCCTTGCTGTCTAGATATTTTCACTACCATCATCACTCAAGAGGCACGTACTACAGACCCTAAAGATGAAGACCTATCAAATTATTTTTCTTGTATTCTTTTCAAAGCCACTTGTCATGAATTTGTCATGGAGATAACTTTATATTTAAAGCTCCTAAACAGTTTTCAAACTATTCCAGCAACATCCTCAACTTCAGATTCCCATCAGCCACTACTAATTTAACTTTGTATATAGATCATACATTTCATGGATAATTCAATACATTAAAATGATATATACTGAGCAGCTTCTATATACAAACTATGTGCTTTCTAAAAATAATTTAGAGGCCTAAAATCCATTATTTGAGCTTCTCTCAAAGACTGTTAAATTCATGCGACAGTTTCAGGTACCTTCATAATGCTCACTGAATTAAAAATAAGGACTAACTACACTTTTATTATTACACTACAAGAGATCTAGTCCTGACAGGAAGTAAGTGCATAGATTCTGAATTTCAGTGATATTAAATCTATTATTGTCCTCATGAAGGCATTACCTCCAAATAAATTATAGTAAGTTTTTTTTTCATTAGACCAGGGTTGATAAATGCATAAATTAATTATATTTGAAATATTTATTCAGGGAAAATACTTCTTAATCATACTTGTGAGAAATTCTTCAATTCCAATACATTTCACTCACATTTATATATGTGCATGTGTGGTTATATATGTAGATTATATTTTTTCCCCTAAAAGACAAATATTTGAGAGATATCCTGGGTAATATTCTGTAAATCATTTTTGTGGACTGATTCAGAGGAAGTATTTATTATTATTTGCACACATTCCTTTTCCCAAGAGGTTCATTTACAAGTTTTCACCAATTATTATAGTGATTAGCATCTGTAGTTATTTCCAGTCTCCCACTAGCAATTATATAAGACATAAACATTTTAACCTTGTCAAGTTTGAATTCAAAACTAAAAAAAAAAAAAAAATTTCCAAGAGCCAGGTTGCAGTTAAAATTCTCCTGATAGCTTGTTTTCCCAGGGCCAGTGAATATTAAAAGAAACTCTGAGAACACAAGATATCCGTCAGACAGCTACTTAGTGACAGAACCAAATGAATATTGTTAGGTGAGTGTTTTAATAACGCAGCATTTTCGAAGCATTTCCCCAAGATTATTTCTAATTGGCCCTGTCATAAAGTAGTCGAAAACTGCCTTAAAACAGTAATCAGTTTGAAACCAGTCGAGCAAGCCTATGACAGGAAGTTGTTAATAATATGCTTCGAAATTTACCTGTGAAATACTGAGCTTGACTACTTTTGTAAGAGAACTGAAAGTAAACGGCCTTTGTAATGCAAATCGATCAGTAGCAAAAACCCACCACCGTGGGAATCCCACAACCTCACCTGAGCTTGCTACAAGCATTGGTGCACCCTTTGGTGAATGAAATCAAACCTGCTTAACATGTAGGTAAGTGTCCTTTAGTGTCATTATAGCACAGCCCGTGGGCTGTGGCGCGTACACGTACACCAGGAAGCCTGTGCCCTCGTCCCGGTGCTCGTGCCCACCTAGCAGCAAGATTGCCCGCAACCTCCCAGGACGAGTGACCACCACCTGAAGCGAGGACCAGAGTGGCTCCTCCTGTTTCCGCCCTCCTTGCGCTGCTCCAAGACCCTCCTCTTTCCCAACCTCACCCGAGGGCCGCAGAGCTGGACCTGCGCGGGACGAGGTGGATTTAGCCCGGTTAGAGTTAAGATGGTATCATTAGCTGCGCACAGCGTGACTTCCCTCTAATCCTCTCTGCAACTTACAACAAGTTTAAATGTCCATGCATGATGTTATTAACTGGCTTTAGTAAGTGCTTAAGACCCAGATCTCTTTTTAAAGGAATCTCTGAACAAGTTCTACTGTATCCACCCAAGAGGGAGATCAATATTTCCTGCAAATCTGATAGGGAAAAGATGAGAGCGCTGAGTCCCCAATGGGCAATGGGGCAGAAGTGGAAGTTGACCCAGGGAAGGGCCCAGAGCGGAGTGTGCTCACCAACCCTGGTTCCTGATACAGAAAACTTGCTTCTCCAAGAGCTTCCCAGGGTGTGTGTGTGGGGAGGGGGGGGTGCTCTTTCCGTTAGCTTTTCATTAGGTTAAAAAATGGTGGGGAGGAGCACGTTATATCTTTATCAATGATATTGATCATATCCAGGGAAGATTCCTGGGCAGAACTAGAGAAACAGTGTCAGCAAAAGAAAGCCCCTTAAACACAAGTTGCCTGCTAGCTTGAGGAAGGGGCCCTGCGAAGGAGGTGGCCGCAGCTAGATCCCTCGCTCCAGCCGAGGTCCTGGCTTGACTAAACCCCGACACCACCCCCGTGCACAAGTCCAACTCAGAGATTCCTAAGCAACCGCAATCCCGAGCTGGCGCAGGAGCAGGACCGAGGTCGCTGGTGAGGGGACGAAGGGCGGACAAATAAAAAAACAGAACAGCCCTAAGCGGATGCAACTCAGCACGCCCGGTTAGAGGAAGGCTGCCAGGCCCCCTCTATGGTTCTCAAACCTTGGAGGGCGGGCGCGGGAACTTGAGCTCGCGCGAACTTGGGAGGCCTCCCAGCCGGCTACCTGGGCCGCAGCGCGCCCCCCGCGGCCTCACCGCACGCCAGCCAGGAGCGCGCGCCAGCCCCGGGAGCGCGCGCGCCGGCGCACCAGCTCCAGCAGCTCTGGCAGCTCTGGCAGCCCGTCTCCCGGGAAACACCAATCAGACGCCCGCTTCAGGAAAGGGCCGCAAGCAGCCACAGCTGCAGGAGGACTCTGGCTGTTGGCTGTCACCGGGAGGCGTAGTGCTGCCCGGCGGCAAGCCGGTCGCCTTCGCCGCTGCCACTGCCTAGCCCAGCCAGTTCCGCAGCCAGTCACCAGAGTCGGCTGTCTCCTCTGTGCACCGCCCACGCCAAGCACCTTGCAATGCGACTGCTAAGCCTGGCTATTTTTAGATCTCAAAGAATGCGTCGTGCGGGAGCTCAGCTAAACCTCAAACCACCAAACACAGTGATGTGCCTCTCTTTGAACAAATATGGCTCTGAACTCCATATTTCCCTGAATAAAGTCGATTATCTTCACTTTTTAAAGTCCTACCCCCTGTGGTCTGGCAGTTGGCTGCAAAGCGGAAAACCACATGCTCCCACCTCAAAGATGGTCATCACCTTTCTAAGGAAGTGCACTAACTCTCGCGGCCCTGATTGAGGGCAAGCAGACATTCTTCAGGAGCAATCATAACTATATACTTTCCATTTCCATTCACCTTCTTTAGAATTAATTCCACTATAAAGTCGAACGATTCCCAAAAGGGGTGAAATAGGTTCTCTAAGCAGATGAGAATGAAGGTTTCTGCTGATTTCTCTTCTGGGTTAACTTGTGCTAAGAAACCGATGAACACAGAAACAGGGTAACAAAGCCATCCATTAAAATCTGGAGACACTGAAGAACTACCTTACATGACCCGTCACTGTAGGACCTGTTTAGCTGTCTCAAAATACTAACGTTAAAACAATTGGGCCAGTATTATAGATGTCTTTTTCCTCATTAACTTCTAAAGGACACCTTGTCTCTGTTGCCCATCTCAGCACCTCCACCCCCAGCATCCATCCAAATGCAACATCATATATAAGGTGTGTTTTACTTACCCTAACTTATTAGGGAAAACCTAAATCATAGCAAGACAGAGTGGGAAAAGGGTATGAATATTCTTAAGCCACAATGGCATTTCCAGAGGTACAGACACATAGGAGAAAAAAAAAACTAGATATACAGTTACACACTTTTTCATACATTTTCTAGCTATATTAGAAAATAAAACCTTTGGCTTTATCTCTCCATTTCTAAAAATTCAAAATTCTCAAAATGCTAAACCGTCTTGAACCATTTAAATGTAGTCTATAAATAGGAAGAACTTTTAGGAACATGAAATATACTTATCCTTATCTCTTATTCAAGTGGTTTCTTAATTTTCATCAAAGATTACAGAAAATCAAATTAGAATTCATATTTTTCCAAATAAGAAAATCATTTTAATTTGAAAATTAAACAGAGCACTGGTGGAAATGTATTGTTTAAGACTTAAAGAAAAGCCACTTTGAGAAAATAATTCATTTTGAATGTAAATAATGCTTTTATCTCATTACTATGCACATTAATGGTAACTTCACTAAGGGGCTGAGACTGGTGGATATATCCACTTACATCCTGCAAGGATATTGCAGGAGTTTTCCTATGTATCTTTTTTACCTCTACCCAATTTCCACTTTTGTGGTTGTTTTGGATTTTTCTGTGTGGCTGTGTTTTTATATTATATCCTCTATAATTCTATTATTGAGTGACTTTTCATTGTTAATTTTCTAGTAGAAAGTAGGACAAGGAAAATCAGTTGGTTATATCCCTGTATTTTCTTTCACAGGTGTCATTTTATTGCCCAATTTTGAAGTATTTCATGAAAAGATTCTAGATGTCAAAACCTGCAGTTAAACGTTCCTGTTTAGAAATACACAAAATAATACCTTTGACGTTGGCAACTCAGATGTATTATTCAGCAAAACAGCAATTACTCATTGTTTTTCACTTACATGTTAAGAACTATGCGACACTTGGTGACACAATAACAAAATTGCAAAGTCAATTATATTTAAAATAGACATCCCAATAAAACATACACAACCAACTCCTTTTACTGTTTTTGAACTGTTTCGTTTCCTTTTTCTGACTGTTTACAGTTAAATCGATTATGTGAATGTTAAATCTAAGTATAGTAACTGATTCACACACATCATGAGAAAAAGAAAGTTAGAAAATGGGGAGGAGGTATAACACAAAGGGAGGTGTATTCCTGAGGGTACCTGAATCCACCTAGGGAGGTGCCAGAATGTTGCATATTTTTTTTTTTTGAAATGTACATCCATGATGTTCTTTTGCAATGTCAATCATAGTGGCAAACTCTGAAAGAGCAGTGTCTGCCAAAATTCCAAGCAAAATTTGGGCTAGATTCATACTAATAATTCTAAGAAGATCTAAAGCAATAAAACCCAAGTAGAGTCAATATCTTTATATCTAAGAAGGGAGGGTTTCAGGTGGGAGCAGTTGTTTGTTTTATTCTATTTTAATTGCACAAGAAGCATTTTTGTAACTTGAACTTTCCAATAATGAATTCCGCTTCTCAACCCAGCCTGCCTGCAGCCTGAATTGAAGTTCCCATCAGAAAATTAAAATGTTTGTCTGGATAAAACAGCTTCTAAATGAATTCTCTATTTCTTTTCATTTCTTTTTGTATTTTCTGCAATGTAGCCCCTCGCAATGATATTAGTTCTAGTGTGGGAAAATATTATAATTGAGATCTGGTAAGTTATTTGCAGACTTCAAGTTTTTCTTTACACTGTGCTGACATTTAGTACAGCCCTGGTGAGGAAAACAATACTACCATTCATAGCTCTAGACGTAGATTTCAATCGACTTAAGCGGGCACAATGAAACTTGGTCATTCACTGGTTACCCATATTGTGTTCTCAAATTTTCTCTCAGCAAAAGTATAATGACTCAGTATTGTATGGTTGCATAGACAAGGGCTCGGAACAAGAGACACTAGTTTTGTCTGACGGTGTGAGAAAGTCGTGAAGGGGTCTTTTCTTCCAGATGGTGTTAAATTCAGCTGCCTTTTTAACATTGGCCTTGCACAGCAATCTGCTGCTCCGCTTTCACAAAGACTGCGCTTGGTTCCCACTAGTTAACATGCATCCTCACGCAACCTGCAACTTCACTCCGACTGTTTCACAATGCAGTGGTATGCTAAATAAACTTGATCCGGTTTCTGCCAATGTTAAAACTAGCTTTCAAAGAACTACTTAACCGGTATTTACACTTCTTTTGACTTATATGTACATGCCTTTGGAATATTTCAGATTTCAAAGAAATATCACCTTATTATAAGGTCACTGTAGAGATTACCTTGGACATCCTTCAGACCCATGCTCAGATATAGTACCTCTCTCCAACACACACAAATAAAACAAAATGTCAGAAGTTTGATGTGCAATAGAAAAAAGAAAAATTGGGACATGTTGCAGCAGGAAGAGTGGAACAGCAAAAAATAAAATGAAAATAATAACATTGAAATGTATTTTTATTGATCGATAAGTCATGTAACATTAGTATGGTACAAAGCAAGTTTGATATGACAATGGCAAACACATAATTATAATATTGTTTATTTTCCTTAGATGCTATATTTAACACATTTACATAAAAGACCAAGATGTAAGCAAAAGCTTCAGTAATTTGACTCCATTGAGTGCTTTCAGTAAACAATAGGTTTCCCTAGCAAACATCTTATTGCCTTAATTGAACCTCCTTGAGAAAGAAAACCACACACTTTGTAATGTAAATGTTAATTGTAGTAGACAATGGTTCTAGGTAAATAGCACCCCTGGACATGAAGCAAATGAAAGGAATACAGGCACTTAACAATGAAAGGTTGTTTGCACAAACAGTGCTTCAAATATAAATAAACAAGGGTCTTCTCAACGGTCACTACAGTAGTAAAACTTTGGCACGTGTTCAGCAGCCATAATGAGAATTTACGTTAATAAAGTCTCTCAGAGTTTCTAACTGAAACTAACAGTGGGTTTAGGGTTTCCAGTCTGGAATCGTATAAGGTGCTGAAGCTACGAAGGAAAATGTAATGTTTTTGAAGAAAAATTGTAGATTTGGGATTTGAAATTGTCAGTAATCCAGGCCACATGGAAAATAATAGGCCATTTTAGGCATTTTCTTACTGCAATGTTTGTATTTACGTTTAATGCCTATACAAATGTTTGCTTTGACACGTGGAAAAATGTAAGAACTTCTATGAAAAGATTGCAGTGGGGACCTCCAAAGCCCCAAAGTTTCTGCTAAGTATAGTCATTTTTAGATTCAATAAAAATGGTTGTATGCACTTCATCTAACTGGGACTATACCAAAACAACCTTTTATATTACTATTGCCATTAATTTTCTGTAGGCTGATGATTTTATAGTTTTACTTCCATTGTGTGTCTACTAGCACAATTAGGCCAAGTTCCTAGACATAGCATGTTAAGGGGTAAACAGCCTGATGAAGTGATAATAATGTCCATTATAGAGTATGTGTTTTTTAGATATAATCCACCCAAAACAAAAGCCAGAATGTGTTCACAAGGCCAAAAGTACAGACTGAGAATTTGACGTGAAGGGCAGGCAGAAACGGGACTTTTTTGGAACTGCTTTCTACTAGCTTTCCTTAAATATTGAAAATCTTAACCAAAGAAGAAAGCTGAACTTAATTACGGCCAAATTAAACAGCGGTTATAAAATTAACAGAAACAGACAGTATGCAGCAGCTACAAACCAGTCGATGCTACCATTTGGGAGGTTGCAGATGGCTGTGGGTGGGAAATGCCTCTACTTTCTTAAGCGATGGAGATGAGTATGGTGTGTGCACTTGATGTTTTTTTCATACCCCCACCCCCCAACAGGGCTGTCTGTCATAGGCTGCCGGGCCCGCTTTACCACTTGCCCCCGAGCGTGGGAATCGGAGCGTCCTGCCGTTCACATCTCCTGCATTCCGTTTATCGGAATCAATTAGGCAAGACAGACCCTCAGATTCCCCACCCCCTTTCCATTTTTGTCAGGTCTATATACGTCCTAATTATTTCAGTTTGGGATGCCAGAGCTGTTTCCTGGATAGACCTGATCATCCTTAAACAAAAAGAGAGGAGGCGCACACGTGGGTTGTGGCGTAAATGTCACTTTCATTTCCAATGCTAGGCGCAGAGTAAGACAGAACATTTTTTTAACACTTTGACAAGAGGGGAGGCGATCTCGTCTCCATCATGTCTTTCTGCTTCAGTAGCTTCCTCAAGGAAACCCTCTTGGAACAGAGAAGCATCTGTCCTTGTATTTTGAATAGAAGAATAAAAATCAGGCTTTGCTTTTTTTTTTTTTTTGCATTTTCTCTGCTAGCTGTATGTCCTCAGAGATACAAATTATTAACCTTCCATTATAAACTTTTCTGAAAGTCTAATGTAATATAACTTGACATACAACCCCAATACATGTAGTCCTCAAGCATAATCTTCAAATTTTTCAGGGGAGGGGACCCTCAGAAGGAGATAGCCTAGGTCTACGTATTACGAAATCAGTTTTAAACTAGATACCAGACATCTCTACAACAGCTTTCTAAGGAAAAAAAAAAAAAAACACCCTCATATAAACTTTTGTCTTAAAGTAGGACAAACTCCACATGCATCTTTACTTATTAGCACTATACAACTCTCCTTTGCAGCTGTAACAAGCCCTCTCAAAGTATCTGGCACCTTTGTATTTTGGCATCTGTGTGTCACTTAATTTCCTCTAATCCCACCTTTAATCATAAGGAAAAAGAACAAAAGCAAAAACAAAAACAAAGTTAGATTCAGTAAGTGTTCCTGACCTTTCTGGTTTTTACTGTCTCTTGGTTGTAGTCTCATTCTCACGTGCTCCCCGGCGACCTTGAAGGAGTTTTTACTTTCGGTTATCTAGCTTTATGAAGACCAATACACTCATACAGCTAGATAACCAAAGATAACAACTCGCTTCCCTCACACGCCTCTGTCTTCCTCTGGCCAGATTCCAGATCCCGATCTCTCTGGCAATACCGAAGAGTAGTCCTCCAGGACACTTGCCGAGCATAAGATTCCTTCTTGCATGTAAATATGACCTGGTTTCTGTTTGTGTGTGCAGCTAAAACATCCAAACGAGATCTGTTGCTTTCAAAGTTTATTCCGAACTTTTTTTTTTCCTTTCAGCAAGTAATCTCCGGCAGCGTTAGCCAACAATTCATCTATTAATATCAGAAAATAAAACCAGCTACTAAGGTGCAGCAAAGCGGTTACGTGTGAGCAGCAGCATCCGTCCCTCCACAGGCCTCTATTTGCATTGTAAATTGCTTCATTCTCACGCAAGACTCCTTAGCCTCCCTCTATAGAGATGTATAAAGCCAACGGCAATTTCCAGCGCAGGTTAAGGAGGAAGGAAAAAAAAACATCCCATTCTATAGAAGAGGTGACAGCTGATTCAAGGATCTGTTCCTGATCCTTTGGGTTAGGCACCGTGAGCTTTTTACCAAGCAGTGGCAGCTTGATCGCACGTATCTCGTGTGTATGTGTTTTAGGGGGAAGATCCTCGATTTCACAGGGCTTCTAGGCTGGGGAGGAGAAGAAGCCGTCTTGCTGGCGTGCTGCTGCCCCCGGTCTGAAAGAAGGAGAAAAGGGCCATCATTGGAGGGGCTTTCACTGCCAAAATGTGGACCAGCCCGGCAAGGTCAAAGGTTCGAGACCGCGGGAGACCAAGGTAATGATGATGTCATGAGAAATCTCAAGTACACGGTTATTGATATGCATCAGTGATCAGCCAACTGCCCCACGCCTCCTGCCCGAGCAGCGGCCGCGGCCGCAGCATTGCAACAAGCCCTATTTTCTCAATCAACATCTCTTCCGCTAGCACTACCGACCGCTCCAGGATAAGCAACCCGTGGCCTTTTACCTCCTCGGTGCTAGTGTAGATCGCTCTAATATCCAAAGACTGGAAGAAATCTCTCTCTAAGGACAGATAAAAGCATTTCAGATCTGGGGAGCGTCTTTGCCTGCATTTCTCTTCTGGCAGATTGCATGGGCAGACAGATGGAAGGCACTTTGCTATTGCTTAAAGCAGGGCCTTGCTTTCTGGGGCTGGGAATCAGATCTGTATTACGCAGTGAGTCGATGTGTGATTACATTGACAATGTGCTCTGGTGGTGTGTTTTTAATGGCTTCACGGCTCAGTCATGTTTTGTATCTATATGCCATGGCGATAGTGTATTTTGTTTGCTCTCTAAGTTCAAACGGAATGCTCTAAGCAGGCTGACTTCATTCTGGTTTTTAGAAAAAATGACTCTGTATAGAGTGTGCCTTAGAATGTAGCCCAGGTAAACATTGCAGCATTAGTTTCTACTGTTGTACACAACTCTCCTGTAATAAAAATGCTGAGCCTTTGTTTATAATTTCAAAAATCAGTTTTCATACAGAAGGACAAAATGTACTAGTCTTCCTTATGAAATTATGAAAAAAGTATCGTTACCTCATGAAAACGACAAAACACCTGGGTGTTAAGAGCATAACTCTACCCCACCTTTCCCTGCCCCACCCCCACCTTTCTTCGATCTAGAGGAGAATACTGTTTTATTAATTAATTAGCCTCATTCCTTTTCTTAGGACTTTTCAAAGTGTAAATATGGTCACTTTAAAGAGCTCTTTTCTTCTTCTCCTTCATTTATGGGTAATCTATGTATACTGCATCTATGATATGTACAGTTCTAATACTCAGATGCCCCTCAACAGAATATCTAAGGTGCAGTCCATAGAAGATGCATATTCACCATGGGTGAACTTTATGGATTGTTTTCCAAAATTGGGAGTCATGTTTGGTGGTGTTACTATTCTTTCAAATATATGCTACACATGAATGTCATAAATCTTCATATTCATTTCACACATCACTAGTTTATCACAATACTCTCATTTCTTTAGGTTGACTATTTTGCCCAAAGACTAAAACACTTTCAGAATTAATATATACTCTTTCATTAATTCAGTAATTTATTCTTGTAAGACATGAGAGTGAATATGCTTACCATGTTACATACAGAGCACACATATGTAAATCCTATGGAAAAGACTGACAAGTAAAGAGAACCAAAATTGCTAAGAAAAGCCCCCAATCTACAGTTCATACAACAATATTACACCAGTTAAAGATACAATTGAGAAACACAGATGCCAACTTTCCCTTAGGTTTTTTTATTCACTTTTTTGGGGTGAGCATTTGCGTTCTGATTATTTAGAAAAGACTCAGCTATGGAAATTGCTCATCTATTTTTCTCATCAAATCTTGGTATACGAAGTATGATCAGAAATGGCTGCATTGGGTTACATATAAAATGTACGTGCAAACTACAAACTAATTCAGAGACACACACTCCCATAGAGTTACTACTGTTCCTTCTTGAACTATGAGGTCACAACATAACCTAATGGACAGAACTGGGCACATGGCTGAGGCACATGCCACTCTGACGTTATGTAAAACCATAATGAGCTTGGCTGCATTGGGAGATTGAGAGTATCCTGGCCTTGCTTTCCAAGACCTAGAAGCAGAATCATTAGTGATGTGGCATGTACTACATAAAGCAAGCATATGATCAGATGAATTTAATTCTTTAAGTTCAAAACCCTCAGAAATGCCAGATATTTTTAGAATATCTTTTTGCCTTCTATACATCTGGGTGGGGGTTGGTGAAAGTGGAGAGACGTGATACATGTATGTCTGTGTATGTGTGTCACCCCATATTTGTGTGAATTCACAAATTAATGTGCCTATATTCCTACATTTAACAATTAAATCCATTTTTAGAACCCAAGTAACTATCACGAAAGCCAAGACACTGAACATTTGAAGTGCTTCTACAATTAGAAGCTATGGAAAATACTGTCTTAAAATAGCATCTTCTAAAGCAATGCCACATAGTCACATGAACTGACTCCAGGACTGGCCCTCATGCATGCCACATATACTGTAGATTCATTGTGAGAGCCCCCAAAAGTGAAAATAGCCAACATAAAGGTTATGGGCAGTCTGTTCACTAGCCATATAGCCAATTAAATATTTTACCTCTCCATTCTCTTTCAAGGTATGGAGAAATAAAAGATACACAGCAAGGCTTCACACTGAACACCTGGTTATTTTTGAATATTGCCAAGGTTCATGTCATAGTTTATTATATACATTTCAAGGACTTTATTATCACTTAGGATGTGAGCCAGTTGAAACAATTGGGCTGATTCCTAGCAATGCCTGCCATACATTGTTATGAGCAACTATTAACACCTACATGTACTTATTTCAAGTATTTTTGTTTTTCAGAAAGCTATTTATCTGAGCTACAGAATACCGTTTCTGAAATCTGCATATTGAAGGATATACTGAATTCAAATGGCTTGCCTGCTCATTCTCTAATAAATTCCCATTAATGGCCAGTAGATTAGGACGTGATTGTCATGCTTGTTTTCTAATCTTTTTATAGGTCTCCAGATGGCTGAAACATGAATTGAAACATCCTGGTTTTCTTGGGAATAAACAATCTCTGCTTAAGTTAGAAGTGAAAAGTTATGATTTTCCACATATTTGGATCAGAATTGTGCTATTTCACAAATGCAAATAATCAGGTTTGCCACTCATATTCAGAACACCTCTCTGAATCCTATTCAGACTACTGCAGAGTATATAAAGAATTGGCCTATTACTAAACCCTTTTTAATACTGAGTTTGTAGATTCTTATGTAAGTAAACCACAGTCCACTAATACAGTCAAGACGACCATTTTCTACATAAAAGCCATTTAATTTACAGCGATTTGTATAGTTCAGGCAAGGTACTTGACTGGCTTACTTTCTAATAAAAGTGTCCTATTATGTCTTCTGTATCTTGAATTTCATTTTTATAGGCAGTTACAGGTTATGTTTGCATCAACCTTGATACATAGTATACAAAGGCTACATACAGGGAAAAAAAACAGCACATATGGAAACTTAGATTTTTCTGGAATTGTATCTATTGCACGAACTGGGACATATGCAATACACTGCAGGCCTACCACCCAGCAAATGATATTCTATTTTGACTTTGTATATCATTTTGATTTTATCAAACGTAAAATTTTAAATTACCTTTGGTTGGTCGTATTGTCTATTCATTTTAGGCTTCTTTGTAGTCTTACCTGAAAAATAGTTAAGAAAACAAATGATCACAGTTTTAATATATACATATATGTATACAATCATGTTTAGATTTGGCTTCATTTTAAAGTATTGCAATTACCATGATCCCTTAAAATGCCAAGAGATTACAGAAAACCCCCCAGTACAATGTATGCTGGGCTTCAGCACCCACAGGGTTAAATATGCTAATTTGCATTTAAATGGAGACATGCATGATAATGGGAATGCAAAATATGCAGAATCTGGAGGGGTTTGGGAAATTAATTTTTTTCTTTCTTCTTTTCTTTTATTTTTAGCTTGGAAGGAAGAGGGACCCTTAAAAGACATTAGGGATTTGAACACTGTAACCTGCCATACAAAAGAAGAGGGAGAGTTCTTCCATGTAAGAATTTCAAGACTGGAACATTTCTAAATGTTTCAGGAACTGGATTTCCAGGCCTTTCAAACAATGGGAATCCCTAGATAAATATCTAATCCATTAGAAAGATGCAAATAGTTTACTGTAAGGCCACAGCACGGTGAGATGTGCATTCATATCTATGGCTCCTGATTGGCTATTTCCTTCAGTAAATCAATGAATAATGTAAAACCTGATTGCTGTAAAGTGGTGGATTTTTTTATTCCCTTCCCCCATTCCTCCATGACTCAATATTCAAGAAGTCTTAGTCTCCCGAAAATAGGTTGCTTTTCTTTTATGATTTTTTAAATGCTTATTGTTATTTTGGAGTAATGGGGTGGGGCTACTGGTTTTGCAAAATGAAAGTACTGCACCGGTTCAATTATGCTGACTATGGGAGCTCGTTTCTGAGACAGCGCCCTAATTACTGGTGGCAAGGTGGGGAAGGAGGGTGCTGGGAAGAGCTGGGCACCAGGAGAGGGAGGAAACTGGATCCGACCCTGTCATTCTGGGCCCAAGGCAGCCACAGCCCCAAAAGAGCCCCGGCCATGGCCGTGACTTGACAGGGCCTCCGGTCTAACTTCTGATCAATACCACTGCTGCCCTGACCCCTCAAGACAGTCTCCCATTCAAGCAGCGCCGGTACATTTGCAAGAGAAAACGCGGCAGACCCTAATGCAAATAAAGTGCCTGGGTTCCCCCCTCCCCGTGTTCCCTCAGACAATTCCAGGCAACGGAAGGAAGGGTTTGCCTCCCTCAGCGGGGTCTGGGCTCCAAGCAAACTGCAGAGACCGGGCTCCGCTCGGATACCAGAAGCATCTGAAGCTGAAATGTTCCAAGTCCCAATAACTAACTGCGATGGCTGTTATCTTGATGAATCTGAACTTGGGATAACCCTGTAAAGCGGCCTTTCGCCTCCCAGAAACCAAAAGGCTAGAGAAAAGGGAAGTGGAAATCCACCACGTCTAGTTACCTAGTGTACATTAAGTTTCCGCCAGAATCCAGTCAGATCCTCACTTCATTGCCAGATGATTGCAACTTTGAGGTGGTTAAAAGAATCATTCAAAATGCAAATTCTGGATCCAGGAACGCAAAATACAATTGTATTTAGCTCTAGGTTTATAAGAAAAAAGTCCCACTAAACAACAACACAAAATTACATACAAAATTCCCCTTTCCAACGCGAAATTTTCCTGGCATCTCTCTGCAACTGGGGGTCAGACCGCTGGATAATTAACAGTTCTGGCTCAGACAACTCAAGAGATCAACAGGTTTAGCATCCGAGACTCAAAATCAATTAGCTGAAGCAAAGCCCCGGACTGGCCCTCGGAGCGGCCCGCAGCGGGGCTCTGCGGTCACCGGCTCGAGGACGTGGTGAGGAGCGCGGGCGCGGGGTTTGCAGCGGTCACTGCTGGCCCCGTGCAGCCCACCGAGTTGCCGCCTGCGGGCCGCCACGATACTCACTTGCTCTCCTCCCTAAGCCAGGCAGTGTTGTCCCCCCCAAATCCAGCTGGGCAGGAATCGAGGCGCCGGCCAGAAGACAAGATCCAGAGTCACAGGGCGGCCGCAGTACACAAACAGGCTCCTTTCGGCGTCCCAAAAAAAGAAAAAAAAATTTTCAGATCATTCCTCTCCTTAGCACATTTAAAACTGCCGCTCAATTCCACACGGTGATTCTTGCTTGATTGCGTCTAAAACAGTTTAAAAGGATCTTCCCTTCTGGGGAGAGAGAGAAGGGCGCAAAAGACGAAAGAGGAAAAAAGCCAACTTTTCCCCCCACGCCAGGCACTTGCTCCCTGAGCCTCGGAGCGGAGAGTGAAGTGGTGTGTGCGAGGCTCGGCAAGTTTTTGGGGGGGCTGTCCAAGGTCTAGTCCAGCCCCCTCTGCCGAGGAGGACGTGCTCTGAAACTCAACCAATTTCCCCACTGCTTTTGTTACTGATGAACTGAAGCCCTATTGTTCATCCATTGCCACGGTCTTTTTCAGTCCCCACACTACGTTCTGCGTTGCCAGAGATAATGAATTTGCACCCAAACCTCTCATAGTCCCCTCCTGACAGACGGAACAAATTAGAAATGTCTCGTCTGAAGGAAGGCAATGGCTACATTTTCCTATTATAAGATGTAAAGCACACATTTCTTTGGAAACTTCTTTTGCCTTTTCTACCTTTTATTTTCTCTATCTTTTTCTCTTTTCCTTCAGTTTTTTTTTTCTCTTGATTTCTTTAGACTCTCTCTCTCTCTCTTTTTTTTAAAGAATAGGCCTGTCTTGTTTTTTCAATGCACCATTTTATGTAACTTGTGGATCTTTCCTACCTTCCTTCTTTCCTCTTTTTTTTTTTAAGAACTCCCTTTGCAGTTTTATTTACAAACTTGGAGAATGACCTTTTGACTTGCAGACTTTTTTTAAAAAAAGAAAGGTCTTTTGGTTCAAGTCCCCCTTCCTCAGTCCTCCTCCTCTTTTTGTTGTGGTCGTCAAATGTGTTTGGCTAAAGACAAGCAATACGTTATAAAGATTTTTATTCTTTAAACTCCAGAGCTATTCAAAAGGTACCAGGGACGCCCTATAGGAGTTATCTATTTGAGGGGTAAGAAAAAGCGTGTGTGTGTGTGTGTGTGTGTGTGTGTGTGTGTGTGTGTTCCAGGGAAAGAGGCAGAGAGATGTGGGAGGGTGTGGGTCGGAGAGGGGTGGGGGCCTTGAGGGAAAGTGGGCTTCCTGGAACACGAGCCGGGAGGCTGTCAGGCGTGTAGGCGCGAGAGGGAGGGTGCAAGAACCCGTCTCGCCGAGGGCGGCTTGAACCCCTGGGCCTGCTCGCGCTCCCAGCCGGCCACAGCCTGGGCGCGGGTGTCTGCGCGCGCGGGCGCTTGTTCCGAGCCTGCGCGCGTGCGACCGGGGTGGAACGGGGACTATAAAAATTCAGGCGAGTGGCCTGTATGTAAATGCCGTCCGGGGGGAGCGGGGAGGTGGTAATGAGAGCCGCCCGCCCGCCAGCGGCCCCCAGCTTTCCCGCCAAGTGCAGCCGGAGGACAGACAGCCATGCGTGTCCTTGGCGGGAGGGTCCCCGCCCGCGCGCGCGCCCGCCCCCCGCGCACACGCACACACTCCCCTCGCAGGCGTGGGGCCGGGTGGTCACGAGCATGTCAGGAAAACAAAGCTAGGGTTGCGAGGTGGAACGAAGAAAACGGCAGCCTTGGCGGCCAAGGGCAGGACTGGGAAGCCGACACCGCGGCCTCCGGCGCCCCTTCCTTGGCAGCCCGCGACTCTGCCTTCCGCCTCGGACTCCGCACCGCCCCGGCCCAGAAGAGGCCGAGGATCATTTCTTAGCTACCTAGGAGTGGGTGGGCGAGCAGAAGCGGGGGTGGATGTGCACTGGGAGGTGCCAGCGACTCCCGCCGGGTGCGCCGGCACGCACACGCCGGCGCGCGGGGCTGGGTGGGGGGCGGGGGTGGGGAATAGTCTGAAGGCCTCCCTGCCGCGTAGCGGAGAGTAGCTACCTCCTCGCTGAGGCTGCTGAGCTCCAAGATAAAAACACACCAGGCTGAATCCGCCAGGCAGCGCCCCGGGCTGCGACCAAGGAATGGCTCACACCTCAAAAGACCTCCTCCCGCACAGTGTAATAGGAAGGGCCTGGCTGTTCAGAGAGAGAGAGAGCCTTCTGTGATCGACACACCCGCCTTCCCAAATAGGTGAAATTCGAACTCCAGCCCAGGAGCTCTGGTCTAGATGGCCCTACAGTTAAGTCCCAGAGGTGGCCTTGGAGAAACACGGATCTCGCTCTCATCTCGCCCGCAGCGCCTCCTTAACACACACAGACACACACACACGCGCGCGCGCGCGCGCGCGACACTTCCATCACATTACATCGCAGGCTAATAGCACGGCAGTTAATGAAGCCGACGCGCTTAATGAGTGCACAGGTAAATAGGTACCAAAAGGAGAAGCTCCCACCAGTCGGCTGGGCGATTTATCTCTCCCTACTGGAAACACGTGTAGCATTTCGTGTTTTAGGAATGATTTGCTGTTGTCTGAGGTCTCCCCCCCTTCTTCTTCTGGAGAGAAGCCAAAAAAGCAAACAAAAAACCATGTTCCATTGTCAGAGTCTTCTCTCTGATAAGCTACCCGAACCTTGGTCTAAAACATTTGGGGATCTGATTTGGTTTGTTATCTGTTGATTTGGGTTTGTTTTTGAGTGTGTTGTTTTTCTGAGGGAAGCAAAAGAACGTGTATTTGGTGGGGCCGGAGGCGCAGGACAAGAGCTTGTGTGTATGGCCGGAAGGCTGGCGAGGCTGGAAGCCAGGCGGTGGTGAAAGAAGACGGCGGCTCGTCCTCCCCCGGGGTGGATACGGGGCCCCTTGGCCTCCTCCGGCCTGGGCTTGGCCGCGGCCGCTGCCACTGCCGCCGCCCGCACTAGCGGGCTCCGCCGGCTGCCGCTCCGTGTTTTCCCCCATCCCGGCTTCACGTTCAAGGTTTAGCTGCGAGGTCACGTCCATTGACGTCAGCTCCCTGTCTCCCTCTACGTCCGGCTACATTTACATACATCAAGGAAATTAGGGCATTAAAAAAATATGCAAATCCTGCGCGGAGAGGAGCCGGTGCATTCCTGGCGCGATCGCCTTTTATTGAAGCTTTTAATTAAAGGGGCCAGTTGGCGAGCCCCTGAAACAACCGCCAAAACCCCCAAAAGAGAAAAATAAACGCTGTAGCCTTCGGGAACGGTTGTTTCGGCTCCTGTTCTGTGGGCGGCTGAGGACCGCCGGCTGCCGGGCTCGGAGAAGAACAGGTTAGAGGAGGCAGCTCCAGCCCATGCATAATCAGGGCTCCGCGGCGCCTCCATTCTTTCCTCCTCCTCCTCCTCCTCCTCCTCCTCCTCCTCCTCCTCCTCCTCCTCCTCCTCCTCCTTCTCCTCCTCCTCCTCCTCCTCCTCCTCCTCCTCCTCCTCCTCCTCCTTTCCTCCTCCTCCACCTCTCCTCCTCCTCCTCCTGCTCCCGCTCCTGTTGGTTCCAGCGTGTATTATTTTTAATACTGATGCATATGTAAAGATATATTTGCATTTTTTAATTCGCGAAAAGTTCAGGTTGTATCGTTTTATTGATCCCCCCTTCCTTTTTTTGCTATCTTGTTATGTCTGTCTCTCTTGTCCCTTTCTGTCTGTATTTTTTGGCGAGTGTCTGCTGCTGTCTCTTGCTAGATAATATGCACAGTCGCTTCCCTGCTTCTGTGTATTTAAGGCTCCAAATATGCACATCTGTCATATAGGTAGTGCCAGCTGTATAGCCTCCTGGTTTGGTCATAAAAGAAAAGACACTTCTTTTTCCCCCCCTGACATACCCCCTTGGTCGGCTGTAATGTCCATCGCTCAAGGCTCAAAGTTTGATTATCTAATTAACTTCATATTAGCAAAAACACAGTTCGGGCCAGTGCATTTGAGATAATGTATGTATAAAGGGAAGTGACTCCAAAGATTTCTAAATAATTTCTGTGCTGATTAACTGAGAGTTGCGGCATTCGCTACCCTATTGCCTTAGAGCATTTCTTATTGCCAAAAAAAAAAAAAAATCTATTTTAAAATGTGTAGACACAGCAACGGACAGCCTTCTGCAAGGAAGACATTTTCAACCATGTTGTATGTTGTACCTTATCTGCTGCACTCAAAATTTACTGAGTTTCATTTTTATCTTATGTGACTGGAAACGCACATTATCTCGATTGAAAAGCATCCTTAATTCCTGACTTTGAAATGAAAACAAATAAACAAAACAGTTGACTATATTAAGCCATTTGACTTACCCTAAACTATACAGGCCTTGAGTTAGATATCAAGCAATAGTAATCTTGTTTATAGGGTCAGATTTTCCTTTGGCAATACGTCTATTCAATACAATGGCTTTTGGAAAATATATATATATGTATGAAGTCCACTTTTAAAATTCCTCCAAAGCTATCATTTTTAAAAGACTGAATCCATAATTGCATAGCCACAAAGAACAGCAAGTATGCACACATGCAGCTTATTCAATTAAACAAGTCCAAGTACATGCACAGGTAATTAGTTTTCTTATGAATGACTTACCTGCACAGATACTCAGGGCAAGATTCAGCCCTCCCCAGTGGCTTTCATGTATAAATATTCACATGTATTTTCTCCCATTTTAAACCTACAGCTGTATGCCATCTTTCATGCTGGACTATCCAGCATCCATTTTTAGCACCCTTAAGTCTTATGGCATTTCCAGCCTTACCTCTGACTGTAGTTTTTCCAAGCCTACACTAAAGTGCTCATATGATATGTCACCCAATAAAAAGTGGTCAGATGGCTACACGTAAAACATTAAAAAACGGAAACACACTCATCCTTTACGTTTGTCCTTACCTTGCCATACATAGCAAGATTACCTTTCCTAAAGTACATTTTCAGCACATTTTATGAATAGTTGCAGAATTTCACAACTGGTTGCAGAATTGCCGGTTTCTGGGGGGCACCTGGCTGAGCGAAATAATTCGGCAGGTTAAATGTCTCTTCGAGTTTGGCTGCAATTCAATCGTGCGTGGCGGTTTGTTCCAGCCTAGACTCTCAAACATACCTGCCTGCCTTTATGCAGGGATCAGAACAAACACACCCGCCACGTTTCCGGGCGTAGAGTGGCGGTGCATATATTTAGATGGTACTAGCAAGGAATGTGTGCATGTACGGATGTCTGTGCATGCATGTGTGTACAGACGTGTGTGTGCGTGCGCGCGCGCGCTGTGTGACAAGGGACACGGAAAGGTACACCTCTTATCTCTGATTTCTCAGTAATCTCCTTTTCTGTTTCTAATCTCCCTTATTGGCTCATGGTAGTAACCTGAAGCATCTGAACCGTCACTGTCACTGCCGTGTGCGCGCTGTGGCTTACCCCGGGGGCCGGTGGCTCGGTGGCTCGCTGGTTCAGTGGGTGTTGCGGCGGAGGGTGGGTAGTGCCGCTGCCGCCGCCGCCGCGGGTCCGGGTGCTCTGTCCCAGCCCGGCAGCCGAGCGCGCGGTGCCGGAGCCCCCTCCCACCCCGCCCTCACCCCCATCCTCCCCTCCTCTACCCTCTGCGCCTCCCCCCACTCCGCCCCGCATTACCATATGGAGGCCGAGTCCCTGCGAATCACAGCAGCAGCGGGCGGCATTTGAATAAGCCCCGCAACCCCGGGCAGACCCCAACTCCTCAACAAGCTGCGTGCCCTGCATCAAGGGCCACCACTCCGGCCGGTAACCTGGCAGCGACCGACACCTCCCCAAAGTGTCCTGGGCGCGCGGGAGAGAGGTTCTGGGCCTCCCACTTGCTACTTTTATATTAACTTGACTGATAGGATCAGACAATAAATGGGGGGGGGAGAGGTGGAGACGGAGAGAGAGATACACACACAGAGGAAGGGGAGCAGAATGGGGGTGGGTGGGTGAAGAGATGGGAAAGGAAAGAGGAAAGGCGCTGCGGTGGGGGGTGCGCAACAAGGGAAAGGAAGAGAGAGACTGAGGAAAGGGGGAAAGAGCAGAGAAGGGAGCCCAAAGGGTTGGGTAAAAGGGGGTAAAATGGGGAGGCAATGAGGAAAAGTCTGGAGGGGGAGAGATACCCAAAAACCTGATTTTGGACTTTCAAATCTAAAAATACCACCTCACTGAACTTCACAACCTCCAATTAGACACGTGTTTCTCCCCCCTCCCACATCAACGAATGATTAATTTGCTGTCTCAATCAGAAATAATTATTTAGAATTGTATAACAGATACAGGATTTAACGTAAAGTCGCCAATTTTGTGAAACATAGCAAAAGGCATGACATTTAAAGATGATGTTGGCCACCTCATGGTAAAAAATTAAGGCTTGCCTTGAATACTCAGGCATTTGCCCAGCCTTGTCCCCCAAGATAGTGAGACCAAGGCCCAGAGTCAGGAACAAGATGTGTTCCGAAATATTTTGGACTTTAAGTAAGAATTTTTCTTTCATTCTCTTTGATATTTGATTGATACATTTTTCTTCTTCACCAACTGATGGTGTTTACCAAAAAATATAGATCAAGTGTGGGGTTTTAAAATTTTTCACTGCAAAATGTCCCCACATTTTAAAAGAAGATAGGGCTTTTAAACGTTAGTTCCATTTGGCATCCTAACTCAATAACTCGAAGTTCTGAATTTAGCGTTTTCAATGCGGTCCCCCTCCATCTTCGAATCAGAATAGTGATTTCCCTGTATAAAACAATCAGAATCATAATAAAATCTCCAGTTACCTACTGGATGCACCCATTGTAAATATCCCTCTCAGTATTCATAAGCCAAACCTCCTCCTTTTGAGACACACACAAAAAGAACGCTTCTGATTAATAATCTCTTACACGGCACACCGAGGCCCAAGGCAGGGAGCCGCAGGACGCCAGAGAAGGGCGCAGAATTCTCAATACCTAGAATTTCAATACAGATTCCAAAGACGTGCTAACTGCTAGGTTTCCGAAAGGGAGTAATATTTGGCAAGCAATGCTTTGGGAGAAGCCAACCACATCCAAATACTGACTCCTTCCTGGGCCAGGGGAGGGGGGCGGTCGTGATTACCCGGCATTTCTGCGTGCAGACGTGTGCACAAGATGGTATGTAGCTCACGCATGTGGCCAGGCCCAGGTTTCTTTCTTTTTCTTTTTCTTCGTCTTCTTCTTCTTCTTCTTCTTCTTCTTCTTCTTCTTCTTCTTCTTCTTCTTCTTCTTC